>NC_091447.1:63817712-64119379 GCF_964237555.1 Oryctolagus cuniculus | reverse complement strand
AGCCTGGGATAGCAGTAGAAGATGGCCCAAGTCCTTGGGCCCCTGAAACCACATGGGAGACCCAGAGGAGGCTCCTGGCTCCTGGATTTGGATCGGCACAGTTCTGGCCATTGTGGCCAACTGGGGAGTAAACCATTGGATGGAAGACTATCTCTCTCTCTCTGCCTCTCCTCTCTGTGTGTAATCTGACTCTAAATTAAGAAATAGATAAATCCTAAAAAAAGATGCCACCCAAGTGATGCCTGCATCATAAATCAGAGTGTTTGGGTTCAATATTCCACTCTCCTCCCAATTTCACTTCCTATTCATGCACACCCAGGGAGGCAGCAGGTGATGGCGCTCAAGTGTGGACTCTTGCTGCTGATGCAGGAGACAGGGATTGAGTTCTGTTTTCCTGATTTTTGCCAAGTCAAGCTCAGTTGTGTGCATTTGGGGAGTAAACCTCTCTTTCTGCTTCTCTCTCTGTATCTTTCTCTCTCTGCCTTTCAAATAGCTATAGATAAATAAATGATTTTAATGCCACACATACACACAATGGAATACTATTCACCCATAAAAAGAATGCATTTTGTCATTTCAGACTTTATGGATGAACCTAGAGAACATTGTGAAAAGTGATAAGCCAGGCACAGGCAGACAAAGACCTCATGAGTCACTCATGAGAAGAATCTTACCACACTGACTTGTAGAAATGGATAAGGGAGAAGTGGTTAGCAAAGGCCGGGGGATGTAAATGGAAGGTGGATTGGTGAGCAGTTGGTCAATGGGTAGAACCTGTCTCAGGGACAGAGCAGTAAGTTCTGGTGTAGGGTAACTACAGCTAACAATCATGCAGTGGATATTTCAAAGTAGCTAGAAGAGGGGATTCTGAATATTCCCAACTCAACAATATGATCAGTGTTTGTGACCGATATGCCAATTACACTGATTTGATGATAACAGGTCTATAATGCACCCCACACCTCCCACTTTCCTCCATAATTGTGTCAAATAAAATACAGAAAAATGCAAATGAATACACCTTTTCAAATTAACAAAACAGCTCTTAATTTGTGATATGATTGCTAATTCATAAGAAGTGAAGAGCCCTGGTTTTACATCAGAGAAAGAGTTTCACTCTTCTTGAAGAAGGAAATACCAATGTTCTGGAGATGTCTGCAGCCGTGTCCCCAACCAAACTTGTGGACTGAAGAATCCTAGGGTTCCCTTCAAGATGGGTTCTTGCATCTTGCAGTCTGGAGAAAATGTTGACTCAAATAAGTTGCTGAGATTTGTGCTCTCTGGGAAGCTGGAGAGTTCGCAGAGAAGAAACCATGAGAACTTAGAGCACCTGACTCCTAACCTGGACTCCTGGGAACAGAGAACAACAGGGACAATTATTATTGCCCAGACGTGTGTGCTCCCCAGGGAAACGGGGTGCTTGCAGGAGATGTGTCTAATCAGCAGAGACAGGGAGCTATGAATTCACTGGGATCTTGGTCTGGTGCAGGGACTGATGTTTCACTCCTTCCTGCTGTCTGTGTGGGACAGAGCTTTAGTGTCCATCATCAGCCATCCGGGGGGAGTCACACCTCCACCTGGAGACAGCCTCACAGAGAACCCATGCAGGTGAGTCTGAGAGCCCAGCAGGCCCTGCAAGAAAGACTCAGAGAGAATGGAAGCTGAGAAGGTCTACCTGAGGGTCAAATCTGTCTACTTCCAGGTGAAGGAATTGCAGCATTTGCTTGCTTGGTATTTACACATTGTATTTACTTGCGATGTTAAAAAACAACAAAAGTATCCATTGAAACCAGGAGCCCAGGACTCTTTGCTGCCGATGAAATGGCCAAGGGGGGAAATTCTATCAGAGTGGGGAATGAGAAGCAGGAAGTGGTTCCAATACAACAGATACCCCACCCCCGCCAAGAAAAAAATCTTTACAATAAGGAGAGGGATAGTCAGGCAAGTGAGTGTTTCTTTTCTTATTTTTAATATTTGTTTATTTAAATTTTATATGAAATGTAAAGAAACAAAGAGAGACAAAGACACACAGATAGGAAGAGACCCATCCTCTGCTGGTTCACTCCCCAAATGCCTTCAACAGCTGCAGCTGGGCCAGGCCGAAGATATCAGGCACTCAGAACCCTAACAGGTCTCCTGTGTTAGTGGCAGTATGACTGTGACCTCCCAGAGGGTCCACAGGAAGAAGCTGGAATCCAGAGCAGACCCAGGACTCAAATCCAGGCAACCTGATCAGGGATGAGGTGTCCCAGGCAGCACCATAAACAAAGGACCAAATGCTCATCTCCATTTTTTTATTTTTGAAATGCTGATTATTGACAACTGATGAGATAGATTCACACCAAGAGTTTTTAAATTCTACCTGCAGGAGCATGTCATAAGACATGTCTTTTGTAGCTATTTATCCCAGCTATGGGCATTCCCAAGGGGGAAAATGCACAGAATGAGTGAAAAAGGCTGTGCTAAACAAAAGTGCTTTCCAATTATATCTTTAACTGTCAAGCTGGATATACGTGTGGGTTTGTAACCATTTACTTTAGCTAATACAGATTGCCTTGCTAGCATTTTGCCCTGTACTTTGGGGTTACAGTTTTGTTTTTTCATGTTCTAATTGCATTCTTTCAAACTTTAAAGCTTTGCTGTTCTCCATTTCATTTCTGTGTGTTTGTGAGTATTTTTTTTGTGTGTGTGTGTGTGTGTGGGATGGGGAGAATCCATAAATGTGTCCTCAAATCTCTCATGCTGTGTTATTGCCTTCTCCCATTGCTTTGCCAATGCAAAAATGTTCATTTGTCTCATTAGAGTTAGTATATCTCATATACATAATGCATATTTTCATTTTTTGATCTCTGATATTCCCCCTTGTGCTTTTTATCTTCTGATTAGATCTGTTTCTAGAAGCTGCATCACCTGTACCATCATTTGCAATTCATTCTTCTTTAACCTTTGGTTCAGCGTCAACTTCTTTACTCATAGACATGTTCACATCCAAAATCTTTATATAAGGGAAGTGATAATATTCAATGCTATTTTAGGCTTATGTTCTAAAGAACTTTTTTTCAGTTACATCATTTTATTTGTAAATCTTGAGAATGCATCTTGAATGGTTTACTCCTGTAGATACCTTTAAATTTTTCCTTTTTAAAAGTAAAAATCAGTTTTGTAAATGCGTTGAACTTTTAAACAACTACACTTAACCTGATTACATTTTCAGTGTTACAGCTTTTTGCATAAATTCATAGTTTTTAAAAATTATGGAGGGTGTTTGGTATAGCATTTGGGACACTTAGGTTGCCTGCATCCCATATCAGAGAGCCTTGGTTTAGTTCTCCACTCCACTCCCTGTTCCAGCTTCTTGCTACTGCGTATCTTGAAATCAGCTGTGATGGCTGAAGTACTCAGGTGCCTGCCATGCACATAAGGGGTCTGGCCTGACTTCCAGAGTTCCTGGCTTCAATGTGGCCCAGCTCTGGCTGTTGTGGGAATTCAGTGAGTGAACTGGTGAATGGAAGAGCACTCTTTCTTTGCTTCTTTTTTTTCTTTCCTTCTACCTTTCATCTCTCTACCAACTCTATTGTCTAACTAGCTAGCTATCATCTATTTATCATCTGTATCTCCAATGCCATCTCTTTTTTCAGTATCTATGACTTTCTAATAAATTAAATAAAAATAAATGAATGAATAAAAGAAATGAGAAAATGGTTATACCAGAACACAGATCCACCATTACTTGTCCATGGTGGTTTTCATAATAATCTTCAGGTGATATTTGTACCCACTTCATAGTGAAGAGAACCTGAGTTAGCCAGCATGTGTGGTATCCACATGTAGCCCTGCCAGTGAGCCCACAGATAAGAAGGACATGGCACAACAACGTCAGACTCCATAGTGGTTGCGTGATTGTCTGCGTGTCTGTGTGCACCTGCTCTGTGATATGAGAGCAGTGTTCACAGCTAGGATAATAGGGCTCCATATTCCAAGGCTCTTTGTTTCTGCACCATAGCTCTTACCTAGGCACTTGGTAGAAAATAACACCCTCCACCCATGCTCCATCATGCCTACTTTCTTTTCATTATAGCATTTATGTGTTCACTGATATTACAGCTCCATCACTGGTATATGGAAAATTTTGTTTTCAGCATGGAAGACATGTTGACTTCCAGTGTTTGGAACAAGTTCAGGAATCAATTTATACTGATAAGTCACAAGAAATCTTTCTAATCAAAAGAGTAGAGTATGTACATGAAAATCTTAAGTGGGAAGGAAGCCTTACTCAGAGATGACAATACAAGAGTTCCCGAACTGGGACAATATCCATATACACAATATGAATAAAATATCAATATTTTTTAGCCTACAAAACATAGATTGTAATTTTTACACAGATGAGTAATGGCTGTATGAAAATGTCTCATAATATGCATTTCTTTTTAAGTGGTCATCTCAAGTGAATGGAACCATGGAATGATACAGGACTTTCAGAATTCTTCCTTCTGGGATTCTTGGAGGACCCAGCACTGCAGCCCGTCATATTTGGGCTCTTCCTCTCCATGTACCTGGTCACTGTGGCTGGGAACCTGCTCATCATCCTGGCCATCTTCTCAGACCCCCACCTCCACACACCCATGTACTTCTTCCTCTCCAACCTGTCCTTGGTGGACGTCTGCTTCACCTCCACCACTGTCCCCAAGATGCTGGTGAACATCGAGATACAGAGCAGAGCCATCAGCTATACAGGCTGCATCACCCAGATGTACTTCTACTTGGTTTTTGCAGGTTTGGACAACTTTCTCCTGGCTGTGATGGCCTATGACAGGTTTGTGGCCATCTGTCACCCCCTGCACTACATGGTCATCATGAACCCCCGGCTCTGTGTGCAGCTGGTCCTGGTGTCCTGGGTCATCAGTGTCCTGCATGCCTTGTTACACAGTCTGATGGTGTTGCAACTAACGTTCTGCACAGACTTGGAAATCCACCACTTTTTCTGTGAACTGAAGCAGGTGACCCACACTGCCTGCTCTGATACCTTTCCTAATGAACTCATTCTGTACTTTGCATCTGTGCTGCTGGGTGGAGGTCCCCTGGCTGGGATCCTTTACTCCTATTCTAAAATCATTTCCTCCATCTGTGCAATCTCCTCAGCTCAAGGGAAGCATAAAGCATTCTCCACCTGTGCCTCTCACCTCTCTGTCATCTCCTTATTTTATTGCACAGGATTAGGTGTGTATTTTAGCTCTGCTGTTACCCAAAACCGACACTCAACTGCCATGGCCTCGGTGATGTACACTGTGGTGACCCCCATGCTGAACCCCTTCATCTACAGTCTGAGGAATACAGAAATTAAGAGGGCTCTGAAGAGATCTTTTGAAGGGAAACCACAGGTATGCCAATTGTCTTAGGGCTGAAGAACTTCCAAGGATTACCAACATCAAAGCCCCAGCGTCAGAAATTCTTTTTTAAGATTTATTTTATTTATTTGCAAGGCTGAGTTAGAAAGAGAGAGAGAGAGAGAGAGAGAGAGAGAGAGAGAGAGAGAGAATATCTTCCATGTGCTGATTCACTCCCTAAATAGCCACACTGGCCAAGGCTGTGCCAGCCAGAAGCCAGAAGCCAGAAGCCAGAAATCAGAATCCAGGAGCTTCATCCAGAACTCCTGCATTGGTGCTGGGCCCCAAGAACTTGGGCCATCTTCTACTATTTTTCCAGAAAAATTATTAGGGAGCTGGATCAGAAATGGAGCATCCAGGTCTAGAACAAGTGCCCATATATGATGCCAGCACTGTAGGCAGTGATTTGAGCTGATGTACCACTAGGCTGACCCAGAGTCAGCAATTTTTACTCTTGGATCCAACTATGGAAATAAAATCTTCTCTTCTGTTTATTTACTTAAGTTTCTAGTACGTTGATTTCAACCTCAATATCTAAGGTGAGCAGTTCAGCACTCTCTTATGTATCCCATGCTTTTCCCTTCAATATTTTTCTCCTTTCCAAAGGTTATTCCTAATATTGGGTCAGAGATATTTGGAAAATTCCCAATTGTCTCACAGGACAGTACGATATTCAAGAATAGATTCTCCCTAATGACATATATTGTTCTAAGTAGTACTTCTCCTTTTTTTTAAACTGCAAAATAGTCATGTATTTTACTGCTACACATAGATTCAGGTCATCTACATCCAATTTTTCTCTCTTCCCTTCTTCATGTCTCTCTCTGCTGTAACTGCTCCTTGTCATTATGTAAAACTCAATCTTTAATCATGTTTTGCAACTTGTCTCTGGGTTTTTCTTCAGATTTAGGATCTTGATTCTATTTCATCTTCATGTCCCAAGATCTACTTAGTCACTGCAAAATGGGCCCCTAGAGGAATCTACTTCACATTTTTTGGGGGTAGATGCATTTACATTCTATATGACGTTTTGAAATGGCAGTGATATCTTAGTGGCAGACAAATGAGTAGTTGTGAGGTTTAGGTATTGGAACAAGAAAACAGTGGTCATGGCTGTAAGAGGGCTAGACCCTGGTCTTGTGTTAATGCACCTGTTCTGTGTTTTGGCTGCTCTCAGGGCTAATATCCTGCTTACTGTCACTTCATAAGATGTTACAGTTGGGGAAACTGAGCCATGGATGCATGATTTCATGTGTTATTTCTTACAAATGCATGACTATCTACAAATAACCTAAATAAAAGTTTAATTAAAAGTATAAGTGAAATCATATGGTTTTTCTGTAGTCTATTAATGTGATGTGTGGGTGCAAACTGATGAAATATTTATTTAATATATACTAAATTGATCTTCTGTATATAAAGATAATTGAAAATGAATCTTGATGTGAATGGAATGGGAGAGTGAGTGGGAGATGGGAGGGTTGCGGGTGGGAGGGAAGTTATAGGGGGGAAAAAGCCATTGTAATCCATAAGCTGTACTTTGGAAATTTATATTTACTAAATAAAAGTTTTAAAAAAGAAGTATAAGTGAAAAAAGCAACAAATACAAGGAAAAATATTTCTTTGCCTGCACAGGACCCGACATCATCATTCACATTCTATTTACACTCCCACAGAATTGTTATGCATCTTGTGTTTAAAATCACCAACACATCTGAAAATGTACATTTCCACAAATTCAGTCTCCTCAAATCTTCCAAGACTCTACAATCTTTACTAACACATTTCCTTCTCTCTCATGCTGGAATAGTCACAATATCTTGGAAGAAAACCATGCTGTTTTTTTCTCAGAAAATAATATATATATATATATCTTCCCATTTCATAAACTCTACACAAACTTGATTCTTATCTGTTTATTAGAATGTTTTTCAGTGAGTATGTATCTAATAATACTGTATCATCTCGAGAAATACATATATAATTTTCTGCTAACACAATCCTCATGAGCAAGCAAATGGATGTCAAGGGGTTGGCGTCTGGTGCAGAAATTAACATGCTTCTTTGGATGTCCACAGTCCACAGACACTTTCTGGGTTCTAGTCCCTGCTTGGTATCTCATTAAGCTTCCTGCTACAGAACATTCTGGAAGGCATCAGTAAGAGCTAAAGTATCTGTGTCCTGCTGCTCATTTGGGAGACCCAAATGGAGTTCTAGGGTCCTGGCTTTAGCCTGGCCCAGACCAGATGCTGTGGGCATTGGGAAGAATAACCAAGGGTGGAAACCTCTTTCTTTCTCTCTTTGTAGCTTTCTCTGTCTCTCTGCCTTTAAATTATTATAAATAAATAAATTATTTACTAATGGTACAAATACACAATAAAATACTACCCATTCAGAAAAATGAAATGCTTTCTTTTTGGACAGTATGGATGAACCTGGATGTTATGACAACTGAAACAAGCCTAACACAGAAGGGCAAACACTGCATGCTCTCAGCCCTAAGTAGAATCTTATGAAGTTGATCTCATAGACACAGATAGTAGAACAGTGGAAAGGCCAAAGACAGTAGGTAGCAGGGGAGGATGGACAGTGGTTGGCCAAAGGGTCAAAATCTCAGTTGGAAGAGAGGAATGAGTTCTGGGGTCTATTGAACAGTAGAGTGGCTACAAGTAAGCAATAATGCATCATATATGTAAAAAGACAGCAGAAAGGATTTTGAGTATTGCTAACTCAAAGATAATATCAATGTTTAGGTGACAGATATGCTAATCACCCCATTTGTCCATAACACCATGTATGCTTACATCCATACATCACACTGTTGCCCACCAATTATGTGTCAATTAAAACAAAACTATGAGTTAATACATCCCTTCCAATTAACAAACATTTTATCATGAAGAGTTAAATGACAGCTCTTTAATGTGTGATATAATTTCTAGTTCTCGGGAAGTAAAGGGTCCCTGGATGTACATCAGAGAAAAAGTCTCCCCTTCTTGAAGAGGAAAAAAAAAGGGCCGGCGCCGCGGCTCACTAGGCTAATCCTCCGCCTTGGGGTGCTGGCACACTGGGTTCTAGTCCCGGTTGCCCCTCTTCCAGGCCAGCTCTCTGCTGTGGCCAGGGAGTGCAGTGGAGGATGGCCCAAGTGCTTGGGCCCTGCACCTCATGGGAGACCAGGATAAGTACCTGGCTCCTGCCATCGGATCAGTACGGTGTGCTGGCCGCAGCGCGCCAGCTGCGGCGGCCATTGGAGGGTGAACCAACGGCAAAGGAAGACCTTTCTCTCTGTCTCTCTCACTGTCCACTCTGCCTGTCCAAAAAAAAAAAAGAAGAGGAAAAAAACCAATTTTCTGGAGATGTTGTGAACTGTATCCCCAAGGTAACTTTTGCTTTGGAGACACTGGGGACATCTTCAAGAGTTCTTCTGTTGTGGACTCTGGAGGAAACTTTAACTCAAGAAGGATAAATGGCTGCGAGCTTTGACCTCTGGGATGCAGGAGAGTTCACAGAGGAGATCATCACAGCTGGGCTCACCTGACTTCTCACCAGGTCTGCTGGGAACAGATAATCAGCAGGGAAATGTATTTCTGCCCAAACTGGCATCCCTACAAGGAGACCAGGTGCTCAGTGGCCAGGACCCCCAAGAGGCAGGTGTGCCTAATGAGCAGAGTCAGGGAGCTATAGATTCACCCCTTTGCTGTTTTTCCTCACAGTGTGCCATCTTGGCCTTGCACAGGACACGGTGGTCACTCTTGGAGTCTTGAGCTGACTCAGAGGCTGATGCTTCACTCCTTCCTGCTGCCTCGCGTGCGATCTCTGGATTTCACTCTCCATCATCAGCCATTCCAAGGAGCAATCACATTTCCACATGGAGACCCTGCTCGCACAGAACCCATCTAGGTAAGTCTCATTGCCCCACAGGTCCTGCAGGAAAGGCTCAGAGGCCATGGAAGTTGAAAATGCTCACCTGAGGTCAACTGCTGGCCAAATCAGTTCATTTCAGTTCTCTGAAGCATTTGTTTGCTTGCATTAATATTGTATTTATTTGCTATGCTCAGGGCCAACAGAAGTGTCCATTGAAGGCTGCGGCACAGAACTGATTGTTGACAACAAAATGATGGTAGTGGATGCCCCCCTCATAGCAGGGATGTTGAAGCAGAAAGTGGTTCTAGTGGAAGCAGAACATGGACCCAAACTTCTTTAGGATTGAGGAAAGGACAAAAATTGGGGGGGGGTGATATTTGTGGAGAGACACACAGGCAAGTGAAGGCATTTCTTTTTTGTATTTTAAAAAACTATATAGTTTAATTTCATTTGAAAGGCAGGGGTATAAAAAGAGACAAAATAAACAGAAGGAAAGGAGAGGGGGAGGAAAGGGGAGAGTGAAGGAAAGGGAGAGGGTTGGGGAGAGAGTTGGAGAGAGAGAAAGAGAGAGAATCATCCAGTGTCTCACATCCCAAATGCCTGCAAGTGCTAAGACAGGGCGAAGGCAAAGAACTCAGGGATCTAGACTTCAGTCTAGATCTATGCGGGACACAAGAAACCTAACTACTTGAACTTCTGAATCAGACTCCCAGAGGGTCCATTAGCATACATCCCAAGTAGCATCTAAAACACAGTACAAAATACCCAGATTTTTTTTTAATTTTTGACATTGACAATGTTTTCTGCTGATAAGCTGAACTAAGACTAAGATTTTGCTTGCAAATGTTACCTGCAATGGCCTTTTATGGGGCTGGCATTGTGGCGTAGCAAGTACAGCCAATGCCTGCACTGCTGGCATTCCCATTTGGGGCTGATTTGAGTCCTAGCTGCTCCATTTCCAATCCAGCTCCCTAAAATGTGACCAGGAAAGCAGCAGAGGATGGCCCAAGTGCTTGGGCTCCTGCACCCATGTGGGAAACCTGGAAGAAGCTCCTGGATCCTGGCTTTGGATTTGCCCAGCTCTGGCCATTAAAGCCATCTGGGGATTGAACCAGCAGATGAAATATTTATCTCTCTCTCTCTGCATGTGTGTGTGTGTCAGTGTGTGGTGTGGGTCTGTGTGTCTTCCTTTCACTCTACCTCTGCCTTTCAAAAAAATAATTTTTTTTTTAAAAAGATGGAACTTTTGCAGTATCTTCTTTCAATCATAGGATTCCCATGGAAATAAACAATGCATGTAATAGCTAAAAAGGACTATACTGGGGCTGGGGCTGTGGCACAGTGGATAAAGCCACTGCCTGCAGTGCCGGCATCCCACACGGACACTGGTTCAAGTACCAGCTGCTCCACTTCCAATCCAGCTCTCAGCTTTGGCCTTGGAAAGCAGGAGAAGATGGTCCAAGTTCTTGGGCCCTGCAGCCACGTAGGAGATCCAGAAGAAGCTCCTGGCCCCTGCCTTCAGATCAGCACAGCTCAGGCTGTTGCAGCCAATTAAGGAGTGAACCAGCAGATGGAAGACCTCTCTCTCTGCCTCTCCTCTCCCTGAGGAACTATGACTTTAGTGTAAATAAATCTTTTTTAAAAAGGACTATGCTAAATAATTTTACTTTGCAATTATTTCTTTACTAATCAGGCTAACATGGAATAGCTGGAACTCTACTCAGAGCCCAGATGGGATTCTGGTGTGAAAGGTGGTGCTTACCCTACTCCCCAAATTGCCAGTCTCTCCTGCTCATGTTGTTTTTTAAGATTTATTTATTTATTTGAAATGCGGAGTTACAGAGAGAGAAGAAGAGATGTATAGAGATCTTCTATCAGCTAGTTCACTCCCCAAATGGCTGCAATGATCACGGCTGGGGCCAGGCTGAAATCAGGAGCCATGAGCTTCTTCTGGGTCTTCCATACGGGTGCAGGCACAAAAACTGAGCCCAAATGGGATGCCAGTGCTACAGGGCATGGCTTAAACCCACTGCAGCACAGCAACAACCCCTTCTGCTCATATTTTAAAAGGCTTTTAGTTATGTCATTTTATTTCCAAATCTTTGTGAATTCATCTTGAATTCTTTATTGATGTGGATGTGTTCAAATTTTTTCCTTTAAAAATAAAAATGAGCAGACTTCTGGTCCGGCAACATGGTGGAATAGGAAGGGAGCACACTGATAGTCCGGAAAGAGACAGTTTAATAAAAGTGGAGATACTTCAGGTTCAAGGAAGAGTTGGGGAAGAAACAGCAGAGGAAACTCTTCCAGAACTAGTGATTCATGGTGGACCTGTGTGGAGGGCACGGAAGCCCACAGCTCGGGACACCAGCTGCGGAATCTACGCACCAGCCTGGAACACGAGGTGAGCCGAAACCTCAGTAGCTCGAAACACCAGCAGGAAAGTGGAAGGAGGAGCCTAGAGGGAACAAGGCTTGAAGCCCCATGGGGGAAAGTTCACCAGGCTAACTAGAAGAGAGAGGAAAATAAAAAGGGACTGGTATGGACACGAGTCTCTCTCTCTCCGCTCACTACTCAAAGGCAAGCAAGACAAAGAGCAGGCGCCATTTTGGACATATGTAAAAGCTGCACAAATTTAGGGCTGCACCTGCCCTCAACCAAGCAGAGAAACCTGACTCTGGGGGTGTGTGTGTGAAATAACAGGAGGTTAGGACATGGTGAATATGTGGTGCTAATGAACTGAGACTGTGAAAAAAGAGATAGTGGGTGAGAGAACTCATGGAGTTCACATGAGTATTTTCCAGAGATGCTACAATTCAGTAACCTTGGCAACCCAATGAGAGACAGCAGGAGAATTTGAGCCCACACTGAGGGCAAACTGATTCTTTGTGTGGTCCTAGGGAAAGAGCAGACGAATGTTATACCCACAGGAGCCAGAGATCTGAAGCTGACTACCTTCAATTCCACTCAGCTGTGCAGAATTACTTCCCTTTTGAATCAAAGAGAGAGAGAGAGAGAGAGAGAGAGAGAGAGAGAGAAAGAGAGAGAGAGAGATTTACCATGCCTAACTTGGGTGTGTAACTTTTGGCATTAACCCTGAAGAACCAAACAGAGCTCTCTGGCCACACCCATCTCAAGCCTCCAAGGCTCCAATAAGGCAGACAATCCATTTAATACAGTCATAGTATAACAAGAGAAAAACACCACAGTGAAGGAAGAAGAATCCAAAGAATATCTCCACAATGCCAAGCAACAAATGCAGAAACTGAGGAAACAAGAACAAGGAAGACATTATGACATCCCCAAATGAACAAGACACCTCAAGCCAAGATTATGAATATGATGGTATAGAAGAAATGCAAGATACAAATTTCAAAAAATTTATGATAAGAACATTTAGAAGTTTTCAAAAACAAATTCTTGAACTACAGAAATCCTTACTGAACAGGACAGAAAATCTCTCTCATGAAAATGAAACCTTAAGGAGGAATCAAAGTGAAATGCAGAAACTAGTAGAACAGAAAAGTGAGATAGTGAAGAGAAATCAAAATGAAATGAAAAACTCAATAGATTAAATGACAAACACATTAGAGATCCTTAAAACAGGGTCAGTGAAGCAGAAGAGAGAATACTGGACTTAGAAGATGGAGCGCAGGAAAGTATACAGTCAAACCAAAGAAAAGAAGAGGATATTGGAAATCTAAAAAATACTGTTGGGAACCTACAGGATACTATTAAAAAAACCCCAAAATTCGGGTTCTAGGAGTTCCTGAAGGCATGGAGAGGGAGAAAGGATTAGAAGGCCTTTTTAGTGAAATACTACCAGAGAACATCCCGGGTTTGGAGAAGGACAGAGACATCCTTGTACAGGAAGCTCATAGAACCCCTAGTAAACATGTGGGGAGCAATCCGGACTGGACTAAGTTACTGAAATTAAGACTTATTCTATGCATCTGCTCTCCCACAACATGGCGTTGGGAGAGAAGTAAACAGCTTCCGCACAGCTGCCTCCAGTTCAACTGATAAACTGTAGGACTTGCTCCTGATTGGAGGAGAGCAGCGTACTCGGCGTGTGGGCAGCCGAGTTGGGATTGGCGGAGGAGGACTATAAAGGAGGAGAGAGACGGCATGCACCAGGAACATCTATGGGGAACATCTAAGGGAACCCGTGCAGCCCCCGAGAAAGCCGGCCGGCGGTGTGCCGCTCCCCTGCGGAAGTGGGGAATGTGGCCAGGGGGAACTGCCCTTCCACAGAGGTGGAAGGGATAGTAGCCAACCCGGGAAGAACCAGCAGCAAACCCGGGGAGGGCCGAGCAGACGAAAGAACAGCGCAGGGTCCTGTGTCGTTCCTCCACGAAGAGGGGGAGCGACATAATGGTGCCGTGACTCGGATAGGAAACCCAGGACGGTTAGGAAACCTAGCTCGGATAGGAAACCTGACTCGGATAGGAAACTTAGGAGGGAAGAAACGGGAAAACTGGGAAATTACCGGAGAGAGAGACTAGCAAACAGCCTAGGGAAAAGCCGGACGAAAAGGGTGCCGGAAGAAGCTATTGAAAGCCTAGGCATAGACTCAGATACGGACTACGGGGGGAAGCTGGGAGAAATCTCTAAGGTCGAAAGCGAAAGTGAAAGCTAGAACAAACAGACTCAGACGCGGACTGTGGGGAGAGGCCAGGAGAAATAAGGGAGGAATATTGTTGGAAGAAAACTTAGGGAAACATACCGGGTAGAGAAAAGTGTTAGGGAAATTGAAGCCGCGGGGGGCAGGCCGAGGCGGATACGAAAGCCACTTTGGGATTCTCAAGTTAGCCCGGGAATAGGGGGCGAAAAGTTGAAACCAGAAGCTGAGACGTAAGCCAGATTGGGATCCGTCTGATTAGCCCGGGGAGCAAAGGACGGGAAGCCAAATCGTGGGGCGGAGACGTATGCTGGGTTGAATTCGCCAGGCTATCCCGGGGAACTTAGATTGAATGCTAGTGGCGGACACGTAAGCTACGCTGTGTTACTCGCGGAAGCCGCCGTGCGCAGAGAGAGCGTGCGGGGCACAAGTAGATAGGGAACGGGGCTGGCGCGAGGCCGTGGTGCAGACGCGAAGGGCGTGGAGACCGCGGAGCGCGCGAAGCCAAGCCGCGCAAAGCCGGGAAGCTGCGCAGATGAAAGAGGCGCGGGCTGAAGCGGCTCAGCCGGGAAGCCGCCGAGAAGTAGCCTCGGGGCGGGCACCGGGAAGCTGCAGGGATAAGAGAAACAGAAGTTTAGAAGTAAAAGAGAAATAGGAATGCTGGAAGATAGAAGTAAAATGAGAGAAATAGGAATGCCCGGAGATAGAGAAATAGAGAAATAGAAAGGCCTCCCTACAACACTGCAATGTGAGAGCTTGGATTCGGTCTGCCCGATTAGTGAGGCGATGAGCACCTGGGCGGCTAGCAGCTTATGTGCCGCAGGTCACCGAAGACAGGCACGAATTAACATCAGTAAGGCCTCCCCACAAAAAGGCAATGAGAAGGCTTGGATTCGGTTTGCCTGATAGAGCTTGTAAGCCCCTGCAGGCTCGACCAGAGCATGCGCTGCAGGGCTCCGAACACAGGCACGCATCAGCGCCTAAAAACCTCCTCACAACATGGCGAAGAGAGGACCCGGATTCGGTTTGCCTGATTGATAGGACTTGTAAGAACCTGTGGCAACTCTAGCAAGTACAGCAGAGTGTGTGCCGCGGGACACCGAAGACAGGCGCGTTTCAACGCCAAAAAATAAAAAGAAAGGGGGATCTGTGGGGAGCAATCCGGACTGGACTAAGTTACTGAAATTAAGACTTATTCTATGCATCTGCTCTCCCACAACATGGCGTTGGGAGAGAAGTAAACAGCTTCCGCACAGCTGCCTCCAGTTCAACTGATAAACTGTAGGACTTGCTCCTGATTGGAGGAGAGCAGCGTACTCGGCATGTGGGCAGCCGAGTTGGGATTGGCGGAGGAGGACTATAAAGGAGGAGAGAGATGGCATGCACCAGGAACATCTATGGGGAACATCTAAGGGAACCTGTGCAGCCCCCGAGAAAGCCGGCCGGCGGTGTGCCGCTCCCCTGCGGAAGTGGGGAATGTGGCCAGGGGGAACTGCCCTTCCACGGAGGTGGAAGGGATAGTAGCCAACCCGGGAAGAACCAGCAGCAAACCCGGGGAGGGCCGAGCAGACGAAAGAACAGCGCAGGGTCCTGTGTCGTTCCTCCACGAAGAGGGGGAGCGACAAAACATGACCAAAAGAGATCCTCACCATGACACGTTGTAATTAAACTCACCACAGTGAAACATAAAGAAAAGATTCTAAAATGTGCAAGAGAGAAACGTCAGATTACTCTCAGAGGATCTCCAATTAGACTCACAGCAGAATTCTCGTCAGAAACACTACAGACTAGGAGGGAATGATGATATATAGCCCAGGTACTAAGAGAGAAAAACTGCCAACCCAGAATATTATATCCTGCAAAGCTCTCATTTGTGAATGAAGATGAAATAAAGACCTTTCATAGCAAACAGAAATTGAAAGAATTTGTCAACACTCATCCAGCCCTGCAAAAGATGCTTAAACATGTGTTACACACAGAAACACAGTCATCAATATGAAAGAAGGTAAAGGAAGGAAACCTCACAGCAAAAGATCACAGGAAGTTCAAAGCATATATTAGAAAATATCTTTGGGAAATGGCAGGGCAAAGTTACTACTTATCAATAGTCACATTGAACGTTAACGGCCTCAACTCTCCAGTTAAAAGATACAGATTGGCTGACTGGGTTAAGGAACAAAACCCATCTATTTGCTGCTTACAAGAAACACATCTTTCCAACAAAGATGCATGCAGACTGAAAGTGAAAGGTTGGAAAAAGATATTCCATGCCAACAGAAATGAAAAAAGAGCAGGTGTAGCCATCTTAATATCAGAAAAAATAAACTTTAACACAAAAACTGTTAAGAGAGGCAAAGAGGGCACTATGTAATGATTAAGGGATCAATTCAACAGGAAGATATAACGATTATCAATGTATATGCACCTAATTATTACAGGGCACCAGTTTATTTAAAAGATATTTTAAAGGACTTAAAGGGAGACTTAGGCTCCAATAAAATAGTACTGGGGGACTTCAATACTCCACTCTCAGAAATAGACAGATCACCAGGCCAGAAGAATAAAAAGGGAGACAGTAGATTTCAATGACACTATAGCCCAAATGGACCTAACAGATATCTACAGAACTTTTCATCCTACAGCTAAAGATTTTACATTCTTCTCAGCAGTACATGGAAGCTACACTATGATTGACCACATACAAGGCCATAAAGCAAGTCTCAGCAAATTCAAAAGAGTTAGAATCATACCACGCTGCTTCTCAGACCATAAAGGAGTGAAGTTGGAAATTAGCAACTCAGGAATCCCTAGAGCATATGCAAACACATGGAGATTGAACTACATGCTCCTGAATGAACACTGGGTCATAGAAGAACTCAAAAGAGAAATCAAAAACTTTCTGGAAGTAAATGAGGATAACAGGACAACATACCAAAACTTATGGGATATAGCAAAAGCAGTGTTAAGAGAAAGGTTTATATCAATAGGTGCCTACATCAAGAAATTGGACAGGCACCAAACAGATGAGCTTTCAATGCATCTCAAGGATCTAAAAAAACTGCAGCAAACCAGACCCAAATCTAGCAGGGGAGAAATAATTAAAATCAGAGAAGAAATCAACAGGATTGAATAAAAAAAAATTACAAAAATCAGCCAAACGAGGAGCTGCTTTTTTGAAAAAAATGAACAAAATCAACACCGCATTGGCCCAACTAACTAAAAAAAGAAGAGAAAAGACCCAAATCAATAAAATCAGAGATGAAAAAGGAAACATAACAACAGACACCACAGAAATAAAAAGAATCAACGGAAATTACCACAAGAACTTGTATGCCAGCAAACAGGGAAATCTATCAGAAATGGATAGATTCCTGGACACATACAACCTACCTAAATTGAACCAGGAAGACAGAAAACCTAAACAGACCCATAACTGAGACAGAAATTGAAACAGTAATAAAGGCCCTCCCAACAAAGAAAAGCCCAGGACCAGATGGATTCACTGCTGAATTCTATCAGGCATTTAAAGAAGAAATAACTCCATTCTTCTCAAACTATTCAGAACAATTGAAAAAGAGGGAATCCTGCCAAATTCTTTCTATGAAGCCAGCATCACCATAATTCCTAAGCCGGAAAAAGATGCATCATTGAAAGAGAATTATAGACCAATATCCCTGATGAACATAGATGCAAAAATCCTCAATAAAATTCTCGCCAATAGAATACAACAACACATCAGAAAAATCATCCACCCAGACCAAGTGGGATTTATCCCTGGTATGCAGGGATGGTTCAACATTCGCAAATCAATCAATGTGATTCACCACATTAACAGACTGCAAAAGAAAAACCATATGATTATCTCAATAGATGCAGAGAAAGCATTCAATAAAATTCAACACCCTTTCATGATGAAAACTCTAAGCAAATTGGGTATAGAAGGAACATTCCTCAATATAATCAAAGCAATTTATAAAAAACCCACGGACAACATACTATTGAATGGGGAAAAGTTGGAAGCATTTCCACTGAGATCTGGCACCAGACAGGGATGCCCACTCTCACCACTGCTATTTAACATAGTTCTGGAAGTTTTAGCCAGAGCCATCAGACAAGAAAAAGAAATCAAAGGAATACAAATTGAGAAGGAAGAAGTCAAACTATCCCTCTTTGCAGACGATATGATTCTGTACTTAGAGGATCCAAAGAACTCTACTAAGAGACTATTGGAACTTATAGAGGAGTTTGGCAAAGTGGCAGGATATAAAATAAATGCACAAAAATCAACAGCCTTTGTATACACAAGCAATGCCATGACTGAGAAAGAACTGCTAAGATCAACCCCATTCACAATAGCTACAAAAACAATCAAATACCTTGGAATAAACTTAACCAAGGACGTTAAAGATCTCTACAATGAGAATTACAAAACCTTAAAGAAAGAAATAGAAGAGGATACCAAAAAATGCAAAAAGCTTCCATGCTCATGGATTGGAAGAATCAACATCATCAAAATGTCCATTCTCCCAAAAGCCATTTATAGATTCGATGCAATGCCAATCAAGATACCAAAGACATTCTTCTCAGATCTGGAAAAAATGATGCTGAAATTCATATGGAGGCACAAGAGACCTCGAATAGCTAAAGCAATCTTGTACAACAAAAACAAAACAGGAGGCATCTCAATACCAGTTTTCAGAACATACTACAGGGCAGTTGTAATCAAAACAGCATGGTACTGGTACAGAAACAGATGGATAGACCAATGGAACAGAATTGAAACACCAGAAATCAATCCAAACATCTACAGCCAACTTATATTTGATCAAGGATCTAAAACCAATTCCTGGAGCAAGGACAGTCTATTCAATAAATGGTGCTGGGAAAACTGGATTTCCACATGCAGAAGCATGAAGCAAGACCCCTACCTTATACCTTACACAAAAATCCAGTCAACATGGATTAAAGACCTAAATCTACTACTTGACACCATCAAGTTATTAGAGAACATTGGAGAAACCCTTCAAGATACTGGCACAGGCAAAGAGTTTCTGGAAAAGACCCAGGAGGCACAGGCAGTCAAAGCCAAAATCAACTATTGGGATTGCATCAAATTGAGAAGTTTCTGTACTGCAAAAGAAACAGTCAGGAGAGTGAAGAGACAACCGACAGAATGGGAAAAAATATTTGCAAACTATGCAACTGATAAAGGGTTAATAACCAGAATCTGCAAAGAGATCAAGAAACTCCACAACAACAAAACAAACAACCCACTTGAGAGATGGGCCAAGGACCTCAATAGACATTTTTCAAAAGAGGAAATCCAAATGGCCAATAGGCACATGAAAAAATGTTCAAGGTCACTAGCAATCAGGGAAATGCAAATCAAAACCACAATGAGGTTTCACCTCACCCCCATTAGAATGGCTCACATACAGAAATCTACCAACAACAGATGCTGGCGAGGATATGGGGAAAAAGGGACACTAACCCACTGTTGGTGGGAATGCAAACTGGTCAAGTCACTATGGAAGTCAGTCTGGAGATTCCTCAGAAACCTGAAGATAACCCTACCGTTCGACCCAGCCTTCCCACACCTTGGAATTTATCCAAAGGAATTTAAATTGGCAAACAAAACAGCGGTCTGCACCCTAATGTTTATCGCAGCACAATTCACAATAGCCAAGACCTGGAACCAACCTAAATGCCCATCAACGGTAGACTTGATAAAGAAATTATGGGGTATGTATTCTTTAGAATACTATACCGCAGTAAGAAACAACGAAATCCAGTCATTTGCAACAAAATGGAGGAATCTGGAACACATCATGCTGAGTGAAGTAAGCCAGTCCCAAAGGGACAAATACCATATGTTCTCCCTGATCGGTGACAACTGAATGAACAGCAAAAAGGAAACCTCCTGAAGTGAAATGGACACTATGAGAAATGGTGACTTGATCAGCATAGCCCTGACTTTTAATGAACAACTTAATACATTATCCCTCTTAGTATTTTTTTGTTCTGTTCTACTTAATATGACTGGTTTAATTCTGTAATTAATACACAGTTATTCTTAAGTGTTGAAATTTAACTGAAATGTGATCCCTGTTAAACATAAGAGTAGGAATAAGAGAGGGAAGAGATATATAATTTGGGACATGCTCAAGCTGACTTGCCCCAAATGGTAGAGTTAGAAACATACCAGGGGATTCCAACTCAATCCCATCAAGGTGGCATGTACCAATGCCATCTCACTAGTCCAAGTGATCAATTTCAGTTCACAATTGATCATAATGAAAGGACTAAGAGTCAAAGGGAGCACATAAACAAGTCTAGTACCTGCTAACACTAACTGATAGAATAAATAAAGGGGAGAGTGATCCAACATGGGAAGTGAGATACTCAGCAGACTCATAGAATGGCAGATGTCCTAAATAGCACTCTGGCCTCAGAATCAGCCCTAAAGCCATTCGGATTTGGCTGAAAAGCCAATGAGAGTATTTCAGGCGTGGAAAGCCAAAACACTCTGGCAAAAAGATCTTTGTGAGTGAGATCCCAGTGGATAGAACAGGTCTTCAAAGAAGGAGGTATCTTTCTCTGAAGGGAGGAGAGAACCTCCACTTTGACTATGACCTTGTCTAAACAAGATAAGAGTCAGAGAACTCAGAGGGCTTCCATAGGCTTGGAAACTCATGACTGGAGCATAGGGAGATTACTGATGCCATAGACAGGAGTGTCAATTGGTAAAGTCAACAACAGGAGTCACTGTGCACTTACTCCTCATGTAGGATCTCTATCCTTAATGTGCTGTACATTGAGATTTAATGCTATAGCGAGTACTCAAACAGTATATTTCACTTTGTGTTTCTATGGGGGTGCAAACTGTTGAAATCTTTACTTAATGCATACTAAACTGATCTCCTGTATAAAAAAAAGAAATTATCAATTCCCAACTTGACTCTCACTGGGATTAAACATGACAATAGGTCTCATCTGATTTCATCATCATTTAAAAATCATCTATTATTTTTCACTTTATGTTTCTGTGTGGGAGCAAACTGTTGAAATCCTTACTTAAGGTATACTAAGCTGATCTTCTATATATTAAGATAATCGAAAATGAATCTTGATGTGAATGGAAGGGGAGAGGGAGTGGGAAAGGGGAGGGTTGTGGGTGGAAGGGACGCTATGGGGGGGAGGCCATTGTAATCCACAAGTCGTACTTGAGAAATTTATATTCATTAAATAAAAGTTAAAAAAATGAAAAAAAAGAGAATTACAGGCTGGCACCGCGGCTCACTTGGCTAATCCTCCACCTTGCGGCGCTGGCAAACTGGGTTCTAGTCCCAGTTGGGGCACCAGATTCTGTCCCGGTTGCCCCTCTTCCAGACCATCTCTCTGCTGTGGCCAGAGAGTGCAGTGGAGGATGGTCTATGTGCTTGGGCCCTGCACCCCATGGGAGACCAGGTTAAGTACCTGGCTCCTGCCATCGGATCAGCATGGTGCGCCAGCCGCAGTGCGCTGTCCAAGGCGGACATTGGAGGGTGAACCAACGGCAAAGGAAGACCTTTCTCTGTGATTCTCTCTCTCACTGTCCACTCTGCCTGTCAAAAAAAAAAAGGAAGAATGAAAGTGAATTACAGACCAATATCCCTGATGAACAGAGATGCAAACATCCTCAATAAAATTCTGGCAAATAGAGTGCAACAACACATCAGAAAGATCATCCACCCAGACCAAGTGGGATTTATCCCTGGTATGCAGGGATGGTTCAATGTGCGCAAAACAATCAATGTGATACACTACATCAACAGATTCCAGAAGAAAAATCACATGATTAAATCAATAGATGCAGAGAAAGCATTTGATAAAATACAACACCTTTTCATGATGGAAACTCTAAGCAAACTGGGTATGGAAGGAACATTCCTCAATGCAATCAAAGCAACTTATGAAAAACCCACAGACAACATTCTATTGAATGGGGAAAAGTTGGAAGCATTTCCACTGAGATCTGGTACCAGACAGGGATGCCCACTCTCACCACTGCTATTCAATATAGTTCTGGAAGTTTTAGCCAGAGCTATTAGGCAAGAAAAAGAAATTAAAGGGATACATACAGGGAAGGAAGAAGTCAAACTATTCCTCTTTGCAGATGATATGATTCATTATTTAGGGGATCCAAAGAACTCTATTAAGAGACTATTGGAACTCATAGAAGAGTTTGGGAAAGTAGCAGGATATAAAATCAATGCACAAAAATGAACAGGCAATGCCACAGCTGAGAAAGAACTTCTAAGATCAATCCCATTCAAAATAGCTACAAAAACAATCAAATACCTTGGAATAAACTTAACCAAGACGTTAAAGATCTCTACGATGAGAATTACAAAACCTCAAAGAAAGAAATAGAAGAGGATACCAAAAAATGGAAAAATCTTCCATGCTCATGGATTGTAAGAATCAACATCATCAAAATGTACATTCTCCCAAAAGCCATTTATAGATTCAATGCAATACCAAGTAAGATACTGAAGACATTCTTGTCAGATCTGGAAAAAATGATGCTGAAATTCATATGGAGGCAAAAGAGACCTCGAATAGCTAAAGCAATCTTGTACAACAAAAACAAAACCGGAGGCATCACAATACCAGATTTCAGGACATACTACAGGGCAGTGGTAATCAAAACAGCATGGTACTGGTACAGAAACAGATGGATAGACCAATGGAACAGAATTGAAACACCAGAAATCAACCCAAACATCTACAGCCAACTTATATTTGATCAAGGATCTAAAACCAATCCCTGGAGTAAGGACAGTCTATTCAATAAATGGTGCTGGGAAAACTGGATTTCCACATGCAGAAGCATGAAGCAAGACCCCTACCTTTCACCTTACACAAAAATTCACTCAACATGGATTAAAGACATAAATCTATGACCTGACACCATCAAATTATTAGAGAGCATTGGAAAAAACCTGCAAGATATATGTGGTGGCAAATAATTCTTTGAAAATACCCCAGAAGCACAGGCAGTCAAAGCCAAAATTAACATTTGGGATTGCATCAAATTGAGAAGTTTCTGTACTGCAAAAGAAACAGTCAGGACAGTGAAGAGACAACCAACAGAATGGGAAAAAATATTTGCAAACTATGCAACAGATAAAGGGTTGATAACCAGAATCTGCAAAGAGATCAAGGAACTCCACAACAACAAAACAAACAACCCACTTAAGAGATGGGCCAAGGACCTCAATAGACATTTTTCAAAAGAGGAAATCCAAATGGCCAACAGGCACATGAAAAAATGTTCAAGGTCACTAGCAATCAGGGAAATACAAATCAAAACCACAATGAGGTTTCACCTCACCCCCATTAGAATGGCTCACATACAGAAATCTACCAACAACAGATGCTGGCAAGGATGTGGGGAAAAAGGGACACTAACCCACTGTTGGTGGGAATGCAAACTGGTCAAGCCACTATGGAAGTCAGTCTGGAGATTCCTCAGAAACCTGAATATAACCCTACTGTTCAACCCAGCCATCCCACTCCTTGGAATTTACCCAAAAGAAATGAAATTGGCAATCAAAAAACCTGCCTGCACCTTAATGTTTATTGCAGCTCAATTCACAATAGCCAAGACCTGGAACCAACCCAAATGCCTATCAACAGTAGACTGGATAAAGAAATTATGGGACATGTACTCTATAGAATACTATACAGCAGTAAAAAACAATGAAACCTGGTCATTTGCAACAAGATGGAGGAATCTGGAAAACATCATGCTGAGTGAATTAAGCCAGTCCCAAAGGGACAAATATCATATGTTCTCCCTGATTGGCAACAACTAACTGAGCACCAAAGGGGAAACTTGTTGAAGTGAAATGGACACTATGAGAAACAGTGACTTGATCAGCTCTTGTCCTGACTGTTGATGTACAATGTAATACTTTATCCATTTTAGTATTTTTTTTCTTCTAGTACTATTGGTTGAACTCAGTAATTAACACACAATTATTCTTAGGTGTTTAAATTTTAACTGAAAAGTGATCCCTGTTAGGAATTTGGAAAGCATTATGCTGAGTGAAATAAGCCAGTCCCAAAGGGACAAATATCGTATGTTCTCCCTGATCGGTGACAACTAACCGAGCACCAAAAAGGAAACCTGATAAAGTGAAATGAACACTATCAGAAATGGTGACTTGATCAGCCCTTGCCCTGACTGTTGATGAACAACTTAATACGTTATCCCTCTTAGTATTTTATTTGTTTGTTCTACTTAATACTTTTGGTTGAATACTGTAATCAATACACAGTTATTCTTAAGTGTTGAAACTTAACTGAAAAGTGATCGCTGTTAAATATAAGAGTAGGAATAAGAGAGGGGAGATATGTGCAATTTGTGACATGCTCAAGCTGACTTGCCCCAAACGGTAGAGTTAGAAACATACCAGGGGATTCCAATTCAATCCCATCAAGGTGGCATTTACCAATGCCATCTCACTAGTCCCCGTGATCAGTTTCTGTTCACAATTGATCATAATGATAGGACTAAGAGCCAAAGGGAGCACATAAACAAGACTAGTGTCTGCAAATACTAACTGATAGCATAAAAAAGGGAGAGAACAATCCAACATGGGAAGGGAGATTCACAGCAGACTCATAGAATGGCAGATGTCCTAAACAGCACTCTGGCCTCAGAATCAGCCCTTAAGGCATGCAGATCTGGCTTAAAAGCCCATGAGAGTATTTCAGGCATGGAAAGCCAAGACACTCTGGAAAAAAAAACCTAAATGAAAGATCTCCGTTGTGGGGAGCAACCCGGACTAGACTAAGTTACTGGAATTAAGACTTATTCTATGCATCTGCTCTCCCACAATGTGGCGCTGGGAGAGAAGAAAACAGCTTCTACACAGCTGCCTCCAGTTCAGCCAATAAACAGCAGGACCTGCTCCTGATTGGAGGAGAGCAGCGTACTCGGCGTGTGGGCAGCCGAGTTGGGATTGGCGGAGGAGGACTATAAAGGAGGAGAGAGAGAACATGCACCAGGAACATCTAAGAGGAACATCTAAGGGGAACATCTAAGGGAACACCTGTGCAGCCCCCGAGAGGGCCGGCCGGCAGTGTGCCGCTCCCCTGCGGAAGTGGGGAATGTGGCCAGGGGGAACTGCCCTTCCACGGAGGTGGAAGGGTCAGTAGCCAACCCGGGAAGAACCAGCAGCAAACCCGGGGAGGGCCGAGCAGACGAAAGAACAGCGCAGGGCTTAGTGTCGTTCCTCCGTGAAGAGGGGGAGCGACATAATGGTGCCGTGACTCGGATAGGAAGCCTAGGCAGGGCTTAGTGTCGTTCCTCCACGAAGAGGGGGAGTGACATCCGTGAGTGAGATCCCAGTGGAAAGAACAGGTCATCAAAGAAGGAGGTACCTTTCTCTGAAGGGAGGAGAGAAATTCCACTCTGACTATGACCTTGTCTAAATATGATCAGAGTTGGTGAACTCAAAAGGCTTCCATAGCCTTGGCAACTCATGACAAGAGCCTAGGGTGGTTACTGATGCCATAAACAAGAGTGTCGATTTGTTAAGTCAACAACAGGAGTCACTGTGCACTTACTCCTCATGTAGGATCTCTGTCCTTAATGTGCTGTACATTGAGACTTAATGCTATAACGAGTACTCAAACAGTATTTTTTACTTTGTGTTTCTATGTGGGTGCAAACTGTTGAAATCTTTACTTAATATATACTAATCTGATCTTCTGTATATAAAGATAATTGAAAATGAATCTTGAAGTGAATGGAAGGGGAGAGGGAGCGGGAAACACGAGGGTTGCGGGTGGGAGTGAAGTCATGCGGGGGGAAGCCATTGTAATCCATAAGCTGTACTTTCGAAATTTATATTCATTAAATAAAAGTTAAAAAAAAAGAAAGACAAAAAAATTTTTTGTAGCTATTGTGAAAGGGGCTGATCTTACAAGTTCTCAGCCATGGCATCGTTTGTGTGCACAAAGGCTGCTGATTTTTTTATTTGTTGATTTTTATATCATGCAACTTTGCCAAATTCTCTTATGAGTCTCAATAATCTCTTAGTGGAGTCCTGGTTCCATTATGTATAGGATCTATATCATCTGCAGACAGGGATAATTTGCCTTCCTCTTCCTCCATTTGTATCTCTTTGATTTTTTTTGTCTAATAGCTCTGGCTAAAACTTCCAGACGTACATTGAATAGAAATGGTGAGAGTGCGCATACGTGACTGTTTCCAGGTCTCAGTGGGAATGCGTCCAGCTTTTTCCCATTCAGTATGATGCTGTGTAGGGGTGGTCATATACTGCTTTGATTGTCACTTCTGGTTCTTCATAAAATACATCTATAATATAACATATTATAATATAATACAGTATGTGATTGTGATCCACAATCACCCAACTGTGCCATGGAACACTAGAACTTTTTCTGTCTATCCAACTGGAAAATGAACCACTCCCTTGAATTTGACTGGGCTGAACTACTTTTTACCTTTGTTAAGTGTCACTCAGCTAAATCATATAATGAGTATTATTTTCTGGCTGCCTTACTTAACTAAATCATATGTTTGTGAGTCTGTATGTTTTAAAGAAAAAATACATGTTTCCAAAAATGCCATCATATAGATTCAGCTTTTATCTCTTTGGTAAAAGTATGTCACATTGGGCTGGCACTGTGGCATAGCAAGCTAAGTCACCTCTTTGGACTCTGGCATATCCTATTGTATTGCCAGCTGCCCCATTTCATATGTAATTCTCTGCTAATGCATCCACAAGTAAGTGGATCATGGCTCAAGTGTTGAGTCCCTGCCATTCATGTTAGAGACCCACATGAAGTTCCTGGCTCCTGGTTGCAGCCTGGCTCAGCCTTGACTGCTGCAGACATTTGAGGAGTTAAGGAGCAGATGGAAGATCACTTTGTTTCTGTCTGCCCATCCCTGTCACTCTGATTTTTGAATAAAGAAGTCTTTAAAAATGTGCACTGTACTATGAGAATTAACTGCAAAACTTATTCTCAAACAGCTTTTTATATTTCGTATGCGTGTGTGCAAATTGTTGAAATCCTTCCTTAGTGTAGAGTTGATATTCTGTGTATAAAGTTAATTTAAAACTAATCTTAATGGAGAATGGAATGGGAGAGGGAGGAGGTGGTGGGAAGGCATGGATTGGGGGAAGAACCACTGTATTCCTAAAGTTGTACTTACGAAATTTATACTCATTAAATAAAAGGTTTCTTTGAAAAAATGTGCACTGTGTGATGTTTTGGGTTATGGCCTGTGGAAGAAGTTTACTTATTAATCCTCAGAGTCTGTGAATGTGTAGCCTACTCTGTAACAAAGTAAACACTAAGGCCCTCCAACATGGAAGAGGAAAGTGGTGAAATTTGTAGCAGAGTCACACCATGGGAGGAAGACCCAATCTAGCCTTTCTGCTTGTGACGATGGCAGCGATACCACAAGTCAAGGAATGTGGCAAGGAATGTGGAAGGCAAGTGAATAGATTTTTCCTTACTTCAATCTAAGAAGACACAGAATTGCAGATGCTTCCACTTTAAACCCAAGGAAACACATGCCGAACTGAAAGATGTCAAATTTGTGTTGTCTGAAGTCACAAATGTGTGAAAGTTGTTTTTTGGGCCCCTAATACAGTAACAGATTCCCATAGGAAGCATTCGAGAGTTAGGTTCTGTAGGAGATAGTGTCCACCCAGACAAGTCAGTGCTCTGCTCTGCAGTGAAGGGAAAACCCAGGGATGGGAAATGCAAAGAAAATGTAGCCTTGCTTCCCACAAAGGACAGCTGGGGAAGACAATTGGGTAGAGAATAATGAAAATAGGGGACAATGGGAAAGATAAGATAGGTTATGGGAATATGGATCAAGAGGAAAGGTTGATGGGAGAGGGAGTAGGAGGTGGGACAGTTTGGGGGTGGGAGGGCAGGCATGGGGGGAAGAACTGCTATAATCCAAAAGTTGTACTTACGAAATTTATATTTATTAAATAAAAGCTTCTATAAAATTTTTAAAAAATTAAAATGTGTCACAATTCCACGTTTACAAAACATTGTGCAGTTGGCAGTTCTACCCAGACATATATGAGTGAAGCAAAGCAGTTACCAAATCCAATGAAAGAATAGGTTATTACATTAGAGCCTTGAAAGTCCAGGAGGAAAGAATGACTTTGAAGTAAATGCTATCTGGGTAATTATTATTGATGGCAAAGTAAGGTCAGATTCTTGTCTTAAACAAGTTATTATCATCAATTGACTTAGGAGGAAGGATCTAGGAAGATCTCAGTCTTTATAAGAGGAGAGGGGAGTGACAAGGTAGAATAAAACACCCCTTTTATTGGGCCCCAGTGAGACCTTAATGTGAACAAGTACCCACACTTGAAAATATCTTCACAAGAGGAAGGAAACTGGACAAGAAATCACAGTGACCAGTAGGAGCTCAATAATAATGGGACACACTGCTGAGGATAGGATGAACAATTTTTATTATTTTTAAAGCAGATTATTATTATTTTGAGAGAGAGGGAGGGAGGGAGAGAGAATATAAATGAGAATGAGAATGTGAATATATATTCTCGTTCACTGGTTCAATCCCCAACTTTCCACAATGGCCAGGAATGGGCAAGCCCAACTCAGGAGCCAGGAACACAGTCCAGTTCTCCTCCATGGGTAGAATGGAGCCAAGTTCTTGAGCCATCATCACTGCCTCCCAAAGTTCTCACTGTCAGGAAGCTGAATTGGGAGCAGAGGCAGTGTCCAGACCTAGCTGTTCTGATGTGGGATGCAGGCGTCCTGAGTGTTTTCTCAGTGCTATGCTAAGCACTTGTCCTCATTTACACGTTTAAATCAAATTTTGATTTGGGGGATTACTTGCAGGTGAACATGCATTTGTAAGAAACAACACAGGGAGATACATGTAACCTTAACTCAGTTTCCCCAATGGTAACTTCTTGCAAAATTGCAGTAAAATACCACACCCAGCATATTAGGAGTTAAAACAACAAATTAAAAACAGGTGCATAAGTCTAGTACCTGCTAACACTAACCGATAGAATAAATAAAGGGGAGAGTGATCCAACATGGGAAGTGAGATACTCAGCAGACTCATAGAATGGCAGATGTCCTAAATAGCACTCTGGCCTCAGAATCAGCCCTAAAGGCATTCGGATCTGGCTGAAAAGCCCATGAGAGTATTTCAGGCATGGAAAGCCAAGACACTCTGGCAAAAGATCTCTGTGAGTGAGATCCCAGTGGAAAGAACAGGTCTTCAAAGAAGGAGGTACCTTTCTCTGAAGGGAGGAGAGAACCTCCACTTTGACTATGACCTTGTCTAAACAAGATAAGAGTCGGAGAACTCAGAGGGCTTCCATAGCCTTGGAAACTCATGACTGGAGCATAGGGAGATTACTGATGCCATAGACAGGAGTGTCAATTGGTAAAGTCAACAACAGGAGTCACTGTGCACTTACTTCTCATGTAGGATCTCTGTCCTTAATGTGCTGTGCATTGAGATTTAATGCTATAACGAGTACTCAAACAATATATTTCACTTTGTGTTTCTATGGGGGTGCAAACTGTTGAAATCTTTACTTAATGCATACTAAACTGATCTTCTGTAAAAAAAAAAAGAAATTATCAATTCCCAACTTGACTCTCACTGGGATTAAATATGACAATAGGTCTGATCTGATTTCATCATCATTTAAAAAAAATCATCTATTATTTTTCACTTTATGTTTCTGTATGGGAGCAAACTGTTGAAATCCTTACTTAATGTATACTAAGCTGATCTTCTGTATATTAAGATAATCGAAAATGAATGTTGATGTGAATGGAAGGGGAGAGGGAGTGGGAAAGGGGAGGGTTGTGGGTGGGAGGGACGGTATGGGGGGGAAGCCATTGTAATCCATAATTCGTACTTTGGAAATTTATATTCATTAAATAAAAGTTAAAAAAAGAATTTATAGGTAATTTGGATTTAATTTTTAAAATATTTAAGAATAAACATTTTGTGTTTAGAAAAAAAAAACAGGTGCATCAACATCAGCTCCCTCATGTAGACCTTTTGCATCTGCTGCCTTCCCCTTGGTACTGCAACTGACCCCCCAGGGATACCTCAGCTCTTCACCATTCATGTTTAAAATGTCATATACAATATAAACATTGTTACAAAAGGAAAATGGGGAAGTAGTTATCTGTGGATGTCAGTGGTAGACTCTTCTTGGAGCTGAAATAGAAACTGGATCCTACATATGGGGACAGTCTCCAATGAGAAGTTAGAGAACACACAAATGTGCTAAAATCTGGAAAAGACATTAAAGTACTGACAATAGACAGGAATGATGGACAGAAAACAGAAAACCAGTGGTTTCAGGATTTTCCTAACTACAAAGTAGGCAAACTTAGCTGCCATGGATAGTCTATCTGTAGGAGTAGTTAAACATGTGACTTTCTTTTTCAGTTAAAAGAAACACTACTCAGGACAACATGTGTCAGGTAGGAAAACTATTCCTAAGATATCCTTACTGTCCCACAGAACAAATGGGAATTTCCAAATTTTTCAGAACATATTTGGAGTAGTTTTGGGAAAGTTGGAAAATAGGAGACTCACAGACTGTGGGCCACTGAGAACAGAAAGCTCAGTGAGTGGGTTTCTTACAATGTGCAGTAATTGAAATCCATGGAAAGGAAACTCCAGCAAATAGCAAGATAAAATACTTTCACAAGCAGATCCATCGGTAATAAGTTCTGCCTCTGAGGTTTGAGCTTGGCGATTGTCAACAATTTTTCATTCCTAAGACAATTTCCCATTTATGGTTTCTCTCCCAAAGATCTTTTCAGGGCCCTCTTTATGTCTTTATTCCTCAGGCTGTAGATGAAAGGGTTCAGCATGGGGGTGACCACGGTGTACATCACCGAGGCGATCGCAGTTGAGTGTGAATCTTGGGTAACAGCAGAGCTAAGGTAAACTCCCAGTCCAGTACAATAAAATAAAGAGACAATGCAGAGGTGAGAGGCACAGGTGGAAAATGCTTTATATTTCCCTTGAGATGATGAAATTGCACAGACAGAGGAGACAATCCTGGAGTAGGAGTAAAGGATCCCAGCCAGTGGACCTCCAACCAGCAGCACAGATGCAAAATACAAAATGAGATCATTAAGGAAGGTGTCAGAACAGGCGCTGTGGATCACCTGGTTCAGTTCACAGAAGAAGTGGGGGATTTCCAGACATGTGCAGAAGGACAGCCGCAGCACCATTAAACTTTGCAACAAGGTATGCAGGACACTGATGACCCAGGACACCAGGACCAGCTGCATACAGAGCTGGGGGTTCATGATGACCAAGTAGTGCAGGGGGTGACAGATGGCCACAAACCTGTCATAGGCCATCACAACCAGAAGGAAGTTGTCCAGCCCAATAAACAGTAAGAAGAAGAACATCTGGGTGATGCAGCCTGCATAGCTGATGGCTTGGCTCTGTGTCTGGATGTTCACCAGCATCTTGGGGACAATGGTGGATGTGAGACAGATATCATAGGAGGACAGGTTGGAGAGGAAGAAGTACATGGGCGTGTGGAGGTGGTTGTCTGAGAGGATGGCCAGGACGATGAGCAGGTTCCCAGCCACAGTGACCAGGTACATGGAGAGGAAGAGCCCAAATATGAGGGGCTGCAGTGCTGGGTCCTCTGAGAATCCGAAGAGTAGGAATTCTAAAATTTGTGTATCATTCCCTGGCTCCATTGGTTGAGGAATGCAGGAAGGAAAGAGATGCCATGATTACTTTTCACACAAAAATTATTGCTCACTTAGATTTAATGGTACTATTTGTATTTTGCAGGCCAAAAATTGATTTCCATATTTTGTGTGTGGATCTAGTGCCATTTGGGGATTCTTGTACAGAGTAATGTTTCCTTTCCACTTAGAGTTGTCAGCAACATTCTTGTACATATCCTACTCATTTTAATAAGAATTTTTGTTGCACTTGAGCAATGTAAATTGACTTCTGAGCATGTTCCAACTACTGTCCAACCAACAAACATATGCTGCAAAACAAAATTCCCTGCTTCCCAGTGATGCAGAAGGATTACCAGCCAACAAATAAATGCTATGAAAGGAAAGTCAGGCAGAAGAAGCTTGGTGGAGAATGTGATTGTCTAGCAGGTGTCTAGATCAGATGAGAGAAGGAGCCATGACTCTCAGACAGAGTGCCACAGGGGATCTGTAGAATGATGGGCTTGTAGGGAGTCAGCCAGTGCGAAGGCCCTGGGGCCCATGTGATTACCTAACTTCAAGACTCCAAAGGACTCAACTGTGGCCATGACAATGAGCAAGAGGGAGAGGTTTTCAACCCGCTAGTTCAATTCCCAAATGGTCACAATAGCCAGAGCTGAGCCAATGGGAAGCCAGGAGCCTGGGGCTTCTTCTGGGTTTCCCACATGGGTGCAGCGTCCCAGGGACTTGGACCATCTTCTACTGCTTTCCCAGGCACATTAATAGAGAGCTGGATCAGAAGTGGAGCACCCGGGACTTGAACTTCCTCCTTTATGGGATGCTGGCACTGCCGGCAGCAGCTTTACCCGCTTCACCATGGCACCAACCCCATACATTCTTCTTTTTAAGGGCCTCCAGTGATGTGAAATAAATTCCTTCTAAATGCCATGTGTTGGTTAAGTTGTATTCTCACTGTTTTAAGTGTCACCTGGGATAAATGAACCTTGGAATATAGAACTCTGGCACCCCAGCTGTGAACACTGCTGTCCTATCACAAAGATACACACATACATACACACACACAACAAGCACACACAGAGACAAACATGCTGACACCATAGCCTGCTACGGCTGCATTGCCACCATTTCCTTCTTGTCTCTGGCTACAGTGATAGGGCTACATGTGGAAGTGACCCATGCTGGTCAAATCAGGTTCTCTTTACTGTAAAGTAAATATAAACACCACCCAGAAGTTCCAGTGTGGAAGTCTCCCATGAGAAAATACAAGTGGGGCACTATTGTGATATGACTCTTCTCTCCCTTTTAAAAATTGATTAATTTTTTGTATTTGAAAGACAGAATTTTCTAATCAAGTGTTACATTCCCCCCATATGCCTGCAACAGCCGAGGCTGGACCAGTCTGAAGACAAGAGCTGGGAACTCTCTCTAGTCTCCCATTGGATGGTAGCGACCCAAGTATTAGAGCTGTCTCTGCTGTCACCCAGGGTGTGGATTAGCAGGGAGGTAGAGCTGGAGCTCCCAACTCAGTCACTCAGAACAGGGGCCATGGGCAGTCCAAGTGCTGAGCCAGTCACCATCCATCCTCCTTCACTTGAAGATCCAAAGGAAACTCTTTTCAATCAATAGAGTGGGGAGGAAGCAGACATTGGAGGGCAAGACGTCATCATGTACGATGGTTATGGAGACACTAAGGAAGGGCGAGCTCCTCTGGTCTTGCTACCTGGTGACCTCCTGTGTGCACCTGCAGAGTTAACAGCAGAGCAACAGTCTCTTCCATTCTCTTCCATGGACACAGGTGGTGGTGGTGGTGCTATTTTGTTTTTGTTTTTGTTTGTTTGTTTGATTTTGCTTTGAAGACATTTTTCAGGTTGAAATCTCAAGCATGTAAATAAGCAAAGGAAAGAAGCCAGCCACTTGTGAGAGGGGTGTCCTTCAGTGATTTTGTGGAAAGTTTAATTGAAACATAAGTTTGTTTTGGTGCAGATTTTGAAATTCATGCGTAGTTTATTCACAGTGCACATTTTCCATGAGCTCTTGAAGCCTCCCTCACAGGCCCGAATTCCATTTTTTCCATCAAAAATAAACTTCCTTGCAATTCGTCTCCCATGAAATTTCCCCATATGGAAATTTAGCATATGACAAGGTCAGACTTGTGTAGTTGGAACAGACCAGATTGTTGAATGACAATTGACATAAATGACTGACTGGAAGCAAATGAGGTTGGAGCTCTCTGGCATGCTCTTACAGAGAATCAGAGGGATAAACATTAATGTAAGAAGGAACAAAACACTTGAGATGAACATCTAGAATCTCTTTGTCTACAGTTGACAAAAACATCTGAATGAAGGCAAGAAACACAGAAATACGAAGAGAAGCCTGGGGCCAGCGCTCTGGCACAGTGGGCTCAGCCTCCACCTGCAGCACCAGAATCCATATGGGTGCCGGTTCGAGTCCCGGCTGCTCCACTTCTGATCCAGCTATGGCCTGGGAAAGCAGTAGAAGATGGCCCAAGTCCTTAAGTCCCTGCACCCACATGGGAGACCTGGAAGAAACTTGTCTCCTGGCTTCGAATCAGCACAGCACCGGTCATTGCAGCCAACTGGGTAGTGAACTAGCAAGTGGAAGACCTCTCTCTGTCTCTCTCTACCTCTGCCTCTCTCTGTAACTCTACCTCTCAAATAAATAAATAAATAAAATATTTTAAAAAAGAGGAGGCATTTTAGCTAAATAATATTTACACCTTTTAATGGCTGCAAAATTCCCTTCAACGTGAACTGGAAAATAATAATCACAGCACATCTAACATGCCTGCAACTATAGAAAATATGCTTATAGTGTCTGGGCATACAATTATAACAGGCAAATCAGTGTGTGGCAAATTATGCAAATCTTTGATCAAACCCTGTAATACTTCTAGAAAATCACAGGAAATCCCTTCCTGCCCCTTAGGGGACAAACCTGAAGGAGATTCACACTAACCGGGGTGGACATTGTCAACAGTGAGCAAAGTCAGACTGTTTCATTTTTTTCTGGCAGCCGTGTCGGTGTCATTGTCTTTGGGAAACAAGCTGAAGATGGAAATACTAAAATTACAGGTGGGCATTTGGCTGGCAGCTAAGACGCCATTTGGGATGGCTGCCTCCCATATTTAGTGCCTTGGTTTGAGTCCCAGCTCCCCTTCTGGTTTTAGATTCTTGCTAATGCACACTCTTGCAGGCAGCAGCAGCTGATGATTGAAGTGTTTCAGTGTCTGCCACACAGTAGGGAGAATTGCACTGAGTCAGCCTGGCCCCCCTTCAGCAATTGTGGGCATTCAGGGTGTGAACCAGCAAATGGGAACTCTTTATCTTTCACACAAATTAAAAAAATGAATAAATGAAACTAAAGATGTAACAGCTGTTTAACCCATTTCTGTGTACTCCTGTCACTCTTGATTGTTTTGTTGAGGGTTGTTCATTGTAGGATGCATAGCAGCATCTCCAGCCTCCACCCATGCCTGCCTGGTGTCACAGCAAAAGCACTTGTGAGCCTTGTTCCTTGTCCCAGTTCTGGGTGATTTAGTGCTAATCAGTACATTAGCATTGATGCAATAACAAATGAAGGAGAAAGACCAGCAGAGACCATGAAAATTATGAATGATGCAGGTGGGAAAAGGGATGCCACTGTGGAGAGAACATGTCAGCGTGTTGTGCCAGTTGATGGCAGGCACCCCCTTCATGTGTGATTGAGAGGGAAGGAAGGGAGATGAAAATTGAAGACTGCTGACCTCGTGCCCCAGGTTCTACTTGTGCCTTGTTAAAATATATTGAAGGTGTCAGTGCTGTAGCAAAGTCGGTAAAGCCACTACCTGCAGTGCCAGCACCCCCTATGGGTGCTAGTTTGAGTCCTGGCTGCTCCACTTCCAATCCAGCTCTCTGCTATGGCCTGGAAAAGTAGTGGAAGATGGCCCAAGTCCTTGGGCCCCTGCACCCACGTGGGAGACCTGGAAGAAGCTCCTGGCTCCTGGCTTCAGATTGGTGCAGCTCCGGCCCTTGCGGCCATCTGGGGAGTGAACCAACGGAAGGAAGACTTTTCTCTCTGTGTCTTCTTCTATATACTGTCTGTAACTCTACCTCTCAAATAAATAAATAAATAAATATTTTTAAAAAGAAAATAGAAATACATTTATGGAAGATGATTTATTTTTCTCTCTGTCTCTGTCTCTAACTCTACCTGTCAAATTAAAAAAAGGATGATTTATTAACTCTAATGAAGCAAGCTACTGCATTGACAAAGCAGTGGATGGAACAGTAAGACAGCCTGAAAGTTTGGTGACACAAATTTAGAGACCTCATCCTCAGACACACACACACACACACACACACACAGAACCATAAGTGGCAAATAGCAAAATGAGTATGTTTGAAAGAACACAATCAAAAGCAGGAACTAACACACCCTAACATCAAGATTGAAAGGCAACAATCTTGGGAGACAATTTGCATTAAATAAAGTAAACGGTTATCAAACCCACAAGTATATTTATAAATAATTGCAAAAAAAAGCTATTTAGTCTAACCCTTTCCACCTGCTCTGTTCATCCCCCACCCATGGGAATGCTTATAGTTGAGATAAGTAGCTACAAAAGACACATCTCACGAAATGCTCTTGTAGGTAGAATTTACAAACAACGTCTTGGTCTGACCCTATCATCAGTTTTCAATATGCATCATTTCAAAAGTTAAAAAAGAGTAGATATGAGTTTTTGGTGCTGCATTTAAGATGCTACTTGGGACACCTGTGTCCCAGGTCAGACTCCCTGGGTTCCAGCCCTAGCCCTGCTCCTGATTCTGGCTTCCTACTGATGCACCCTCTGACAGATCCTGGTCACGGCTCAATTAGTTGGGTTTCCTGTCTCCCACAGAGAAGACCTACATTGAATTCTGGCTTTCTGAGTTCTTGGCCTGGCCCAGCCCCAACTGTTTCAGGCATTTGTGGAGTAAGCCAATGGAAGATAGATCTCTCCTTATGTCTTTGTCTATAACTCTTTGTTCTCTGCCTTTCATATAAAATAAAATAACTTTTGAAAAAGATTTATTTATTTATTTGAAAGAGTTACAGAGAGAAATGTCTTCCATCTGCTGTCTCACTCTCCAAATGGCTGCAATGGCTGGAGCTGGGATGATCCAAATCCAGGAGCTTGGAGCTTCCTCCAGGTCTCCACAGTTGGACCATCTTCCGCTGCTTTCCCAAGGTATTGCAGAGAGCTGGGTCAGAAGTGGAGAAGCTGGGACTTGAACTGGTGCCCACATGGGATGCCGCAACAGCAGGTGGTGGCCTTACCTGCTACGCCACTGCATTACACCCTGAAATAACTAAAAAGTAAAAAAAGAAATGCCTTTACTTGCCTATCTCATTTGTCCCCATCTACCACCCTATATATATTTTTTTATGGAAAATGAGACTGTAAGTTTATTGAGGGGTAAAAATATTTTGAAATTCATGTACACATGAGGTCTTTAAGAAGTTCTTGAAAGATGTATATCATGAAAAACATACGGATTTTAAATTTTTTGCACCAAAATAAACTTAGGTTTTAAATTCATTTCTCCACAAAGTTTTTGAAGTATCCTCATATGTAGCTTGACCTTTCATAATATTAAACCTCCTTATTTGGTAGATAAGTAAGCAAAGGACTCCAAGGCAGCCAACTTAACCAAAGTACCTCAAAGCCTTATTTTATCAGTCTAGAACTGTATTGATAACTCACCAGCTGGTATTCACAGGGAGTATCTTTCGTTCTGTTTTAAAGCATATTATAAGGAATCCAAACAAAAAATCATGTTGGGAAATCAAATATAAGCTTATTCTTTTCACTTAAGAGTTTTTGTTTCTTTCATTTGTCTTTATATGTTGTTTGAGGGAGAGATGGATAAACACAAAGATAGTTCCCATCTGCTGGTTTATTCCTCCAAATGACCACAATGGCCAGTGCTGACTGGAGCCAAAGCCAGGAGCTTGGAACTCAAACCAGGTCTCCCATGTGAGTGGCAAACACCCAATTACTTAAGATATTATCACTGCCTCCCAGGATCTGCATTTTCAAGAAGTTGGAGCCAGTAGCCACAGCTGGGTAATCTGTAGTGGGACCCAGCTTCTTAACCATTAATCCACTCACCCATCATTCAATTTCATAATGAAGTTAAGGGAAAATTAAAGTCCAACTGCACCTGTTTCACTGTAGTTCTGTAGAACTGTAGTTCCAAAATTTAAAATTCACAAGACCAATCGTATAGTGGATGCACTGTGGCAGGATTACACTATAGAGTATCACCATATATCTATCACAATCAGGGGAAAGAGTTTGGCTTAGCAGTTGAAATACTGGTTTGGGGTGCCATATCAAAGGACCTGAGTTTCAGTCCCAGCTCCACTCCTGATTCCAGTTTCCTCTTAACGCAGAGCCTGGGAGATAGCAATGACTACTGAAATAATCAAGTTCCTGTGATCCACCTGGGGTGAGACCCGGAGTGAGTTCACAGCTCCTAGCTTTGGTCCAGACAAGCCCCAGCCATTAAGGGCATTTGAGAGAGTGAACCAGTGAATGGAAATGTCCTCTCAAATAAATATATATTTTGATGCAAAATTACAAAAGCTCATAAAGAATTCACTGATACTTCTTGGTGGGACCAAACTTGATTTCAAACAGCCCCCAAATGTGCGTGTGTGTGCAAATTGTTTAACTCTTTACTATTATAGAGTTGATCTTATGTATACAAAGTTAATTGAAAATGAATCTTAATGCAGAAGGGGAGAGGGAGGAAGAGTGGGAAGGCAGGTATGGTGAGAAGAATATTCCTAAAGTGATACTGATGCAATTTGTATTCCTTAAAAAAATAAAAAAGAAATATCCCATTTCAAAGAATCTGCATATCCATCTATTCTGAGATTCAAGGTTGTTGAGGTTCTGTATGTAGTCGCATCAGAAAGAAATCTCACAACTATAGTAATAATTCTCATCAGAGCCTCAGACAATATTGCGTGTGAATAAGATAGTGAAGCTCCAAGGAAGTCCAGCACCCTTTTTCTGTTGTTACATCTGGGATTACAAATTTTTAAGTTCCAGACTTTCTTTACTGCCCCAGTGTTGCTAAGTCAGTCCCTCCTCCAAAAGTTAAGTGAGCTTGAGGCCTAATAAGCCTCTTCAACTTTTAGGGAAGTGACAGAGCATGGTAATGGCTTTGTGAGTATGTTAAGGAGAGCAGTCAAAACTTAAGTATTCTTTTTCATATTCAGAACTTAGCAGCAAATAAATTGCATAGGTGTTTATCATACCTATATTGTAACTCGTTGATGGACAGAGTGAAATTACACTCATGGTGATGAGTGTACCACCCTATATTTCAGAAGTCCTTTGTATACTATAAGATTGCTTTAGTAGGTTAAGACTACAGCTCCAGGAGAGGGTGTTGTGGCACAGCTAGTTAATCAGCCACCTGAGACTGCCACATCCCATATCACAGTACCAATTTGAGTCCCGGCTACTACACCTTCAATCCAGTTTCCTGCTAATGTGCTAGGGAAAGCTGCAGATGATGGTTAAATACTTGGGTCCCTCTAATTCATGCGGGAAACCCAGATGGAGTTCCAGGCTCCTGGCTTCAGCCTGGCCCCGCCCTTGTGGGCAATTAGAGAATGAACCAGTAAAACCAAGATCTCAGTCTCTCTGCTTTTCATATGTTTCAAAAAAAATACAACTCCTCTAGAAATTTGTCTTAATATGCATGCTGTAGTGAACATTTTTAAAGAGACTTATTTGAAAAGCAAAGTTACATAGAGGGGCAGAGAAAGAGTGAATCTTCCATCAACTGGTTCATTCCCCACATGTTCATAACAGCCAGGGCTGGGCCAGGCAGAAGCCAAGAGCCCAGAACTCCACTGGGGTCTCCTGCATGGGTGGAAGGGATCTGATCAAGCACTTGGAACATCCTCTGTTGCTCTCCCAGGCTCATTATCAGAGAGCCGGATTGGAAGTAGCACAGCCAGGACTCAAACTAGTGGCCACATGAGATGTTGGCATCACAGGTGGCAACTCAACCCACACTACCGTAACGCCAGCCCCTGTAGTGAACATTTTTCATTACTTGTATTTTAGAATGGAAAGGGTGGTAGTAATTTAGATGTCTGCCTCTGAATTCTGCTTTCCTATAGAAAACAGACATGTGGCACCATTCATTTGACATAATTCATGCTATTTGCTTTAAAATGATTACATCAGAAGTTACAGTAATTCTAAGTAATTCTAAGAATCTTACTCTTATCTGAATGCACAATGAATTGAAATAATTCTGCCTTCTCTTCAAGTTGAAGAGTTTAACATTATAATAAAATTTTTTCCCTAAATAAGAGAGGGAAGAGATGTGCAATTCGGGACATGCTCAAGCTGACTTACCTCAAACGGTAGAGTTAGAAACATACCAGGGGATTCCAATTCAATCCCATCAAGGTGCCATGTACCAATGCCATCTCACTAGTCCCAGTGATCAATTTCTGTTCACAATTGATCATAATGATAGGACTAAGAACCAAAGGGATCACATAAACAAGAATAGTGTCTGCAAATACTAGCTGAGAGAATAAAAAAGGGAGAGAATGATCCAACATGAGAAGTGAGATACACAGCAGACCCATAGAATGGCAGATGTCCTAAACAGCACTCAGGCCTCAGAATCAGCCCTTAAGGCATGCGGATCTGGCTGAAAAGCCCATGAGAGTATTTCAGGCATGGAAAGCCAAGACACTCTGGGAAAAAAAACCTAAATGAAAGATCTCCGCGAGTGAGATCCCAGTGGAAAGAACGGGTCATCAAAGAAGGAGGTACTTTCTCTGAAGGGAGGAGAGAACTTCCACTTTGCCTTGTCTAAAAATTATCAGAATCAGTGAACACAGGGGGCTTCCATAGCCTTGGCAGCTCATGACAAGAGCCTAGGGTGATTACTGATGCCATAAACAAGAGTGTCAAATTGTTAAGTCAACAACAGGAGTCACTGTGCAATTACTCCTCATGTAGGATCTTTGTCCTTAGTGTGCTGTACATTGAGATTTAATGCTATAACTAGTACTCAAACAGTATTTTTCACTTTATGTTTCTGTGTGGGAGCAAACTGCTGAAATCTTTACTTAATATATGCTAAACTGATCTTCTGTATATAAAGAGAACGAAAATGAATCTTGATGTCAATGGAAGGGGAGAGGCAGTGGGAAAGGGGAGGGTTGTGGGTGGGAGGGACGTTATGGGGGGAAGCCATTGCAGTCCATAAGCTATACTTTGGAAATTTATATTCATTAAATAAAAGTTAAAAAAAAAAGAATTCATACAGGAAAAAAAAATTTCCCTAACGAATTTAGTGTTACAGGGCGGAAATAACTCATGTTCCAACAGTAGGAACATCATGTTCTAACACTGTGTTTTTAGCAAACAAGCTATTCCCCAAATCTAGTCAAAACTGCTGGGTTTCTGTTGGTTAAACAGCTCTGAATACTTGCTATGCTATAAGAGTTTCTGCTTCATTTTCAATATACTAATTAGTCTATGTATATAATATTGCAGGTGACGCACTCCCAGCAAGAAGTTAAAGAACAAACATGGCAGAAAAAATATGATTTCCCTATTTTTGTTACACTTAAAACTGGAAATTGATTATTTCTGAACTGAAACTGTCATACATGATGTAAGGTCCATGCGGAGGACAAGCAAAATGACACAAGCTGATAACTACCAACTAATGTACTGGTTGATGAAGGAAGCCCAAGAAATTGCCATTTTATAAATGCAAGCAGTTGGAAAACCCATCACAAGCTTGCAATAACTGAATTAGAACAAGGGTCGGCAAACTGTAGCTGTAAAGGGCCAGATGCAGGGTGTTTTAGAGTTGGAAGCCACATGGTTGCTGTTCCAACTACTCACTTCTACCACTGTAACACAAAAGCAGCTGTAGACAGTATGTGCAGGTAGGAGCATGGTTAGATTCACCGATGGACACTGAAATTGGAATTTGGTATGAGTTCCACATATCTTCTTATGATTTTTTCAACCACTTAACAATGTACAAACTATTCTTAGTTCAAAGGCCACACAAAAGCTGTTGGCAGGCTGCATGTGGCCCAAGGGCCAGTTTTCCAACCTGAGAACTGAGGACAAGGAGCCAGTGTTAGCCATACATTTATGGCTGAGAATTGGGAGATTTTGGGCATTGCAAATGTAAATATGTCCTATTACGTAAGATTCATTAAAATTAAATCAATGCAGTTGCTATATTGTGTACAATAGTGCACTCTTCTTTAGGATTTTTTACATACAGAAAAGACATGAGTTTTTTAAAAAATGGTTATTGCTTATATATATTCACAGATTATCCCCTTCCTGTTTTTCACAAAATGAATTTAAAATGCACATCTACCACCCTATATTTTACCTTCTTAATTGCAATTATTTTTGGATACCTGTTCTACTTTTACTGGGACCACTTTGTGCTTCTCTGTCCCTGCTCTGACAGGGCTTGGCTTCATCTACCATCACTTAACTGTCAACAGAGAGTTCTGTGTTCTTGTCTCAATGACCTGAAATAGACTGAGCTGGCCATCAGGTCACCTCAGGGAAATGTTCTCAGTGTCCATTCCCTCCAAGCCTTTCCTGCAGTGCCTACAGTGGGCTCAGACTCACCTGCATGATTCTCTGGGAGGAAGGCCTCCAGGTGGAGGTGTGACTCATCCCGGGATGACTGATGATGGAGACAGACTGTCACACACCAGACAGCAGGAAGGTGTAAAATATCACTCACTGAATCAGACCAAGATTCCCATGAATTTATAGCTCCCTGTTCTGCTCATTAGCACAGTTCCCATTTCCCTCCAGGTGCTCTGACTGTAAGCACCCAGTTTCCCTGTGGGAGTGCTAGTTTGGGCAGCAAAAAATTTCCCTGTTGATTATCTGTTCCTAAGAGACCTCCAGGTTAGAAGTCAAGTGTACTCAGTCTGATTATTCTTTTTCTGCAAATTCTCCTGCCTCCCAGAGGTCAAAGCACTCAGGACTTATTTGAATCAATGTTTTCTCCAGAATACAAGACAGGAGGCTTGTCTTGAAATGTTCCCTAGAGTCTTCAGACTGACCAAGAGTTTAGTTGGGTATATAGCTGTAGATGTCTCCAGATAATTGGCATTTCCTGCTTCAAGAAGAGGAAAATTTTCCCTGTTGTAAAACTAGAGGCTCCTCACTTGTTATGAAATAGAAATTTTATTACAAGTTAAGAGTTGTCCTTTAGTTTTCAGTATGTTTGCTAATTAAGAGGTACATGTATTAATATTTTATTTTAATGAAATTATTTTATTTAAATACAATTATTAATATTTTATTAATTAATTTAAACTTGCAATTTATATATATGACTTTTATTTATTTCAGAGACAGAGTTACAGAGAGAGAGAGAGAGAAAGAGAGATACAGGGAGGTCTATCCACTGGTTCACTCCCAAAATGGGCACAACAGCCAGACTTGAGCTGATCCAAAGGCAGGAGCCAGAAGCCAGGAGCAAGGAACTTTTTCTGGGTCTCCCATGCAGGTGCAGGGGCTCAAGGACTTAAGCCATATTTTGCTTTCCCAGGCCATAGCAAAGAGCTAGATCAAATGTGGAGCAGCAAGAACTTGAACTGGTACCCATATGGGAGGCTAGCAGTGCAAGCTAGGGCTTTAACCAATTGCACCACAGTACTGGCCCCCTTATGACAATTTATGGAGGATACAGTGATGTTTATGCATTTACATACTACATTATGATCAAATCAGGGTAATTAGCATGCCAATCACCTTCAACACTGATCATTTCTTTGAGTTGTGACAATTCAGAATCCTTGCTAGCTATTTTGAGATATCCAGTGCATTTTTGTTAACCGTGGTTACTTTACTGTATGGTCAGAACCAGAGCTTATTCCTCTTGTCCATCCAAAACCTTGTACCCACTGACCAACCACTGTCCTTTCTCCCCTTCTGCTAACCATTATCCCCTTGTCGACTTCTATGAAACCAGCTTTATAAGATTCTATGAGTCGTAGTATTTTTCTTCTGTGCCTGGCTGATTGCATTTACAACAATGTCCTCCAAGTGCATCCATGAAGTCTGAAGTGACAGAATGCCATTCTTTTTGAGTGAATAGTATTCCATTGTGTGTGTATGTATATGGCTTAAAGTTTTTATTTATTTATATTTATTTGAAAAGCAGAGAGATACATACAGAAAAAAGAGGTTTAGTTCCTGAATGCACACCATAGCTGGGCTTGGCCTGGCTAAAGCTAGGAGCCCAGAACCCAATCTCTGTCTTCCTTATGGGAAGAAGGACCCCATGCATTCAAGCTTAATCCCTGGTTGTGCATGACCAGTAAGAGAATTGGGAGCAGAGCTGAACATTGCACCCAAACTCCGATACATGACACAGGCATCTCAAAGGGCATGTTAGCTAGTGCACCAAATGCCTGCCTCCTTACATCCACTTATGTAATCCTCTGTGTTTCCTCTAATCAACATATCTCTAACTCCTTGAGAAAAATTGCTTTATTCTTCTTAGAGATGTGAATTTCCTATAATTTCTTCTCTTTAGGGTCATAATCATATCAACCAGACCAATCTGACTCCTTCCACTAGTGAAGGCAAAGCTCGGATCCCACTGTCGTCTCAGACTGGTAGACTATATAGTGTTCCAGTGACATTGTGGTTCAAATCACAGTTATCGAGTCTTCGTGCTTGTCCATATTTTTTATGTGTATGGGTGTATGTGTGTCATGTTCACATGTATGTTTATGTCCCTATATGTGTTCACATGGTGCCAGATTGATTGGAATAATTGCACACCCCAAGATTAAATATCATCTACCCTCAGACTTTTCACAGTTCCTATGAGTTGGAAAAATCTTTAGTGAACAAGACTTGTTTGATACGTTTTGTTTAATGATAGAGAGTGGTGTCTTTGGATTAGCAGAACATGCATATATTTAACTTTAGGGTTCTTTCATAAATGATTACCTCACATCCACATGCTGTTAACACAGTCAACAGAGGAAGAATGTGAGGTGATATCTAGTTAACTTTCTTCAAATCTCGTACAATTTTCATGAGAAATTCACACATATTTGTTAAGAACAAACTGTGAATTTAAGTGGGGGGAGGCATTAATACAAGGACTTTTCGTCTTTTTTTAAAAGATTTATTTATTTATTTATTTGAAAGGCAGAGTTACGGAGAGGCAGAGAGAGAGAGAGAGAGAGAGAGAGAGAGTCTTCCATCCGCTGGTTCACTCCCCAGATGGCCACAACAGCCAGGGCTTGGTCAGCCTGAAACCAGGTGCCAGGAGCTTCTCCCAGGTCTCCCACAGGGGTGGCAGGGGCTCAAGCACTTGCTGCTTTCCCAGGCCATAATCAAGGGGTGGAATTTGAAGTGGACAGCCAGGACTTGAACCTATGCCCATATGGGATGCTGGCACTGCAGATGGTGGCTTTACCTGCAACAGCACAATGTTGACCTCATGATTTTCTATTCTTAAATAAAATCTTGTTAATATCTTTTTGACTTTTTCATTTAAAGTTTCAAATATTTTATTTTTTTAACTGTTATTTAGTAAATATAAATTTCCAAAATACAGTTTATGGATTACAATGGCTTCTCCCCCCATAAGTTCCCTCCCACCCACAACCCTCCCATCTCCCGCTCCCTCTCCCATTCCATTCACATCAAGATTCATTTTCAATTATCTTTATATACAGAAGATCGATTCAGTATATATTAAGTAAAGATTTCATCAGTTTGCACCCACACAGAAACACAAAGTGTAAAATACTGTTTCAGTACTAGTTATAGCATTACTTCACATTGGACAACACATTAAGGACAGATCCCACATGAGAAGTAAGTACACAGTGACTCCTGTTGTTGACTTAACAATTTGACACTCTTGTTTATGGTGTCAGTAATCTCCCTAGTCTCTAGTCATGAGTTGCCAAGGCTATGGAAGACTTTTGAGTTTGCCGACTTCCTTCTTATTCAGACAGGGTCATAGTCAAAGTGGAAGTTCTCTCCTCCCTTCAGAGAAAGGTATCTCCTTCTTTGATGGCCCCGTTCTTTCCACTGGGATCTCACTCGCAGAGACCTTTCATTTAGGTCTTCTCTTTTTTTTGCCAGAGTGTCTTGGCTTTCCATGCCTAAAATACTCTCATGGGCTTTTCAGCTGGATCCAAATGCCTTAAGGTCTGATTCTGAGGCCAGAGTGCTGTTTAGGACATCTGCCATTCTGTGAGTCTACTGTGTATCCCGCTTCCCTTTATATACTTATTTTCATTTTATTGAAAGGCAGCAAGACACGCAGAGCAACACAGAGAGATCTTGCATCCCAAATGCCCATACTAGCCAGGGCTGTGTCAGACCAAAACCAGAAGGTTTGGACCTAGACTGAATCTCAGACATGGGCATCAGGGACCCAAGTCCTTGAGCCATCATCAGCTGACTTCCTGCATGTTTTAGCAGGAGACAGGCCTGGAACTGGAATGGACCTTAAACCTGGGTACTCTGATTTGTTTTGTTGTCTTCTGAAGCAGTTGGTTAAGTACCACACCAAACATCAATCCCAACTTACACATTTAAATAAAACATATGTTTGTAGATATTTGTAGGTTAATAGACATTTGTAAGAATGAGTGAGGGAGATGATGCACCCTTCAATTCAGTGTCCTCAATGGTAACAGCTTGAAAAATGCAGTGAAGTATCACACACAAGACATTAACACTAGGACCAACCAAAATACGAAGCATGCACATAAGATGCCATGCGTAAGACCCCCAGGGTAGCCTTTGTGCAGCCACAACCACCCATCTCCTCACCCAGTACTGTCAGGGAATTATGCAGAAGAAGAAGCTGCACTCTAAGCGGCCCTGCAAGAGGAAATTGCCAAACCGCAAACCACATCACCATAGCTATGCAACCTGGGAGGGCAGCGTTTGGGCGGGGCTGGCCTTTTAAAACTGTATATAAGTGGGCCCTCAGACTCTGTAAGAGGAGGTTGCTCAGCCTCTCTCCCCAGTCGTTAGCGCCTTGTGCCCACAGGAGTTTGGCTGAGTAGTCTCTCCCTCTAGACGCCATAATAGATTTAAGGTGTGTACCTGAGTCTTCTCAGTCTCCTTTGTTGAACCTGTAGTTGGCTTCCTGGCCGGTTGCTAACGATCGGGAAGCTGACAAGTATCTACCCCTTAAGAACCACTCATCTGTTCACCATTCATATATTGATATCATTTCAAAATGTTCTATAGACAATAAACCTGTCTTCCTAAGAAAATTGTGCAGCAGAAACCTTGGGGGTTGGTTTCCACATCTGTGATGGACACCATGGGCATGAAGCCAAAATAGAACAAGATCTTAAAGGATGGGTTAAAATTCACTGACAAGTTGTAAACCACATAAACATGGTAAATTCTGGATTATCAGGGAGAGCTTTAAAAGGAGTGGATACACAAGAATGATGGGGGTAAAAGAGAAAATCTGTGGCTTCAGATTTTCATGACCTACAAATTAGATAGATGACAGGAGTTGCCATGTGTAGGCTCTCCATAGGAGTAACACACATGAATTTTTCCCCATAAATCCAAAGAAATGCTACTCAGTACAATGTATATCAGGTAGGAATAAAGTACTCCTAAGACATCCTTCCTGGCCCATGAGACAAATGGGAATATGCAAATACTTCTAATCCCATGTGGGAAATAGGAAAACACCTAAGGGATAACCTGTGGGATACTGAGGACCCCTGATGCCTTTCTATGTGAGTTGTTTAAATTGCACAGAGAGGTTGAAATCAATATGATAGAGAGTCCAGCACATAAACAGAGGAGGAAATTGTACTTTCACAATAAGATCCAACAGCAGGAATTTCCAACTAGGAGGCTTTGATCCCTGCAATCCTTGGCTCTTGTTCAGCCCCAAGACAATTGCACATTTATGATTTCTCTCCTAGAGACCTCTTCAGGGCCCTCTTTATGTCTTCATTTCTTAGAAAGTAGATGAAGGGGTTCAGCATGGGGGTGACCACTGTGTACATCACTGAAGCCCTTGCATTTGACTGTGGGTTTTGGGTAATAGGATAACTAAAGTACACTCCGAGTCCTGTATAATAAAATAAGCAGACAACAGAGAGGTGAGAGGCACAGGTGGAGAATGCTTTATGCTTCCCCTGGGCTGAGGAGATGGCACAGATGGTGGAGACGATCTTAGAGTAGGAGTAAAGGATCCCAGCCAGGGGACCTCCACCCAGCAGCATAACTGTAAATACATGACCACATCATTAAGAAAGGTGTCAGAGCAGGCACTGTGGATCACCTGATTCAGTTCACAGAAGAAATGGGGGATTTCCAGAGGTGCACAGAAGGACAGCTGCAGCACCAGGAGGCTGTGCAACAAGGCATGCAGGACACTGATGACCCAGCACAGCAGAACCAGCTGCACACAGAGCCGGGGGTTCATGATGACCATGTAGTGCAGGGGGTGACAGATGCCCAAAACCTCTTGTAGGCCATCATGGCCAGGAGAAAGTTGTCCATCTCAGCAAATACATGAAGAAGTACATCAAGGATGCAGCCTGCATGGGTGATGGCTTTGCTCTGCATCTCGATGTTCACCAGCATCTTGGGGACGGTGGTGGAGGTGAAGCAGATGTCCACCAAGGACAGGTTGGAGAGGAAGAAGTACATGGGTGTGTGGAGGTGGGGGGTCTGAGAGGATGGCCAGGACAATGAGCAGGTTCCCAGCAACAGTGACCAGGTACATGGAGAGGAAGAGCCCAAATATGAGGGGCTGCAGTGCTGGGTCCTCTGAGAGTCCCAGAAGGAGGAATTCTTTTTTTAATAAAATTTTATTTATTTATTTCAGAGGTAGAGTTACAGACAGTGAGAGGGAGCGACAGAGAGAAAAGTCTTCCTTCCGTTGGTTCACTCCCCAGATGACCGCAATGGCTGGAACTGTGCTGATCCGAAGCCAGGAGCCAGATGCTTCTTGCTGGTCTCCCATGGGATGCAAGGTCCCAAGCACTTGGGCCATCTTCTACTTCTTTCCCAGGCCATAGCAGAGAGCTAGATTGGAAGAGAGGCAGCCGGGACTAGAACTGGTGTCCAGATGGGATGCGGGCGCCACAGGTGGAGGATTAACCTACTGCGCCATGGTGCTGGCCCCCAAGAAGGAGGAATTCTGGCAGCTGCATTCCATTGTTTTGTTCCATTTGGTTATGATGACCACCAGCTAAGCCAAAAATAGCAAGACAATGTTTAATACATGGAGTCTTTCCTCATACAAGTGAATGCTACAGTCTATATTTAGCAGCTGGAGTATAGATTTCTGTGTTTTGTGCAAGGTTCTGGGTCTGTTTAGAGGACTGCCTCTTAGCATCTGTGAGTAGGGTTTCTACTTGGTTCTGCCATGGTTCCTGTCCCACCTCTTCCCTGAGAGGCAGCAGGTAGTTATCCAATTAGTTGGGTTCCATGCACTTGAAACATGAACCAGCACGTGGGAGATGTCTCTCCTTATGTCTTTCTGTATCTGCCTCTCCCTAAACAGGATGAAAATGAGCAATAATAAACAATAAATTTCCCCCCTTGTCTGTGGATCTCTTCTCCATTACCACTGTATTTTTCTCCTCCTCTTAATTGGATCCATGTTCTACTTTTAGTGAAACCACTTTCTGCCTCTCAATCCCTGCTCAGGTTTCCACTGCAATCATTTCATTGAAAGCAATGTGTCCTGTGTTGGTTTAAATGTACACTTCTGTTTATTGTCACATCACAGATAAATACAAAAACTAATTGATCAATAAGGAAACTAACAACGTGATTGTTTTATCTGAAATAGCCTGGGGTAGCCATCAGGTGGCCTCAGGTAAATGTTCTCAGCTTCCATGTTCCCTGATCCTCTCTGCAGTACTCACCTGGTTGGGTTTTCTGAGGTGAGGGTCTCCACGTGGAGTTGTGATTCCTCCCTGGATGGCTGATGGAGACTGAAGCTCAATCACATGAAGACAGCAGGAATAAGTGAATCATTGGTCCCTGAGTCTGACAAAGACTTCAAAAAAATCAGCCTGCCCACAGCAGCCCAGTATTGCACACTGTGAGGGATGACAGCAGAGGGTGAACTTACAGCTCCCTGTCTCTGCTCATTAGGCACAACTCCCTCTTGGGGTTCCAACCTCTAAACACCTGATCCTCTGTGGAGATGCTGATCTGGGAAGAATGAAATTGTCCTGCTAATTCTATGTCCCCAGGAGACAGAAAGAAATGGTTTCCACCCATCACTCTTTCAAATGCCCCCAGAAGCTAGGCCTGAGCTAGGCTAAAGCCAGAAACCCAGAAACCAATCTGAGGCAGTAGGGACCCAAGTCCTTTGGCTATCATTTAATGCCTGCTGCAATGTTAAGTATCAGGAAACATGGATGCACAACTCAGAATCGAACCCTAAAGTATGGACTGTGGGCATCGCAACAGGCATCCTTGCCTCCACACTTGACATCCATTCATGCCATCTGCTATGCTTCCCCCTAATTAGCACTCCCCACCAAAGTCCTTGAGGAAATTTTAAATTCTTCCCCTTAGAGATGCAATTACATCTGTCTTCTCTAAAGTGCTGTGACCATGTCAACCACATCAACTTTGACTCCTTCCACTTGCAAAGTCTCAGCTTGGATCTAACTGTGCTTTCAGACTAGAGAACTGGGTAGTGTCCCACCTGCTGCCTGACTAAAATCACAGCAATAACACCTCTGCATTTGTCTGTATTTTTTAATTCCTCCAAGTATGATGGTGAGCAGTTGTTTTCTTTTCTTTTTTTAATATTTTATTTGTTTATTTGAGAGGTAGAGTTACAGACAGAAGGAGAGACAGAGAGAGAGGTCTTCCACCTGCTGGTTCAATCCCCAAATGGCCTCAATGGACTGAACTGGGCTGATCCAAAGCCAGGAGCCAGGAGCTTCATCCAGGTCTCCCAGTAGGTTCAGGTACTTAAGGACTTGGGTCATCCTCCATTGCTTTCCCAAGTCATAGCAGAGAGCTGGGTCAGAAGTGAAGCAACTGGGACTCGAACCACTGGTTTCTATATGGGATGCCAGAGCTACAGGTGGAGGCTTAGCCCATTATGCCACAGTGCCAGCCCCCATTTGTCTGTTTTTAATGTGTACAGTTGTATGTGTTTTATGTATTATGTGTGCTTATACCCATATATGTGATTGAACATTGCTTATTTGGTAGTCCATTGCATTGGATTTAAGTGAACACACAAGATTTTAATGTAACTCAAATGTTTTCCAAATTGTAACTTGGAACAATATTTAGTAAACAATAATAGTCAATTTTTAAAAGATTTTATTCATTTATTTGAAAGGCAGAGTTACACAGACAGAGGTAGAGTCAGAAAGAGAAAGGGTCTTCCATCCACTGTTTCACTTCCCTAAGGGCCACAATGGCTGAAGCTGCTCCAATACAAAACCAGGAGCCAGGAGTTTCTTCCGGGTCTCCCACACAGGTGCAGGGCCCAAGGACTTGGGCCATCTTCTACTGCTTTCCCAGGCCGTGGCAGAGAGCTGGATGGGAAGTGGAACAGCTGGGACTCCAACTGGTGCCCATATGGGATGCAGGCACTGCAGGCAGAGCCTTAGCCCACTACATTGCAGTGCCGGCCTGATGTTTTTGTTTTAATTATAAACAGTGATGTCTCTGATCAGCAGAACCCCATGGATTTTAGAGTTCTTGCATAGATACTGGCCTCACATTCTCTCATTATTAAAATGGTTAGCAGCAAAGTATTGTGAGATGATTTCTAGTTAGGATTGTTCAATATCTCATAGAATTTCCTTGGGAAATTCAAATATAATTGTTAAGGAGCATATTAGTTGAATGTCAGTGCTGTAAACATTAAATATGGACTGTTCATCAACTCAAAACTTTTTCATTACCTAAATATTAAGGTTCTGTGATGTTAAGCACAATATTAAATATTATGAAATAGGAGGATACATGTTTTTGAGGAAAAAAGAATGAGTTCATTCTAAGATATCATGACTGTTTGTTCCGACATGTGAGAGAAGGTAACGTAGACTATACGAAAAAAACTTTGGAAAATTGTGGAACATTTGTGGAGGATGAGCTTGGTGGAAATGCATGCATTCAGGTGTTAAGGAGAGTTGGAACACAAGATTTATTATGGTTGCACAAAATTATGTGGGTGAAAGTAGAAAGTGGGAATAGTGAAGACCCCAGGGCTTCTGAACTCAAGGAAAAATGTTTTTCACATTCATAGAATGCCCCATATGCTTGTATACATAGAGAAAAGAGCTAAATGATAGATAGCAAAGGAGGTTAAAATTCCAATTCTTACCTTTTTAGCATGCAATCCATAAAGCAAGAATCAAAACACTGTGACTGCATGGTGCAAAACAGAACTTGAACCAACAGTGGATAAAATCAAATGATTAATAATATCACAAATGTATTTATATTATTCAATTATTTCCATAAAGAAATAATTGCAAGGAAAGCTCATTAGTATGCCTTTTAACCTATTTTTATTTAAAGAATTTATTTATTTGAGAGGCAGAGTTACAGTCAGAGAGAGGGAGAGACAGAGAGAGGGAGAGACAGAAAGAGAGGTCATCTTGTGGCTGGCGCCGCGGCTCACTAGGCTAATCCTCTGCCTTGCAGCACTGGCACACCAGGTTCTAGTCCTGGTCTGGATGCCGGATTCTGTCCCGGTTGCCCCTCTTCCAGGCCAGCTCTCTGCTGTGGCCCAGGAGTGCAGTGGAGGATGGCCCAAGTCGTTGGGCCCTGCACCCCATGGGAGACCAGGAGAAGTACCTAGCTCCTGCCTTTGGATCAGCGTGGTGTGCCGGCCACAGCGTGCCAGCCGCTGCAGCCATTGGAGGGTGAACCAATGGCAAAGGAAGACCTTTCTCTCTGTGTCTCTCTCTTACTGTCCACTCTACCTGTCAAAAAAGAAAGAAAGAAAGAGAGGTCATCCATATGCTGGTTCATTCCCCAAATGGCACAATGGCCGGATCTGAACTGGGACTCAGACCCAGGTACATGGGATGCAGGTATCCCAAGTGTTTTCTAACTGCTGTGCCAAGCATCTGTCCTCAGTTATGTGTTTAAATCAAACCTTAATTTGAGGATGAGCATGCATTTGTAAGAAACCTTGACTCAGTTTTGCCACTTGTAACATACATCAAAATCACAGTAAAATAACACACCCAAGATATTAGCAGTCAGAATAACCAAAGTACCAAACAGGTGTATGAACACACTGTCTACCATGTGGCCTTTTTCCAGCCATAGCCATCTCCTTTCTGGTCCAATTTCTGCTCCTTGGAAGCCATTCAGCCCTTCACCATTCATATTTCAAATATTATATAAAGCAAAAAAATCTACCTGAGAAAAATATTGGTGTAGATATCTCTGGGGCCTGTTCTGCTGTGTCTGGGGTTGACACTGTGGTCTTGTAGCTGAAATACATGTAGGGCCTTAGATGCAGGATAAAATCCAAGGAGATGTAAAACACTCAAGCATGTTAAACTGTATTATCCAGAAAAGACATTAAGGTAGTTATATACACAGGAATTTTGGGCATAAAAGAGAAAAACAGAGGTATCAGATTTTCCTGTACTATGAGTTACGTAAATAATCTTAGTTACCATGTGTCATCTCCCTGTAGGAGCAGTAACACATGAGACTTATTTTTTTTCCAGAAAAACAGCACTCAGCACAATAGATGTCAGGTAAGAAAAAACTCTTTCTTAAGATGTCCTTACCGTCCCATGAGAAAAATATTAATTTTCAAATATTTCTGATCCAGTGTTAGGATTAACTTTGGGAAAGCAGGAAAATATCAAAGAGGTTGAACAAGTGGGATTCGGACAACAGAAGGCTTAGTAATTGAGTTACTGAAACTGTGTGGGAGTTTGAAATCTACATAATGTAAACTCTAACAAATAAACAAGAAAGTTCTATTTTCTTAATCAGAATCTAGAGTAAGAATTTCTGGCTCTGAGTTGTGAGCCTGCAATTCTTGGCACTTCTTATGCCCCAAGGCAATTGGCCCATTTATAGTTTCCCTCCAAAAATACTTTTCAGGGCTCTCTTTATGTCCTCATTCCTTAGACTGTAGATGAAGGGGTTCAGCATGGGGGTGACCACGGTGTACATCATCGAGGCTGCTGCAGTTGAGCGTGAATTCTGGGTAGCAGCAGAGCTAAGGTAAACTCCTAGACCTGTGCAATAGAATAAGGAGACGATGGAGAGGTGAGAGGCACAGGTGGAGAATGCTCTATACTTCCCCTGGGCTGAGGAGATGGCACGGATGGAGGAGACGATCTTAGAGTAGGAATAAAGGATCCCAGCCAGGGGACCTCCTCCCAGGAGCACAGATACAAAGTACAGAAACAGATCATTAAGAAAGGTGTCAGAGCAGGCGCTGTGGATCACCTGGTTCAGTTCACAGAAGAAGTGGGGGATTTCCAGGTGTACACAGAAGGACAAAGAATGGAGGACACTGATGACCCAGCATACCAAAACCAGCTGCACACAGAGCTGGGGGTTCATGATGACCGTGTAGTGCAGGGGGTGACAGATGGCCACAAATCTCTCACAGGCCATCACAACCAGAAGGAAGTTGTCTGAATCTGCAGAGTATGAAGAAGAACATCTGGGTGATGCAGCCTGCATAGCTGATGGGTTTATTCTGTGTCTGGATGTTCACCAGTATCTTGGGGACGGTGGTGGAGGTGAAGCAGACGTCCACCAAGGACAGGTTGGAGAGGAAGAAGTACATGGGTGTGTGGAGGTGGTTGTTTGAGAGGATGGCCAGGATGATGAGCAGGTTCCCAGCCTCAGTGACCAGGTACATGGAAAGGAAGAGCCCAAATATGAGGGGCTGCAGTGCTGGGTCCTCTGAGAGTCCCAGAAGGAGGAATTCTGAAAGTCCTGTATCATTCTGTTGTTCCATTCGCTTGAGGCGACCACTTGTTATGAGATCAACAACAAGACTGTTTATCAAAGAATCAGCCATAGGTGAAATGCTGTGATTCTCATTTTTCAGGCTGTAGGTTGGTTTCTGCCTTGTATGTATGCTTCTGGGAACTCTTGATATCTCTGAATAAGGCTTCCTTCCCACCTAGCATTTTCACTAAAGTTCATGTAAATATTCTTCTCTTTTAAGTAGAATTGTTTTCTTGCACTTAAGATATAGAAATTGATTTCTGATCTAGTTCTTAGCACTGTGCATTCAACCAGTTTTCCATGCTGAAAAATAAAATTCCCTACATCCCAATGATGAAGGAGTGTCTGCAAACAAACACTATGAATGAAAAGAAAGTGGACACAATGGAGCATGCGTGAAGGGTGTGACTTCAGGCAGGTGCCCAGCGAGACTAGGATTCCACGGCTCAGAGATGAGACACAGGTGATCTCCAGAAGTGAGTGGCTTGCAGTGGGTCAGCCAGTGCAAAGGCTGTGGGGTAGGTGCTTTTACCTAACATCAGGACTCCAAAGGAGACAGGTGAGGTGCTGGCAGAGAGCTAGGGGGAGAATGGCAGAAGCACCCAGAGGAAGCTGAGACAGAGGTGCCCTCCCCACTACTTCTGAAGCATTGAAACACAGAGTCCATTGTCCACATTATGAGCCTCCTGCATCTTAATCATCTTTATTACTACACTTGTATTTGTATTACTAGCTTCCTTTTGCTTTCTTTTAAATTGTGAAAAGTTTTAATCAGACACATAATAGTTGCACGTATTTGTGGGGCAACTGTGTGATATGTCAGTAGCTGTATCTGTTCTGTGGTTTCTAATTAGGGTAACTATGTCTTTTAATAGAGGATTTTCCAGTACACAAACATAAAATAGATATTTTTTAAAATAGAGAATTTTCCAGTGTACAAATGTTAACTACAGCCACACTACTATGTAATAGAATCCAAGATTTCTTTATCTCTAACTATACTTTATCATCCATGATTCAAACTCTCCTATCCCTCTGCCCTCATCCCCTCCCTTGTCTGTGATAACCACCATTGTGCTTACAATTTTTTTATCTCTTATTTATTTTTTAAAGATTTTGTTTATTTATTTGAAAGTTACAGAGAAATAGAGATCTTCCGTTCACTTGTGCACTTCCCAGATAGGTACAATGGGAAGGGCTAGGCTGGGATGAAGCAAGAAGCCCAAACACTTGGACCACCTTCCACTGCTTTTTTCAACGTGAGTCAGAAGTGGAACAGTGGGGACTCAAACCAGCACCCATTTGGAATGCCAACATTACCAGGCAGAGGCTTTACCTAAAATGCTGGTCCCAATATGGGTGTGTTTTATTGTATCTTGGTCACATACAAATAAAGTTGATTTCTTCTTTTTTTAACATTTTGATGGTATTTTTATTGTATATCTTCATGTTAACTGTTTTTTAGATTTTATTTAGTACATAAAATTTTGGAAGTACAATTTTTGGATTATAGTGGTTTTCCCCCCCATAACCACCATCCCACCCACAAACCATCCTATCCCCTACTCCCTGTCCCATCCCATTCTTCATCAAGATTCATTTTCTTTTTTTTTTTACTTGAACAATTTAAATTTTTTTTTATCTTTTATTTAATGAATATAAATTTCCAAAGTACGACTCATGGGTTACAATGGCTTTCCCCCACATACCGTCCCTCCCACCCACAACCCTCCCCTTTCCCACTCCCTCTCCCCTTCCATTCACATCAAGATTCATTTTCGATTATCTTAATATACAGAAGATCAGCTTAGTATACCTTAAGTAAGGATTTCAACAGTTTGTTCCCACACAGAAACATAAAGTGAAAAATAATAGATGATTTTTTTTAAATGATGATGAAATCAGATCAGACCTATTGTCATGTTTAATCCCAGTGAGAGTCAAGTTGGGAATTGATAATTTCTTTTCTTTTTTTTTTTACAGAAGATCAGTTTAGTGTACATTAAGTAAAGATTTCAATCGTTTGCACCCCCATAGAAACACAAAGTGAAATATACTGTTTGAGTACTCATTATAGCATTAAGCCTCAGTGTACAGCACATTAAGGACAGAGATCCTACATGAGGAGTAAGTGCACAGTGACTCCTGTTGTTGACTTTACAAATTGACACTCCTGTTTATGGCATCAGTAATCTCCCTATGCACCAGTCATGAGTTTCCAAGGCTATAGAAGCCCCTTGAGTTCTCCGACTCTTATCTTGTTTAGACAAGGTCATAGTCAAAGTGGAGGTTCTCTCCTCCCTTCAGAGAAAGGCACCTCCCTCTTTGAAGACCTGTTCTTTCCACTGGGATCTCACTCACGGAGATCTTTTTGCCAGAGTGTCTTGGCTTTCCATGCCTGAAATACTCTCATGGGCTTTTCAGCCAGATCCGAGTGCCTTTAGGGCTGATTCTGAGGCCAGAGTGCTATTTAGGACATCTGCCATTCTATGAGTCTGCTGAGTATCTCACTTCCCATGTTGGATCACTCTCCCCTTTATTTATTCTATCAGTTAGTGTTAGCAGATACTAGACTTGTTTATGTGCTCCCTTTGACTCTTAGTCCTTTCATTATGATCAATTGTGAATTGAAATTGATCACTTGGAATAGTGAGATGGCATTGGCACATGCCACCTTGATGGGATTGAATTGGAATCCCCTGGTATGTTTCCAACTCTACCAATTGGGGCAAGTCAGCCCGAGCATGCCCCAAATTATACATCTCTTCCCTCTCTTATTCCCACTTTTATGTTTAACAGGGATCACATTTCAGTTAATTTTCAACACTTAAGAATAACTGTGTGATAATTACAGAATTAAACCAGTCATATTAAGTAGAACAGACAAAAAAAAAAATACTATGAGGGATAATGTATTAAGTTGTCCATTAGCAGTCAGGGCTATGCTGATCAAGTCACCATTTCTCATAGTGTCCATTTCACTTCAGGAGGTTTCCTTTTTGGTGTTCAGTCAGTTGTCACCGATCAGGGAGAACATATGGTATTTGTACCTTTGGGACTGGCTTACTTCACTCAGCATGATGTGTTCCAGATTCCTCCATTTTGTTGCAAATGACTGGATTTCGTTGTTTCTTACTGCGGTATAGTATTCTAAAGAATACATATCCCATAATTTCTTTATCCAGTCTACCGTTGATGGGCATTTAGGTTGGTTCCAGGTCTTGGCTATTGTGAATTGTGCTGCAATAAACATTAGGGTGCAGACCGCTTTTTTGTTTGCCAATTTAAATTCCTTTGGGTAAATTCCAAGGAGTGGGATGGCTGGGTCGAACGGTAGGGTTATCTTCAGGTTTCTGAGGAATCTCCAGACTGACTTCCATAGTGGCTTGACCAGCTTGCATTCCCACCAACAGTGGGTTAGTGTCCCTTTTTCCCCACATCCTCGCCAGCATCTGTTGTTGGTAGATTTCTGAATGTGAGCCATTCTAACCGGGGTGAGGTGAAACCTCATTGTGGTTTTGATTTGCATTTCCCTGATTGCTAATGACCTTGAACATTTTTTCATGTGCCTGTTGGCCATTTGGATTTCCTCTTTTGAAAAATGTCTATTGAAGTCCTTAGCCCATCTCTTAAGTGGGTTGTTGGTTTTGTTTTTGTGGAGTTTCTTGATCTCTTTGTAGCTCATGGATTGGAAGAATCAACATCATCAAAATGTCCATTCTCCCAAAAGCAATTTACAGATTCAATGCAATCCCAATCAAGATACCAAAGACATTCTTCGTAGATCTAGAAAAAATGATGCTGAAATTCATATGGAGGCACAAGAGACCTCGAATAGCTAAAGCAATCTTGTACAACAAAAACAAAGCCGGAGGCATCACAATACCAGACTTCAGGACATACTACAGGGCAGTTGTAATCAAAACAGCATGGTACTGGTACAGAAACAGATGGATAGACCAATGGAACAGAATTGAAACACCAGAAATCAATCCAAACACCTACAGCCAACTTATATTTGATCAAGGATCTAAAACTAATTCCTGGAGCAAGGACAGTCTATTCAATAAATGGTGCTGGGAAAACAGGATTTCCACGTGCAGAATCATGAAGCAAGACCCCTACCTTACACCTTACACAAAAATCCACTCAACATGGATTAAAGACCTAAATCTACGTCCTGACACCATTAAGTTATTAGAGAACATTGGAGAAACCCTTCAAGATATTGGCACAGGGAAAGAATTTCTGGAAAAGACCCGGGAGGCACAGGCAGTCAAAGCCAAAATCAACTATTGGGATTGCATCAAATTGAGAAGTTTCTGTACTGCAAAAGAAACAGTCAGGAGAGTGAAGAGACAACCAACAGAATGGGAAAAAATATTTGCAAACTATGCAACAGATAAAGGGTTAATAACCAGAATCTACAAAGATTCATTTTCAATTATCTTTATATACAGAGGATCAACTTAGTCTATATTAAGTAAAGATTTCAACAGTTTGCACCCACACAGATACACAAAGTATAAAATACTGTTTGAGTACCAGTTTTACCATTAATTCGCATAGTACAACACATTGAAGATGGAGATCCTACATAGGGAGTAAGGGCACAGTGACTCCGTTGTTGATTTAACAATTGGCACTCTTATCTATGATGTCAGTAATCACCTGAGGCTCTTGTCATGAGCTGCCAAAGCTATGGAAGCCTCTTGAGTTCACAAACTCCTACCTTATTTAGATAAGGCCACAAGCAAAGTAGAAGTTCCCTCCTTCCTTCAGAGAAAGGTACCTCTTTCTTTGATGGCCTGTTCTTTCCGCTGGGATCTCACTCACAGAGATCTTTCATTTAGGTCATTTTTTTTTTTTGCCAGAGTGTCTTGGCTTTCCATGCCTGAGAAATGATCATGGGCTTTTTTTTTTTTTGACAGGCAGAGTGGACAGTGAGAGAGAGAGACAGAGAGAAAGGTCTTCCTTTTGCCGTTGGTTTACCCTCTAATGGCCGCTGCGGCCAGTGCGCTGCGGCCAGCACACCGCGCTGATCTGAAGGCAGGATCCAGGTGCTTATCCTGGTCTCCCATGGGGTGCAGGGCCCAAGCACTTGGGCCATCCTCCACTGCACTCCCTGGCCACAGCAGAGAGCTGGCCTGGAAGAGGGGCAACCGGGACAGAATCCGGCGCCCTGACCGGGACTAGAACCCGGTGTGCCAGCGCCGCAAGGCGGAGGATTAGCCTAGTGAGCCGCGGCGCCGGCCCAATCATGGGCTTTTTAGCTGGATCTGAACACCTTAAGGGCTGATTCTGAGGCCAGAGTGCTGTTTAGGGAATCTGCCATTCTATGAGTCTGCTGTGTATCCCGCTTCCCATGTTGGATCATTCTCTCCTTTTTAATTCTATCAGTTATTATTAGCAGACACTAGTCTTGTTTATGTGATCCCTTTGACACATAATCCTATCATTATGATCAATTAGGAACTGAAACTGATCACTTTGACTAGTGAGATGGCATTGGTACATGCCACTTTGATGGGATTGATTTGGAATCCCCTGGCACGTTTCTAGCTCTACCATTAGGGGTAAGTCCCAGTGAGCATGTGCCAAACTGTATATCTCCTCCCTCTCTTACTCACACTCTTATACTTAACAGGGATCACTTTTCAGTTACATTTAAACACCGAAGAATAATTGTGTTCTAATTAAAGAGTTCAACTCATGGTATTATGTAGAACAAAAAATACTAAATGGAATAAAATTGTAAGTTGTTCCTTTACAAGTCAGGACAAGGGCTGATGAAGTCATTATTTCTCATAGTGTCCATTTCACTTCTACAGGTTTCCTTTTAGGTGCTCAGTTGTCACCCATCAGGGAAAACATGATATTTGTCCTTTTGGGACTGGCTTATGATGTTTTCCAGATTCCTCCATTTTGTTGCAAATGACTGGATTTCATTTTTTACTACTGTATAGTATTCTATAGAGTACATATCCCATAATTTCTTTATCCAGTCTTCTTCTTTTTTTTTTAAACTTTTATTTAATGCATATAATTTTCCAAAGTACGACTTATGGATTACAATGGCTTCCCCCCCATACCGTCCCTCCCACCCACAACCCTCCCCTTTCCCACTCCCTCTCCCCTTCCATTCACATCAAGATTCATTTTCGATTATCTTAATATACAGAAGATCAGCTTAGTATACATTAAGTATGGATTTCAACAGTTTGCTCCCACACAGAAACATAAAGTGAAAAATAATAGATGATTTTTTTTAAATGATGATGAAATCAGAGCAGACCTATTGTCATGTTTAATCCCAGTGAGAGTCAAGTTGGGAATTGATAATTTCTTTTTTTTTTTTTACAGAGGATCAGTTTAGTATGCATTAAGTAAGGATTTCAATCGTTTGCACCCCCATAGAAACACAAAGTGAAATATATTGTTTGAGTACTCGTTATAGCATTAAATCTCAATGTACAGCACATTAAGGATAGAGATCCTACATGAGGAGTAAGTGCACAGTGACTCCTGTTGTTGACTTTACAAATTGACACTATTGTTTATGGAATCAGTAATCTCCCTATGGTCCAGTCATGAGTTTCCAAGGCTATAGAAGCCCTCTGAGTTCTCCGACTCTTATCTTGTTTAGACAAGGTCATATTCAAAGTGGAGGTTCTCTCCTCCCTTCAGAGAAAGGTACCTCCTTCTTGAAGACCTGTTCTTTCCACTGGGATCTCACTCACAGAGATCTTTCATTTAGGCTTTTTTTTTTTGCCAGAGTGTCTTGGCTTTCCATGCCTGAAATACTCTCATGGGCTTTTCAGCCAGATCCGAATGCCTTTAGGGCTGATTCTGAGGCCAGAGTGCTATTTAGGACATCTGCCATTCTATGAGTCTGCTGAGTATCTCACTTCCCATGTTGGATCACTCTCCCCTTTATTTACACCATCAGTTAGCGTTAGCAGGTACTAGACTTGTCTATGTGCTCCCTTTGACTCCCAGTCCCTTCACCATGACCAACTGTGAACTGAAACTGATCACCTGGAACAGTGAGATGGCATTGGTATATGCCACCTCGATGGGATTGAATTGGAATCCCCTGGTATGCTTCCAACTCCACCACTTGGGGCAAGTCAGCCTGAGCATGTCCCAAATTATACATCTCTTCCCTCTCCCATTCCCACCACCATGTTCAACAGGGATCACATTTCAGTTAATTTTCAACACTTAAGAATAACTGTGCATCAATTACAGATCTAAACCAGTCATATTAAGTAGAACAGATAAAAAAACTACTAAGAGGGATAATGTATTAAGTTGTTCATTAACAGTCAGGGCTATGCTGATCAAGCCAACATTTCCCACAGTGTCCACCTCACTCCAACAGGTTTCCCTCTTGGTGTTCAGTCAGTCGTCACCGATCAGGGAGAACATATGGTATTTGTCCCTTTGGGACTGGCTTACTTCACTCAGCATGATGTGTTCCAGATTCCTCCATTTTGTTGCAAATGACTGGATTTCGTTGTTTCTTACTGCGGTATAGTATTCTAAAGAGTACATATCCCATAATTTCTTTATCCAGTCTACCGTTGATGGGCATTTAGGTCGGTTCCAGGTCTTGGCTATTGTGAATTGTGCTGCAATAAACATTAGGGTGCAGACCGCTTTTTTGTTTGCCAATTTAAATTCCTTTGGGTAAATTCCAAGGAGTGGGATGGCTGGGTCGAACGGTAGGGTTATCTTCAGGTTTCTGAGGAATCTCCAGACTGACTTCCATAGTGGCTTGACCAGCTTGCATTCCCACCAACAGTGGGTTAGTGTCCCTTTTTCCCCACATCCTCGCCAGCATCTGTTGTTGGTAGATTTCTGAATGTGAGCCATTCTAACCGGGGTGAGGTGAAACCTCATTGTGGTTTTGATTTGCATTTCCCTGATTGCTAGTGACCTTGAACATTTTTTCATGTGCCTGTTGGCCATTTGGATTTCCTCTTTTGAAAAATGTCTATTGAGGTCCTTGGCCCATCTCTTAATTGGGTTGTTGGTTTTGTTTTTGTGGAGTTTCTTGATCTCTTTGTAGATTCTGGTTATTAACCCTTTATCAGTTGCATAGTTTGCAAATATTTGTTCCCATTCTGTCGGTTGTCTCTTCACTCTCCTGACTGTTTCTTTTGCAGTACAGAAACTTCTCAATTTGATGCAATCCCAATAGTTGATTTTGGCTTTGACTGCCTGTGCCTCCTGGGTCTTTTCCAGAAATTCTTTCCCTGTGCCAATATCTTGAAGGGTTTCTCCAATGTTCTCTAGTAACTTGATGGTGTCAGGTCGTAGATTTAGGTCTTTAATCCATGTTGAGTGGATTTTTGTGTAAGGTGTAAGGTAGGGGTCTTGCTTCATGATTCTGCACGTGGAAATCCTGTTTTCCCAGCACCATTTATTGAATAGACTGTCCTTGCTCCAGGAATTAGTTTTAGATCCTTGATCAAATATAAGTTGGCTGTAGATGTTTGGGTTGATTTCTGGTGTTTCAATTCTGTTCCATTGGTCTATCCATCTGTTTCTGTACCAGTACCATGCTGTTTTGATTACAACTGCCCTGTAGTATGTCCTGAAATCTGGTATTGTGATGCCTCCGGCTTTGTTTTTGTTGTACAAGATTGCTTTAGCTATTCGAGGTCTCTTGTGCCTCCATATAAATTTCAGCACCATTTTTTCCAGATCTGAGAAGAAGGTCTTCGGTATCTTGATTGGTATTGCATTGAATCTGTAAATTGCTTTTGGGAGAATGGACATTTTGATGATGTTGATTCTTCCAATCCATGAGCATGGAAGATTTTTCCATTTCTTGGTATCCTCTTCTATTTCTTTCTTTAAGGTTTTGTAATTTTCATCGTAGAGATCTTTAACGTCTTTGGTTAAGTTTATTCCAAGGTATTTGATTGTTTTTGTAGCTATTGTGAATGGGATTGATCTTAGAAGTTCTTCCTCAGCCATGGCATTGTCTGTGTATACAAAGGCTGTTGATTTTTGTGCATTGATTTTATACCCTGCTACTTTGCCAAACTCTTCTATGAGTTCCAGTAGTCTCTTAGTAGAGTTCTTTGGGTCCCCTAAATAAAGAATCATGTCATCTGCAAAGAGGGATAGTTTGAGTTCTTCCTTCCCAATTTGTATCCCTTTAATTTCTTTTTCTTGCCTAATAGCTCTGGCTAGAACCTCCAGAATTATATTGAATAGCAGTGGTGAGAGTGGGCATCCCTGTCTGGTATCAGATCTCAGTGGAAATGCTTCCAACTTTTCCCCATTCAATAGGATGTTGGCTGTGGGTTTTTCATAGATTGCTTTGATTGTATTGAGGAATGTTCCTTCCATACCCAGTTTGCTTATAGTTTTCATCATGAACGGGTGTTGTATTTTATCAAATGCTTTCTCGGCATCTATTGAGATAATCATATGGTTTTTCTTCTGCAGTCTGTTAATGTGGTGTATCACATTGATTGTCTTGCGCACATTAAACCATCCCTGCATACCAGGGATAAATCCCACTTGGTCTGGGGGGATGATATTTCTGATGTGTTGTTGCATTCTATTGGCGAGAATTTTATTGAGGATTTTTGCATCTATGTTCATCAGGGATATTGGTCTGTAATTCTCTTTCAGTGCTGCATCTTTCTCTGGCTTAGGAATTAAGGTGATGCTGGCTTCATAGAAAGAATTTGGGAGGACTCCCTCTTCTTCGATTGTTCTGAATAGTTTGAGAAGAATTGGAGTTAGTTCTTCTTTAAACGTCTGGTAGAATTCAGCAGTGAATCCATCTGGTCCTGGGCTTTTCTTTGTTGGGAGGGCCTTTATTACTGTTTCAATTTCTGTCTCAGTTATGGGTCTGTTTAGGTTTTCGATGTCTTCCTGGTTCAATTTAGGCAGGTTGCATGTGTCCAGGAATCTATCCATTTCTGATAGGTTTCCCTGTTTGCTGGCATACAAGTCCTTGTAGTAATTTCTGATGATTCTTTTTATTTCTGTGGTGTCTGTTGTTACATTTCCTTTTTCATCTCTGATTTTATTGATTTGGGTCTTTTCTCTTCTTTTTTTAGTTAGTTGTGCCAATGGGGTGTCAATTTTGTTTATTTTTTCAAAAAACCAGCTCTTCGTTTGGCTGATTTTTTGTAATGTGTTTCTTGATTCAATCCTGTTGATTTCTTCTCTGATTTTAATTATTTCTCTTCTCCTACTAGATTTGGGTCTGATTTGCTGTAGGTTTTCTAGATCCTTGAGGTGAATTGAAAGCTCATCTATTTGGTGTCTTTCCAATTTCTTGATGTAGGCACCTATTGATATAAACTTTCCTCTTAACACTGCTTTTGCTGTGTCCCATAAGTTTTGGTATGTTGTGCTGTTATCCTCATTTACTTCCAGAAAGTTTTTGATTTCTCTTTTGATTTCTTCTATGACCCATTGTTGATTCAGGAGCATGTTGTTCAATCTCCATGTGTTTGCGTATGCTCTAGGGATTCCTGAGTTGTTCATTTCCAACTTCATTCCTTTGTGGTCTGAGAAGCTGCATGGTATGATTCTAATTCTTTTGAATTTGCTGAGACTTGCTTTATGGCCTAGTATGTGGTCAATCCTAGAGAAGCTTCCATGTACTGCTGAGAAGAATGTAAAATCTTTAGCTGTAGGATTGAAAGTTCTGTATATATCTGTTAGATCCATTTGGACTATAGTGTCGTTTAAATCTACTGTATCCTTGTTGATCTTCTGAGTGGATGATCTGTCTATTTCTGAGAGTGGAGTATTGAAGTCCCCCAGTACTACTGTATTGGGGTCTAAGTCTCCCTTTAAGTCCGTTAATAAATCTTTTAGATAAACTGGTGCCCTGTAGTTAGGTGCATATACATTGATAATTGTTATATCTTCCTGTTGAATTGATCCCTTAATCATGTTATAGTGTCCCTCTTTGTCTCTCTTAACAGTTTTTGTGGTAAAGTTTATGTTGTCCGATATTAAGATGGCTACGCCCGCTCTGTTTTCATTTCTGTTGGCATGGTATATCTTTTTCCAGCCTTTCACTTTCAGTCTGTATGGATCTTTGTTGGAAAGATGTGTTTCTTGTAAGCAGCAAATAGATGGGTTTTGTTCCTTAACCCAATCAGCCAATCGGTGTCTTTTAACTGGACAGTTCAGGCCATTCACGTTCAAAGTGACTAATGATAAGTGGTAACTTTGCCCTGCCATTTGCCAAAGATAAGTTCTAATATATGCTTTGAATTCCCTGTGATCTTTTGCTGTGAGGTTTCCTTCCTTGGTTTCCTTCCTTTACCTTCTTTCATATTGATGACCGTGTTTCTGTGTTTCTGTGTGTAACACATCTTTAAGCATCTTTTGCAGGGCTGGACGAGTGGCAACAAATTCTTTCAATTTCTGTTTGCAATGAAAAGTCTTTATTTCACCTTCATTCACAAATGATAGCTTTGCAGGATATAATATTCTGGGCTGGCAGTTTTTCTCTCTTAGTACCTGGGCTATATCTCGCCATTCCCTCCTAGCTTTTAGAGTTTCTGATGAGAAGTCAGCTGTGAGTCTGATTGGAGATCCTCTGAGAGTAATCTGACGTTTCTCTCTTGCACATTTTAGGATCTTTTCTTTATGTTTCACTGTGGAGAGTTTAATTACAACGTGTCATGGTGAGGATCTCTTTTGGTCGTGTTTATTAGGGGTTCTGTGAGCTTCCTGTACTAGGATTTCTCTGTCCTTCTCCAAACCTGGGAAATTTTCTGCTAATATCTCACTAAAAAGGCCTTCTAATCCTTTCTCCCTCTCCATGCCTTCAGGAACTCCTAGAACCCGAATGTTGGGTTTTTTAATAGTATCCTGAAGATTCCCAACAATATGTTTCAGATTTCTAATTTCCTCTTCTTTTCTTTGGTCTGACTGTATCCTTTCCTGTTCTCTGTCTTCTAAATCCGATATTCTCTCTTCTGCTTCACCCATTCTGTTTGTAAGGCTCTCTATTGTGTTTTTCATTTGATCTATTGAATTCTTCACTTCAGTCACTATCACAGTTTCCTGTTGTACTAGTTGTTTCGTTTCATTTTGATTCCTCCTTAATATTTCATTTTCACGAGAGAGATTTTCTATCTTGTCCATGAAGGATTTCTGTAGTTCCAGAATTTGTTTTTGAGAACTTCTTAATGTTCTTATCAATTTTTTGAGATCTGCTTCTTGCATTTCTTCTATGTCATCATCTTCATAATCTTGAATTGGGGTGTCTTTTTCATTTGAGGGCGTCATGGTGACTTCCTTGTTTTTATTACCTCGGTTTTTGCGTTTGTTATTTGGCATATTGGAGATATTTGGTTTCTTCACTGTGGTGCTTTTTCTTGTTATACTATGACTCTAGATTAAGTGGACTATCTGTTTTTGATGGAGCCTTAGGGCTTGAGATGGGTGTGGCCTGAGAGCTCTGTTTGGTGTGCCAAAGGTGACACTCCCAGGTTAGGCGTGGTAAATCTCTCTCTCTCTCTTTCTTTTTTTTTTTTTTTTTTTTTGATTCAAAAGGGAAGTAATTCCGCACAGCTGAACGAAGTTGGAGGTAGTTAGCTGGCAAATGATATACCCACAGGAGCCAGAGATCGGAAGCTCTTTCCCAAGGACCACACAGGGAATCTGTTCGGCCCTCAGAGTGGGCTCAAATTCTCCTTCAGCCTCCCACTGTGTTGCCAAAATTACGGAATTGTAGCATCTCTGGAGAGTGCTCACGTGAATTCCGTGAGTTCTCTCCCTCACCGTCTCTTTTTTCACAGTCTCAGTTCAGTAGCACCACAAATTTACTAGGTCCTAATCTCCTGTTAATTCGCCCCGCCCAGAGTCAGGTTTTTCTGCTAGGCTCAGGGCCGGTGCAGACCTGAGGTCGCTCTGCTTATGACGTATGTCCAAGATGGCGCCTGCTCTTTGTCTTGCTTGCCCTTGAGAGGTGAGCGGAGAGAGAGAAACCCGTGTCCGTACTAGTCACCCTTTTTTTTTTTTCTCTCTCTCTCTCTCTTCCAGTTAGCCTTGTGAACTTCCCCCCCCCCCGGGGGTCGTTCCCTCTAGTCTCCTCTCTCCGCTTGCCTGCCGGTGTCTCGGACTATTGAGGTTCGGCTCACCTCGCGTTCCAGCGCTGGTATGTTGAGTCTGCCGTTGATGTCCCGAACTGTGGGCTCCCACGCTCTCCACGCAGGTCTGCTGTGAGTCACGCGTTCCGGAAGAGTTTCTTCTGCTGTTTCCTCCCCTACTCTTCCTTGAACCTGCAGTATCTCCACTTTTATTAAACTATCTCTCCCCAGACTATCAGTGTGCTCCCTTCCTATTCCGCCATCTTGCCGGACCCCTATCCAGTCTTCTTTTGATGGGAATTTGAGTTGATTTCATGTCTTAGCTATTGTGAATTGGGCCACTATAAAAACTGAGTTGCAGTCAGCAATTTAATTTGCTAATTTAGTTTCCTTTGGGTAAATTCCAAGGAGTGGGATGGCTGGGTCGAATGGTAGGGTTATCTTCAGTTTTCTGAGGAATCTCCAGACTGATTTCCATAGTGGCTTGACCAGTTTGCATTCCCACCAACAGTGGGTTAGTGTCCCCTTTTCCCCACATCCTCTCCAGCATCTGTTGTTGGTAGATTTCTGTATGTGAGCCATTCTAACGGGGGTGAGGTGAAACCTCATTGTGGTTTTGATTTGCATTCCCCTGATTGCTAGTGATCCTGAACATTTTTTCATGTGTCTGTTGACCGTTTGGACTTCCTCTTTTGAAAAATGTCTATTTAGTTTCTTGGCCCATCTCTTAAGTGGGCTGTTTGTCTTGTTGTTGTGGAGTTTTTTGATCTCTTTGTAGATTCTGGTTATTAATTCTTTATCATTGTGTATTTTGCTGGCTGTGGGTTTTTCATGAATTGCCTTGGTTGTATTGAGGAATTTTCCTTCTATACCCAATTTGCTTAAAGTTTTCATCATGAAAGTGTGTTGTATTTTATCAAATGCTTTCTCTGTATCTATTGAGATAATCATATGGGTTTTTTTTTGCACATTGTTAATGTGGTGCATCACATGGATTGATTTGTGAGCATTGAACCATCCCTGCATACCAGGAATAAATCCCACTTTTGCGGATGATCTTTCTGATGTGTTGTTGCATTCTATTGGCCAGAATTTTATTGAGGATTTTTACATCTATGTTTATCAGGAAAACTGGTCTGTAATTCGCTTTCTCTGCTGCATGTTTCAGGTTAAAAATTAAGGTGATGCTGGCTGGCTTCATAGAAAAAATTTTGGAGGATTCCCTCTCTTTCAATTGTTTTGAATAGTTTGAAAAGAATTGGAGTTAGTTCTTCTTTAAATGTCTGGTAGAATTAAGCAGTGAATCCAACTGGCCCTGGACTTTTTTGTTGGGATGGCCATAGAAAACTGTTTAAGTTTTCTATGTCTTCATAATTCAATTTAGGTAGGTCATATTTTCCAGGAATCTATTCATTTCTAATAGATTTCCCTGTTCGTTGGCATACAACTCTGTAGTAATTTCTGATGACTCTTTATATTTCCGTGGTGTCTGTTGTTACATTCCCCTTTTCTTCTCTGACTTTTTTGATTTGGGTCTTTTCTCTCCTTTTTTAGTTAGTTGGGCCAATGTGCATCAGTTTTGTTTAATTTTTCAAAAAACCAGCTCTTCATTTTGCTGATCTTTTCTGATTTTTTAATTCAATTCTATTGATTTCTTCTCTAATTTTAATTATTTCTCTTCTCCTACTAGATTTGGGTTTGGTTTGCTGTAGTTTTTCTAGCTCCTTGAGATGCATTGATAGCTCATTTATTTGGTGCCTTCCTAATTTCTTGATGTAGACACCTATTGCTATAAACTTTCCTCTTAATACTGCTTTTGCTCTATCCTATAAGTTTTCATATGTTGTGTTTGCTTTCAGAAAGTTTTTGATTTCTCTTTTGATTTATTACATGACCCACTGTTCATTCAAGAGCATGTTGTTTAGTCTACATGTGTTTGCATATGCTCTAGTAATTCCTGAGTTGCTAATTTCCAGCTTCATTCCATTGTGGTCTGAGAAGGTGCATGATATTATTTTGATTCTTTTGAATTTACTGAGACTTGTTTTATAGCCTAGTATGTAGTCAATCTTAGAGAAAGTTCCCTGCACTACTGAGAAGAATGTGCATTCTTCAAGTTTAGGAAGAAAAGTTCTGTAGATATCTGTTAGATACATTTGAGCTATAGTGTCGATTAAATCTGATGTTTCCTTGTTGAACTTCTGTCTGGTTGATCTGTCAATTGATGAAAGTGGAGTATTAAAGTCCCCCAACACTATTGTATTGGAGTCTAAGTCTCTCTTTGTGTTCCTTAACATATCTTTTAAATAACCCAATGCCCTGTAATTAGGTGCATATACTTTTATAATAGTTACATCTTCCTGTTGAATTGATTCCTTAATTATTATTTACTGCCCCTCTTTGTCTCTCTTAACAGTTTTTGTGTTAAGATTTGTTGTGTCTGATATCAAGATGGCTACACCAGCTCTTTTTTGGTTTCTGTGGCATGGAATATCTTTTTCCAACCTTTTACGTTCAGCATAAACCTTTGTTGGAGAGATGTTTCTTGTAAGCAGCATATAGATGGGGTTTTTTAAAATCCAGTCAGCCAGTCTGTGTCTTTTAACTGGAGAGTTGAAGCCATTAACACTCAATGTGACTATTGATAAGTAGTGACTTTGCCCTGCCATTTTACCAAAGATATTTCTAACATATGCTTGGAACTTCCTGTGATCTTTTGCTGAGAGATTTTCTTCTTTTACCTTCTTTCATACTGATGACTGTGTTTCCGTGTTTCTGTGTGTAATACATCTTTAAGCATCTTTTGCAGGGCTGGACGAATGGTGACAAATTCTTTCAATCTGTTTGCTATGAAATGTTGCTCCCTGTCTTCATGGAGGAACGACACAAAACCCTGCGTTGTTCTTTCGTCTGCTCGGCCCTCCCTGGGTTTGCTGCTGGTTCTTCCCGGGTTGGCTACTGACCCTTCCACCTCCATGGAAGGGCAGTTCCCCCTGGCCACATTCCCCACTTCCGCAGGGGAGCGGCACACCGCCGGCCGGCTCTCTGGGGGCTGCACAGGTGTTCCCCTTAGGTGTTCCCCTTAGATGTTCCTGGTGCATGCTGTCTCTCTCCTCCTTTATAGTCCTCCTCTGCCAATCCCAACTCAGCTGCCCACACGCCGAGTACGCTGCTCTCCTTCAATCAGGAGCAAGTCCTACAGTTTATTGGTTGAACTGGAGGCAGCTGTGTAAAAGCTGTTTTCTTCTCTCCCAGCGCCATATTGTGGGAGAGCAGATGCATAGAATAAGTCTTAATTCCAGTAAGCTAGTCTAGTCCGAGCTGCTCCCCACAATGAAAGGTCTTTATTTCACCTTCATTCACAAATGATAGCTTTGCAGGATATAATATTCTGGGCTGGCAGTTTTTCTCTCTTAGTACCTGGGCTATGTCTCGTCATTCCCATCTAACTTTTAGGGTTTCTGATGAGAAGTCAGCTGTGAGTCTAATTGGAGATCCTCTGAGAGTAATCTGGCATTTCTCTCTTGCACGTTTTTAAATCTTCCTTTTATGTTTCACTGTGGTGAGTTTGATTAAAATGTGTCATAGCTAGGTCATGTTTATTGGGAGTTCTGTGTGCTTCCTGTACTTGGGTGTCTTCTTTATCTCAACCCAGGAATTTTTCTGCTAGTATCTCACTAAAAAGGCCTTCTTTTTTTTTTTTACAGGCAGAGTGGACAGTGAGAGAGAGAGAAAGATCTTCCTTTTGCCGTTGGTTCACCCTCCAATGGCCGCCACGGCCAGCACACCGCGCCTATCTGAAGGCAGGAGCCAGGAGCCAGGAGCTTCTCCTGGTCTCCCATGTGGGTGCAAGGCCCAAGCACTTGGGCCATCCTCCACTGCACTCCCAGGCCACAGCAGAGAGCTGGACTGGAAGAGGGGCAACCAGGACAGAATCCGGTGACCCGACCGGGACTAGAACCCGGTGTGCCGGCGCCACTAGGTGGAGGATTAACCTATTGAGCCGTGGTGCCGACCTAAAAAGGCCTTCTAATCCTTTCTTTCTCTCCATGCCTAGAGCCCAAATGTTGGTTTTTTTTTTTAAATAGTATCCTGTAGATTCCCAACAATATTTTTAGATTTCTAATTTCCTCTTCTTGTCTTTGGTGTAACTATATACTTTCCTATGCTCTGTCTTCTAAGTCCGACATTCTCTCTTCTGCCTTGCTTATTCTGTTTTTAAGGCTCTCAAATGCATTTTTTATTTGTCCTATTGAATTCTTTATTTTATTTTGATTTCTCTTCAATATCTCAATTTCATGTTCTATTGAATTCTTCATTTCGATTCCTCCTTAAGATTTCATTTTCATGAGCAATATTTTCTTTCATGTCCTGCATGAATTTCAGTTCGTGTGTTTGCATTTGATTATTTTTAAGTATTCTTATCATCATTTTTTTGAGTTCCATTTCTTGCATTTCTTCTATCTCATCGTCTTCATAATCTTTTACTGAAGTGTCATGTTCTTTTGGAGCATCATGTTGTCTTCCTTGTTCTTGTTTCATCAGTTGTTGCGTTTGTTGTTCAGCATTGTGGAGATATTCTTTGGTTTCTTCTTCTTGTTTTCTCTGCTGTGGCAGCTTTTTTTTGTTGTACTATGACTCTGTTGATGAGTGGACTGTGTGCTTTCAGTAAATCTCTAGAGGCTTGTGTTGGGTATGACCATAGAGCTTTGTTCAGTTCTTCAGGTTAAGGGTGTGCTAAGGTGACACACCCAGCTTTGGCATGGTAAATATCTCTATCTCTCACTATCTCAATTTTTTAATCAGAAGGGTAGTAATTCTGCTCAGCTGAGCTTTTCTCAGTACCTGAGTGCTAGCCCCAGTGGGTATAATATTCATCTACTCTGTCCCAAGGACCACATAAAGGATCTATGCACTCCTCAGTGTAAGTTCAGATTCCCCTACAATGTCTCTCACCATGTAGCCAGGGCCGCCCAAGCTTGTGGTGTCTCCCACCAAAACTACTCAAAGTCTCAGCCACACTGTGAGTTCTCCCACACACCCTCAGTTTTTTTTTTCACAGTTTCAGTTCAGAAGCTCCACACATTCACTAGGTCTTAGTCTCCTGTTATTATTTCCCACCAGAGTCAGATTTTTCTGCTCGGCTGATTGCTGGGCACAGTCCCAAGCTGGCACAGCTGTTAGCTATGTCCAAAATGGCCCCTACTCTATTGGCTCGTACATCTTTGTAAGGTGAATGGAGAGAGAGAATCTTGTCTGTACCGCCCCTTTTATTTTTTCTCTCCTCTAGTTAAGCTGGTGTACTTTTCCCCACAGGCTTTCAAGCCTCGTTCCCTCTAAGTTCTTCCTGCTGCTTTTCTGCTAGTGTCTTGGGCTATCGAGGTTTGATCTCACCTCACTTTCCAGTGCTGGTGCTGAGGCTATCGGCAGCTGTGGTCCCAAGCCATGGGCGCCCATGCCCTCCACCTAGGTCCACCATGTCCCTCTAATTACAGAAGAGTTTCCTCTACTGTTTTTCCCTAACTCTTCCCTGAGACTACACTATCTCCACTTCTATTAATCTGTCTTTTCCTGGTCTATCAGTAAGCTCCCTCCCTATTCTGCCATCTTGGAACCTCCTCTCTGTTTACTATTTTCTTTAAAATGGATCCAGAGATGTGACATAAATTCCTTCTAAATGCCATCTATTGATGGAGCTCTGGCCTCAGTATTCTGAGGGTCACCGTGGAATATATGAACATTGTCATGTAGAGCCCTGGTACCCAGTCTGTTAGCATTATTGTCATGCCAGAAATCAGAGGCATGTGTGCACATGCACACGCATGCATATGAACAGGTAGAAACCATGGCTTTCTGGGTCTCATTGCTACCATGTTCTTTTCATCCCTGGCCTCCTGGATTAGGTTGCAAGTGGGTATGACATGTGGTGGTTAAATCAGGTTTCCTTACTGTGGAGTATGTGGAAATGTAATCCAGAAACGCCAGTTTGAAAGACTCCATGAACAAATAAAGAGTTCAATTCAGGTACAACCATTTTCTCCCTTTTATTGTTTGGTTTCTTTCTTCATTTATTTGAAAGAGAGAGAGTTAGGGACAGATATAGATAGATAGGTAGATAGGTAGGTAAATACATAGATAGGTAAACAGGTAAGTAGGTAGGTAGAAAGGTAGGTAGGTAGGTAGGTAGGCAGGTAGATACACAGGACAGGTAGAGATCTCCCATTCACTGGTTTGTTCAACAAATGACCACAATAGTCAGGTCAGGACCATGCTGATGCCAGGAACCCTAGAAGTTAAACAAGGTTTCCCATGTCAAGGACAGGAAACCAAGTACATGAGCCATCAAGATGATTGCTAAGGCGTGCCTTAGCAACTATCTGGAATCAGGAATTTAGCAAAGTACTGAACCCTGGTACTGTGAAATGAAGGGCAGGCATCCTGAATGTCCCAAGTGCTACACCAAATGCCCCCACAGAGCAATTTTCATAAACTACAAATGTATCCAACAATGAATAAACTTGAGAACGTAATTAAGTACAGTGGTTGAAAACAACTGTTTGAAAAAAATTGAATGCAATTATAAAGCTAAAACAAAATTTAATGCAATTATAAAGCTAATTTTTATTTTTAAGGAAGATATTTGAACACATCTACATGAATAAAGAATTCAAGATGAATTCACAAAGATTTGGAAATAAAATGGCATAACTAAAAGTCTTTTAAAATATGAGCAGAAGGGGCTGTTGCTGTGCTGCAGTGGGTTTAAGCCATGCCCTGTAGCATCGGCATCCCATTTGGGCTCAGTTTCTAGTCCCAGCTCCTCCACTTCTGATTCAGCTCCCATCTAATGTGCCTGGAAAAGCAGCAGAGAATGGACCAAGTCCTTGGGCCCCTGCACCCAAATGGAAGACCCAGAAGAAATTCCTGGCTCCTGACTTCTGCCTGGCCCCAGCTGTGATCATTACAGCCATTTGGGGAGTGAACTAGCTGATAGAAGATATCTATATGTCTATCCTTCTCTCTCTGTAACTCTGCCTTTCAAATAAATAAATAAATCTTTATTTATTTTTTAACTTTTATTTAATGAATATAAATTTCCAAAGTACAGCTTATGGATTACAATGGCTCCCCCCCCGATGACATCCCTCCCACCCGCAACCCTCCCCTTTCCCTCTCCCTCTCCCCTTCCATTCACATCAAGATTCATTTTCAATTCTCTTTATATACAAAAGATCAGTTTAGCATATATTAAGTAAAGATTTCAACAGTTTGCACCCACATAGAAACACAAAGTGAAAAACACTGTTTGAGTACTAGTTATAGCATTAAGTCACAATGTACAGCACATTAAGGACAGAGATCCTACATGAGGAGTAAGTGCACAGTGACTCCTGTTGTTGACTTAACAAATTGACACTTCTTTTTATGGTGTTTATGGCATCAGTAATCACCCTAGGCTCTTGTCATGAGTCGCCAAGGCTATGGAAGCCTTTTTTTTCATTTTTGATTCTCTTTATATACAGAAGATCAGTTTAGCATACATTAAGTAAAGATTTCAACAGTTTGCTCCCACACAGAAACATAAAGTGAAAAATAATAGATGATTTTTTAAATGATGATGAAATCAGATCAGACTTATTGTCATGTTTAATCCCAGTGAGAGTCAAGTTGGGAATTGATAATTTCTTCTTTTTTTTTTTTTTTTTTTTTACAGAAGATCAGTTTAGTATACATTAAGTAAAGATTTCAACAGTTTGCACCCACATAGAAACACAAAGTGAAAAACACTGTTTGAGTACTAGTTATAGCATTAAATCTCAATGTACAGCACATTAAGGACAGAGATCCTACATGAGGAGTAAGTGCACAGTGACTCCTGTTGTTGACTTAACAAATTGACACTTCTTTTTATGGTGTTCATGGCATCAGTAATCTCCCTATGCTCCAGTCATGAGTTTCCAAGGCTATGGAAGCCTTTTGAGTTCTCCGACTCTTATCTTGTTTAGACAAGGTCATAGTCAAAGTGGAAGTTCTCTCCTCCCTTCAGAGAAAGGTACCTCCTTCTTGAAGACCTGTTCTTTCCACTGGGATCTCACTCACAGAGATCTTTCATTTAGGCTTTTTTTTTTTTTTTGCCAGAGTGTCTTGGCTTTCCATGCCTGAAATACTCTCATGGGCTTTTCAGCCAGATCCGAATGCCCTTAGGGCTGACTCTGAGGCCAGAGTGCTATTTAGGACATCTGCCATTCTATGAGTCTGCTGAGTATCTCGCTTCCCAGTTGGAACACTCTCGCTTTAGTTATTCTATCGGTTAGTATTAGCAGGTACTAGACTTGTTTATGTGCTCCCTTTGACTCTTAGTCCTTTCATTATGATCAACTGTGAACAGAAATTGATCACTTGGACTAGTGAGATGGCATTGGTACATGCCACCTCGATGGGATTGAATTGGAGTCCCCTGGTATATTTCTAACTCTACCATTTGGGGCAAGTCAGCTTGAGCATGTCCCAAATTGTACATCTCTTCCTTCTCTTATTCCCACTCTTATGTTTAACAGGGATCACATTTCAGTTAAATTTCAACACTTAAGAATAACTGTGTATTAATTATAGAATTAAACCAGTCATATTAAGTAGAACAGACAAAAAAAACTAAGAGGGATAATGTATTAAGTTGTTCATTAACAGTCAGGCCTATGCTGATCAAGTCACCATTTCTCATAGTGTCCATTTCACTTCAACAGGTTTCCTTTTAGGTGTTCAGTCAGTTGTCACCGATCAGGGAGAACATATGGTATTTGTCCCTTTGGGATTGGCTTATTTCACTCAGCATGATGTGTTCCAGATTCCTCCATTTTGTTGCAAATGACTGGATTTTATTGTTTCTTACTGCGGTATAGTATTCTAAAGAGTACATATCCCATAATTTCTTTATCCAGTCCACCATTGATGGGCATTTAGGTTGGTTCCAGGTCTTGGCTATTGTGAATTGTGCTGCGATAAACATTAGGGTGCAGACCGCTTTTTTGTTTGCCAATTTAAATTCCTTTGGGTAAATTCCAAGGAGTGGGATGGCTGGGTCGAACGGTAGGGTTATCTTCAGGTTTCTGAGGAATCTCCAGACTGACTTTCATAGTGACTTAACCAGTTTGCATTCCCACCAACAGTGGGTTAGTGTCCCTTTTTCCCCACATCCTCGCCAGCATCTGTTGTTGGTAGATTTCTGAATGTGAGCCATTCTAACCGGGGTGAGGTGAAACCTCATTGTGGTTTTGATTTGCATTTCCCTGATTGCTAGTGACCTTGAACATTTTTTCATGTGCCTGTTGGCCATTTGGATTTCCTCTTTTGAAAAATGTCTATTGAGGTCCTTGGCCCATCTCTTAATTGGGTTGTTGGTTTTGTTTTTGTGGAGTTTCTTGATCTCTTTGTAGATTCTGGTTATTAACCCTTTATCTATTGCATAGTTTGCAAATATTTTTTCCCATTCTGTCGGTTGTCTCTTCACTCTCCTGACTGTTTCTTTTGCAGTACAGAAACTTCTCAATTTGATGCAATCCCAATAGTTGATTTTGGCTTTGACTGCCTGTGCCTCCCAGGTATTTTCCAGAAAGTATTTGCCTGTGTCAATATCTTGAAGGGTTTCTCCAATGTTCTCTAATAACTTGATGGTGTCAGGACGTAGATTTAGGTATTTAATCCATGTTGAGTGGATTTTTGTGTAAGGTGTAAGGTAGGGGTCTTGCTTCATGCTTCTGCACGTGGAAATCCAGTTTTCCCAGCACCATTTATTGAATAGACTGTCCTTGCTCCAGGAATTGGTTTTAGATCTTTCATCAAATATAAGTTGGCTGTAGATGTTTCGGTTGATTTCTGGTGTTTCAATTCTGTTCCATTGGTCTATCCATCTGTTTCTGTACCAGTACCATGCTGTTTTGATTACAACTGCCCTGTAGTATGTCCTGAAATCTGGTATTGTGATGCCTCCAGCTTTGTTTTTGTTGTACAAGATTGATTTAGCTATTCGAGGTTTCTTGTGCCTCCATATGAATTTCAGCATCATTTTTTCTAGATCTGCGAAGAATGTCTTTGGTATCTTGATTGGTATTGCATTGAATCTATAAATTGCTTTTGGGAGAATGGACATTTTGATGATGTTGATTCTTCCAATCCATGAGCATGGAAGATTTTTCCATTTCTTGGTATCCTCTTCTATTTCTTTCGTTAAGGTTTTGTAATTCTCATCGTAGAGATCTTTAACATCCTTGGTTAAGTTTATTCCAAGGTATTTGATTGTTTTTGTAGCTATTGTGAATGGGATTGATCTTAGCAGTTCTTTCTCAGTCATGGCGTTGCTTGTGTATACAAAGGCTGTTGATTTTTGTGTATTGATTTTACATCCTGTCACTTTGTCAAACTCCTCTATGAGTTCCAATAGTCTCTTAGTAGAATTCTTTGGATCCTCTAAGTAAAGAATCATATCATCTGCAAAGAGGGATAGTTTGACTTCTTCCTTCTCAATTTGTTTTCCTTTAATTTCTTTTTCTTGTCTGATGGCTCTGGCTAAAACTTCCAGAACTATGTTAAATAGCAGTGGTGAGAGTGGGCATCCCTGTCTGGTGCCAGATCTCAGTGGAAATGCTTTCAACTTTTCCCCATTCAATAGGATGCTGGCTGTGGTTTTTTTATAAATTGCTTTGATTATATTGAGGAATGTTCCTTCTAAACCCAGTTTGCTTAGAGTTTTCATCAGGAACAGGTGTTGAATTTTATCAAATGCTTTCTCTGCATCTATTGAGATAATCAAATGGTTTTTCTTTTGCAATTTGTTAATGTGGTGAATCACATTGATTGATGTGCGAATGTTGAACCATCCCTGCATACCAGGGATAAATCCCACTTGGTCTGGGTGGATGATTCTCTGATGTGTTCTTGCATTCTATTGGCGAGAATTTTATTGAGGATGTTTGCGTCTATGTTCATCAGGCATATTGGTCTGTAATTTTCTTTCAGTGGTGCATCTTTCTCTGGCTTAGGGATTAAGGTGATGCTGGCTTCATAGAAAGAATTTGGGAGGATTCCCTCTTTTTCGATTGTTCTGAATAGTTTGAGAAGAAATGGGATTAGTTCTTCTTTAAATGTCTGCTAGAATTCAGCAGTGAATCCATCTGGTCCTGGGCTTTTCTTTGTTGGGAGGGCCTTTATTACTGTTTCAATTTCTGTCTCAGTTATGGGTCTGTTTAGGTTTTCGATGTCTTCATGGTTCAATTTAGGTAGATTGCATGTGTCCAGGAATCTATCCATGTCTGATAGATTTTCCTGTTTGCTGGCATACAGGTCCTTGTAGTAATTTCTCATGATTCTTTCTATTTCTGTGGTGTCTGTTGTTATGTTTCCTTTTTCATCTCTGATTTTATTGATTTGGGTCTTTTCTCTTCTTTTTTTAGTTAGTTGGGCCAATGGGGTGTCAATTTTGTTTATTTTTTCAAAAAACCAGCTCCTCGTTTGGCTGATTTTTTGGAATGTGTTCCTTGATTCAATCCTGTTAATTTCTTCTCTGGCTTTAATTATTTCTCTTCTCCTACTAGATTTGGGTTTGGTTTGCTGCAGTTTTTCTAGGTCCTTGATATGTGCTGAAAGCTCATTTATTTGGTACCTTTCCAATTTCTTGATATAGGCACCTATTGCTATAAACTTGCCTCTCAATACTGCTTTTGCTGTATCCCATAAGTTTTGGTATGTTGTGTTGTTATCCTCATTTACTTCCAGAAAGTTTTTGATTTCTCTTTTGATTTCTTGAATGACCCAGTGTTCATTTAGGAGCATGTTGTTCAGTTTCAATGTGTTTGCATACTTTCTGGGGTTTCCTGAGTTGCTAACTTCCAGCATCTTTCTGCTGTGGTCTGAGAAGCTGCATGGTATGATTCTAATTCTTTTAAATTTGCTGAGACTTGCTTTATGGCCTAGTATGTGATCAATCCTAGAGAAGGTTCCATGCACTGCTGAGAAGAATGTGAAGTCTTTAGATGTAGGATTGAAAGTTCTGTAGATATCTGTTAGATGCATTTGAGCAATAGTGTCATTTAAATCTGCTGTTTCCTTGTTGATCTTCTGTCCTACTGATCTATTTCTGAGAGTGGAGTATTGAAGTCCCCCAGTACTATTGTATTGGAATCTAAATCTCCCTTTAAGTCCCTTAACATATCTTTTAAATAGACCGGTGCCCTGTAATTAGGTGCATATACATTTATAATAGTTACATCTTCCTTTTGAATTGATCCCTTAATCATTATATAGTGTCCCTCTTTGTCTCTCTTAACAGTTTTTGTATTAAAGTTTATTTTGTCTGATATTAATATGGCTACACCTGCTTTTTTTTGGTTTCTGTTGGCATGGAATATCTTTTTCCAGCCTTTCACTTTCAGTCTGCTTGCATCTTTGTTAGAGAGATGTGTTTCTTGTAGGCAACAAATAGTTGGGTTGTGTTCCTTGAGCCAATCAGCCAATCGGTGTCTTTTAACTGAAGAGTTAAATCCATTAATGTTTAATGTGACTATTGATACATAGTGACTTTGCCCTGCCATTTTCCCAGAGATATTTTCTAGTATATGCTTTGAGCTTCCCATGCTCTTTTACTGGTGGTTTTTCTTCCTTTACTTTCTTTCATATTGATGGCCATGTTTCTGTGTTTCTGAGTGTAGCACATCTTTAAGTATCTTTTGCAGGGCCGGACGAGTGGCCACAAAGTCTTTCAATTTCTGTTTGCTATGAAAGGTCTTTATTTCACCTTCATTCACAAATGAGAGCTTAGCAGGATATAATATTCTGGGCTGGCAATTTTTCTCTCTTAGCACCTGTGCTATGTCTCGCCATTCCCTCCTAGCCTGCAGTGTTTCTGATGAGAAGTCTGCTGTGAGTCTGATTGGAGATCCTCTGAGAGTAATCTGATGTTTCTCTCTTGCACATTTTAGGATCTTTTCTTTATGTTTCACTGTGGTGAGTTTAATTACCACGTGTCATGGTGAGGATCTTTTTTGGTCATGTTTACTGGGGGTTCTATGAGCTTCCTGTACAAGGATGTCTCTGTCCTTCTCCAAACCTGGAAAGTTCTCTGCTAGTATCTCACTAAAAAGGCCTTCTAATCCTTTCTCCCTCTCCATGCCTTCAGGAACTCCTAGAACTCGAATGTTGGTTTTTTTTTTTAATAGTATCCTGTGGATTCCGAACAATATTTTTTAGATTTCTAATTTCCTCTTCTTTTCTTTGGTTTGACTGTATGTTTTCCTGTGCTCTGTCTTCTAAGTCCGATATTCTCTCTTCTGCTTCACCCATTCTGTTTTTAAGGCTCTCTAATGTGTTTGTCATTTGATCTATTGAGCTCTTGATTTTATTTTGATTTCTCTTCACTATCACACTTTTCTGTTCTACTAGTTTCTGCGTTTCATTTTGATTCTTCTGTAAAATTTCATTTTCACAAGAGAGATTTTCAATCCTGTCCAATAAGGATTTCTGTAGTTCAAGGATTTGCTTTTGAAAACTTCTAAATGTTCTTATCATAAATTTTTTGAAATTTGTATGTTGCATTTCTTCTATCTCATCATCTTCATAATCTTGGCTTAGGGTGTTTTGTTTATTTGGAGGTGTCATAGTGTCATCGTTGATCTTGTTCCCTCAATTTTTGTGTTTGTTGCTTGACATAGTTAATTCTTCTTTCATCACTGTGCTTTTTTTTATTTTATACTATGTCTGTGTTAAGTGGACTGTCTGCTGTTGGAGGAGCCTTGGAGGCTTGAGATGGGTGTATCCTGAGAGCTCTGCTTGGTTCTTCCGTGTTACAGGTGTGCAAAGGTGACACCCTCAGGTTATGCGTGGTAAACCTCTCTCTATTTATTTATTTATTTTATTACTTATTTTATTTATTCAGGAGGTAAGTAATACCGCACTGCACGGCTGTGCAGAATTGATGGTATTTAGCTTCTGATCTCTGGCTTCTACCCAGAGAGTCTGTGCAGGCTCTGTTTCTCCTCTGGACTCCCACTGGGTTGCCTAGGCTACTGAATTGTAGTGACTCAGTTCCTTAGCTCTCCCCTGTTGTTATGTAAATCCAGAGTGGGGGCCTGCTCTTTGTCTCTTGCAAACCTTGCAAACTCTTGAAAACTCTTGCAAACCTTGCAACCTTGCAACCTTTGCAAGGTTGGTGGAGAGAGAAAACCCCCACCTTTTTTCCTTCTCTCCTGTAGTCAGTCTGGTGAACTTTCCCGCTCTCCTCTAGATTCTGACCGCCGTTTCCCCGCCAATGTCTTGGGTTACTGAGCTCACCTCCCCTTCCAGCGCCGATGTGTGGACTCGGAGCCCTGGGTGTCCCAACTCTCCCCGCTGGTGTCTGTGTGACATCTATTCCCCTTCCTGCGGCTCCCGCGGCTTGGCTTCCGCGTGGTGGGCGACCTTGTTCTCCCAGTAGGTCCTCCGAGTCACAGCCACTAGATCCAGAAGAGTTTCCTCTGCAATTTTTTCCTGATCCTTTTTCTGAGGCTACCGTAACTCCACTTTTATTAAACTAAATTTTCCCGGACTATTGGTGCGCGCCCTCACTATTCCGCCATCTTGGCTCCGCCCCCTGCCAGATTGATTTAGAGACAAGTGAACACTCATAACGTCAAAAAATTAACTCACATGGCTTTTGAAAGACCATCTGATTTTTAACAATTTTTAATAATAAAACTAATTTGATAGTTTTGTCTTAACAAAAACCAGTGATGTCTTCAAATGCCAAAATACTCATACAATTAGATTTTGGGTTTACAAACATAATTGCCTCATTTTCATATGGTGTTAAGATGGTTAGCATGGCCGGCGCCGTGGCTCAATAGGCTAATCCTCCACCTGTGCTTCCGGCACACAGGGTTCTAGTCCCGGTTTGGGTGCCGGATTCTGTTCCGGTTGCTCCTCTTCCAGGCCAGCTCTCTGCTGTGGCCTGGGAGTGCAGTGGAGGATGGCCCAGGTCCTTGTGCCCTGCACCCACATTGGAGACCTGGAGAAGCTCCTGGCTCCTGGCTTCAGATCAGCACGGTGTGCTGGCTGCAGCACACAGGACACAGTGGCCATTGGAGTGTGAACCGATGGAAAAGGAAGATCTTTCTCTCTGTCTCTCTCTCTCACTGTCCACTCTGCCTGTAAAAAAAATTGGTTAGCAGGGAAATAACAAATATCTAGGATTGTCCAAGGCCTCTTAAGAGTTCCACAAGAAATTTAAGCAGAGCTGCTAAGAACAAGTAAATTATTTGAATGTGAGGTGGAGGGGATGAATGAATAAATTAACTCTTGATTATTTCAAAAATCTTTTTCATTCCCTATACTAGTCAGGTCACATTGTGTTAAATAAAGTACTAGATACTCATTAGATGTCTGAGTCATTTCTAGAGAAGTTAAAATAATGGACCTGAATTATGAAAGTTGAATCTGAGGTTGATATGCGTTAAAGTAAAGTTGTTGTACAAACAACATGCATTTGGACTTTTGGTAGAAATTGTATTATGAGAAATGTGTGTACAGCCTGAGATGAAAAATGGCTAATAGTTGCCGGAATGCGGGCTTGCATTTCTAATTAATATATGTTTACTAAACTGGGAAATAATAAGATAGATGATTCTGTGTGGGAGGGAGGAAGGGAAGACATGTTTATGAAGTGGACTATGACACAGGAAGGCAAGTGTGTCTGAGCTATAAGAGAATGGTTTTGGGGTTTGCACTGTGGTGTAGCAGGTAAAGCCACCACCTCCAGTGGCGGCATCCCATATAGGTGCCAGTTCAAACCCCAGCTGCTCCACTTCTGACCCAGCTCTCTGCTATGGCCTGGGAAAGCAGTAGAAGATGGCCCAAGTTCTTGGGCCCCTGCATCAGTGAGGGAGAACTGGAAGAACCTTCTGGCCCCTGGCTTTGGCCTGGCCCAGCACTGGCTGTTGCAGCCAATTGGAGAGTGAAGCAGCTGATGGAAGATTTCTCTCGCTCTCGCTCTTGCTCTGCCTCTCCTTCTCACTGTGTAACTCTTTCAAATAAAAAAATAAATAAATCTTTAAAAAGAGATAGGACATCCCTCTTTCAGTGTTGAGTCCAGAGGGGAGCAACTTAGTCAAAAGACTTGGTACAGAGATACACAACTAAAATTCCCTGTCATATAACTCACTAACCACTTACAAGTGACCTTGAACTACCAAGTCTCGAGGAGATCTTTGCTTAGTATGTATTCGGAGCATTATGATGTGCTGATTTTTTGGGTCAGCATCACTAACAATGAATGCAAGTTCTGTGTGGTGCACATTTGGAAAGAAAACTACCCTGGTGCTGCAAAGAACACGGATGGGGCTGTCAGGTACCTGCCCTCTGCTGCTACCATAGTGAGTGCAGGCCCTGCTCTGTGCCAGGGGCATTCAGCTGTGCAAGCCTGGGGAGTCTGGGAGCAGGAGGTGGAAGCGGCCACCGGCTGAGACCCAGAATGTGGAGTTGGGGCTGGACACCCTCAGGGGGACGGGGAGAAAGTGTGGAAGCTCCCAACCCCCAAACTTGAACATGGAGCACTGTGTGTCTTAAATGCTCTTTATTGAAACATGTCATAGGGGCTGGCGCTATGGCACAGTGGACTAAGGCTCCACCTGTGGTGCTGGCATGCCATATGGACACTGGCTCAAGTCCCAGCTGTTCCACTTTAGATCCAGCTCTCTGCTAATGAGCCTGGGAAAGCAGGGGAAGGTGGCCCTAGGGCTTGGGCCCCTGCAGACCTGGAGGAAGCTCCTGGCTTTGGATTGCCTCAGCTCTGTCCATTGTAGCCATTTGGGGAGTGAACCAGCAGGTGAAAGATCTCTCTCTCTCTCTATCTGTAACTCTACTTCTCAAACGAACAAACAAATAAATAAATCTTTTTTAAAAACCATTTCACGGGTTGGCGCCGCGGCTCACGAGGCGCTGGCACCCCGGGTTCTAGTCCCGTTCGGGACGCCGGATTCTGTCCCGGTTGCCCTTCTTCCAGGCCAGCTCTCTGCTGTGGCCAGGGAGTGCAGTGGAGGATGGCCCAAGTCCTTGGGTCCTGCACCCCATGGGAGACCAGGAGAAGCACCTGGCTCCTGCCATTGGATCAACGCGGTGCGCTGGCCGCAGCGTGCCAGCCGCGGCTGCCATTGGAGGGTAAACCAACGGCAAAGGAAGACCTTTCTCCCTGTCTCTCTCTCTCACTGTCCACTCTGCCTTTCAAAAAAAAAAAAAACACATTTCACAACTCCATGTCTACCCAAAATCATGGAACTTACAAGTGTACCTGGACATATGAATGAATAACAGTGATCAAGTCCAATAAAAGACAACATTATTATGTTAGCACCATCAAAATCAAAGAGAAAGGAATGATTTTAAAATTAATGGTGTTTTAAAATTAATTTAAGGCTGGCGCCGCAGCTCAATAGGCTAATCCTCCACCTGCAGTGCTGGCACACGGGGTTCTAGTCCCAGTTGGGGCGCCGGATTCTGTCCTGGTTGCCCCTCTTCCAGGCCAGCTCTCTGCTGTGGCCCGGGAGTGCAGTGGAGGATGGTCCAAGTGCTTGGGCCTTGCACCCCATGGGAGACCAGGAGAAGCACCTGGCTCCTGGCTTTGGATCAGAGCGGTGCACCAGCCATTGGGGGGTGAACCAACGGTAAAGTAAGACTTTTCTCTCTGTCTCTCTCTCTCACTGTCCACTCTGCTTGTCAAAAAAATTAATTTAAAAATTAATGGGGGTTGCCACTGGGGCATAGTAGGTAAATCCGCCGCCTTCAGTGCCATCATCCCATATGGGTGCTGGTTTGAGACCCAACTGCTCCAATTCAAATCCAGCTCTCTGCTGAGGTCTGGGAAAGCAGTGGAAGATGGCCCAGGTCCTAGGGCCCCTGCACCCATGTGGGAGACCCACAAGAAGCTCCTGGCTCCTGGCTTCTGATGAGTGCAGCTCCGGCCATTGTGGCCATTTGGGAAGTGAACCAGTGGATGAAAGACCTCTCTCTCTCTCTCTCTCTCTCTCTCTCTCTCTGCCTCTCCTTCTCTCTCTGTGTAACTCTGACTTTGAAATAAATAAATCTTCTTTTTTTAAAAAAAGAAAATTAATGGACAATTATGACTGGGAGCAAAATAAGGTGAAATTGTTGCCTACACACGTTTCTATCTTACATTGTATCTGGCAGAAAGATCAAAGTGCTTTCATGTTTAGAAGAGGAGGGGGAGTGAGAGCACTGACTAGGATACCCCAGAGACCAGACCCCAAAGACGCATTAATGTGAACAGTTGCCCACGCCTGAAAATACTTTCACAGGAACTAAAGAAACACAGCGAGAAATGCCAGCATCCACCAAGAGCACACTGGTAGTAAAACAGTGCTAGGGATAGCATGGACAGTTTATTATGATTACTTTAAATTATTTATTATATTATTTGAAAAGCTGAGATTGAGAGACAGAGAACAAGAGACCTCCTATGCACAATTTCACTTTCCAAAAGTCACAAACAGCCAGGGCTGGGTCAGCCCCAGCCAGGAGCCAGGAATTCAGTCCAGTTCTCTCACCTGGGGGAAAGGAGCCCATTTCTTCAGCTCTTCCTGCTGCAACCCAGGGTGCACATTCCTGGGAAGCCAGACTGGTAGCCGAGGCAGGGCTCAGATGCAGGGAGTCTGCTGTGGGAGACAGGCATATCAGATGTTTTTGCACTGCTGTGCCAAGCCCCTGTCTTTATTTGTACATTTGAATCAAGCCTTAATCTGTGGAATGCATGTAGATGAGTGTGCATTTGTGGGAAATCACACAGGGCCACCCAAGCAACCTAGACTTTATTTATTTATATATTTAGTTTCAGTTTTGCCCACCGAAGCATCTGCAAAATTGTGGTAAGATAACACCCAGGGAATTCACAGTAACAATAGTCAAAATACTAAACAAGGACAAACAGGCACGTCAATCAACACAAAATCCACATCTGACCTCCTCAGAGCCACAGCCACTTCCCTCCTGGCCTAATATCTGACACCCAGGAGCCAGTCAGCTGCTCACCATTCATATGAAAATAGTGTGTAGGATATAAACATATCTACCAAAGAAAAATGGTGGAGTGGGTTCTCCAGTGTGCTGGTTTGCATTGTCTGTGCTGATTACTATGGTGTTAGGACTGAAATATAAACAGGATCCTAATGGTGGAGAGAAAAATCCAATATGAAATAATGAAACAGGGGCTGGTGCTGTAGTGTATTGGGTAAAGCCACCATCTGCAGTGCCGGCATCCCATATGGGCACTGGTTCAATTCCCAGCTGCTCCACTTTGGACCCAGCTCCCTGATAATGCACCTGATAAAGCAGCACAAAATGGCTCAAGCGTTTGGGCCCCTGCACCTATGTGGGGGACCTGGAAGAAGATCCTGGCTCCTGGTTTTGTTCTGGGAGAGCTCTGGCCATTGCAGACATTTGGGAAGAAAACCAGTGAATGGAAGACCTCTCTCTGTCTCTCCCTCTCTCTGTAACTCTGCCTTTCAAATAAAATAAATAATTCTTTTTTAAAAAATTTATTTATTTTACTTGAGAGTCACAGTTACACAGAGAGAGGAGAGGCTCTCCAGATGGCTGCAATGGCTGGAACTGCAGAAATCCGAAGCCAGGAGCCAGGAGCTTCATCCGGGTCCAAGGACTGGGGCCATCTCTCCCAGGTGAGAGCAGAGAGCTGGATCAGAAGTGGAGCAGCCAGGTCTCAAACCAGTGTCCATATGGGATGCTGGCACTGAAGGCGGCAGCTTTACCTGCTATGCCACTGCCCCAGTCCCAATAAATAATTCTTACAAAGGAGAATCTAAGACACACACTTGTTAAATTCCACATTATCCAGAAGAGACATTAAAATGATAGACACGGAAGAGAAAAACCATGGTTTCAGATTTCCCTATACTACATATTATGCAAATGACTACAGTTGCAACATGTAGTCTGTTACAACAGTAACACAGGACTTTTTTTCTTTCTAATAAAACATAAGAAACATTACTCAGTGCAATGTACATCAGATAGGAAGAATCACTCCTAAGATGTACTTACTGTCCTATGAGACAAATGGGAGTTTCCAAATGTTTCTGATCCAATGTTAGGATTAACTTTGGGAACATAGGAAAATATCAAGGGGAAACCTATGGGATCCTGAAGACAATAGAACATTAAGTGAGTTGCATAAACTTTACCAAGAGGTTAAAATCCACATAACGGAAACCTGAGTCAATAGAGGAGAAAATTCTACCTTTACAACCAGAACCAAGAGTAAGAATTTTTGCCTCTGTGGTTTGGTCTCAGCAATGCCTGCCACTTTTGTAGCCCCAAGACAATTGTGTATTCATAGTTTTCCTTCCAAAGATCTCTTCAGGGCCTTCTTTATGTCTTCATTCCTCAGGCTGTAGATGAAGGGGTTCAGCATGGGGGTGACCACGGTGTACATCACTGAGGCCATTGAAGTTGTGTGTGGGTTTTGGGTAACAGCAGAGCTAAGGTAGACACCTATTCCTGTTCCATAAAATAAGGAGATGACAGAGAGGTGAGAGGCACAGGTGGAGAATGCTTTATGCTTCCCCTGGGCTGAGGAGATGGCACGGATGGAGGAGACAATATTAGAGTAGGAGTACAGGATCCCAGCCAGGGAACCTCCACTCATCAGCACAGATACAAAATACAAAATGAGATCATTAAGAAAGGTGTCAGAGCAGGCGCTGTGGATCACCTGGTTCAGTTCACAGAAGAAGTGAGGGATTTCTAAGTGTGTGTAGAAGGACAGCCGCAGCACCAGGAGGCTGTGTAACAAGGCATGCAAGACACTGATGACCCAGCACACCAGCACCAGCTGCACACAGAGCTGGGGTTTCATGACGACTGCATAGTGCAAAGGCTGACAGATGGCCATAAACCTGTCATAGGCCATCACAACCAGAAGAAAGTTGTCCAACTCTACAAACAGCAGGAAGAAGAACATCTGGGTGATGCAGCCTGCATAGCTGATGGCTTTGCTCTGCGTCTGGATGTTCACCAGCATCTTGGGGACGATGGTGGAGGTGAAGCAGATGTCCACCAAGGACAGGTTGGAGAGGAAGAAGTACATGGGTGTGTGGAGGTGGTTGTCTGAGAGGATGGCCAGGATGATGAGCAGATTCCCAGCTACAGTGACCAGGTACATGGAAAGGAAGAGCCCAAATATGAGGGGTTGCAGCGTTGGGTCCTCTGAGAATCCCAGGAGAAGGAATTCTAAACTTCGTGTATCATTCCCTGGCTGCATGGATTGAGATATCTGCAGGAAAGAGATAGATACTGTGATTAGTTTTTCACACAAAGAATCATTGCTAACATAGTTGAGATGCTATAATTTGTATTTTGCATGCAGAAATTTGGTTTCTGTGTTGCATGTATAGATCTGTTCTCACTTTGAGATTTCCTTTACCAACATTTTCCTTTCCACTTATCATTTCAAGTAATGTTTATTTACACATTATATTCTTTTTAAAAAGATGTATGTATTTATTTATTTGAAAGGCAGAGTTAGAGAGAGCAGAGAGAGAGGCAGAGGGAGAGAGAGAGATCTTCCATCCACCAGTTCATTCCCCAAATGGCTGCAGTATTCAGAGCTGGGCCAACCTGAAGCCTGGAGCCAGGAGCCAGGAGCTTCTTCAGGGTCTCCCACATGGGTGCAGGGGCCCAAGGACTAGGGCCATGTTCTGCTGCTTTCCCAGGTGATATCAGAGAGCTAGATCAGAAGTGGAGCAGCCAGGACTCGAACCTGCACCCATATAGGATGCTGGCACCATAGGCAGTGGCTTTACTCACTATGCTACAGTGCTAGCCTCCAAACTCTTTTAATTAAGAAATTTTGGGGAGCCGGCACTGTGGCACAGCAGGTTAATGCCCTGGCCTGAAGCGCCAGTATCCCATATGGGCACCGGTTCTAGTCCCGGCTGCTCTTCTTCCAATCCATCTCTCTGCTATGGCCTGGGAAAGCACTAGAAGATGGCCCAAGTCCTTGGGCCCGTGCACCCACATGGGAAACCTGGAGAAAGCTCTTGACTTCGGATTGGTGCAGCTCTGGCTTTTGTGGCTCTCTGGGGAGTGGACCATCAGATGGTAGACCTTGTTCTCTCTCACTGCCTTTCCTCTCTCTGTGTAACTCTGACTTTCAAATAAATAAATAAATCTTTTTTAAAAAAGGAAGAAAATTTTAAGCAGCAGTGCAACTTGATTTCTGAGCATGTATGAAGCCCTGTACATTTTGCGAGACCCCTGTTCTGCTTAACAAAATTCCATGCATAGCAATGATGCACATCGAATACCAGGAAGTGAATTCTATGAATGGACAGAAAGGAGGCATAAGGGAGAATGGATGACGAATGGTATTATCTAGTGTATGCATAGGAGAGACTAAGGAAGCCGTGGCTCACAGACAAAGTGTCACAGGTGACCTGCAGAAGGGTGTGACCTGTGGGGAGTCCACCTGTGCAAAGTCCATGGGGTAGGAGCTCTTACCTAACACCAAGACTGCAAGGAAGGGAGTGAGGTGACAGCAATGAGAAGGATGGAGAGTGGTTGGGATGTGGAGTCAGAGGATGAAAGGGATTGAGGAGCTGCTTCTGAAACTTGAGGACAGAGTCCATTTTCCACAGTGTGAGCCTCGTGCACCTTATTAATTTTCAATTATTCTGTACGTGTATTTTAGCTTCTGTTTGCTGGTATTGAGAGACAGACAAATTGTACAGATTTGTAGGGTTTCATGTGGCATGTCTGTGTTTATGTACATTGTATGTGTGTCAATCAGATTAAATAAATATATCTAAGTATTTTTCACCACAAACAGCACAGTCCTTTGCAGTAGAAATATACAAAATTCTATCCTTGGGCCTGTGCTGTGGCATAGTGGGTTAATGCGCTGGCCTGAAGTGCCTGCATCCCATATGGGCGCCAGTTTGAGACTTGGCTGTTCCACTTCTGATCCAGCTCCCTGCTATCCTAGAAAAGCAGTAGAAGATGGTCCAAGTCATTGGACCCCTGCAACCGTCTGGGAGACCCAGAAGTAGCTCCTCACTCCTGGCTTTGGATCTGCTCAGCTCCGGCCATTGCAGCAATTGTGGAGTGAACCAGCGGATGGAAATCCTCTCTCTCTCTCTCTCTCTCTCTCCTCTCTGTATAACTCATACTTTCAAATAAATAAACAAATCTTTAAATCAATTCTATCCTGTTGTTTTCTAAGTAGAGAAACACTTAGGACTTTAACACTATCTGTTGCCATCCTACTTAACACTGCTGTCTAACTGTTTGCTAGTAGCCATTCATCAATCTTTCCATGTCCCCTCCTTCCCCACTCTCTGTTAAACAGCATTACTCTTCCTTCCTTCCTCCCTCCCTCCCCCACTCCCTCCCTTCCTTCCTCCCTCCCCTCCTTCCTCCCTCCCTTCCTCCCTTCCTTCCTCCCTCCCTTCCTCCCTCCCTTCCTTTTCTTTCTGTCTTGCTTTTTTCTTTCCTTCCTTCCTCCCTCCCTCCCTCCCTCCCTTCTCTCTCTCTCTCTCTTAAAAGGCATTTAGTGAAGTGAAATGCATTCCCTCCAATACAATCTGTTGATGGACTTCTGGTCTCACTATTTTAAAAGTAACCTCAGAATATATGAACCTCAGACTATAGAACCCTGGTATGCCAGCTGTGCACACTTCTGTCAGATCACACAGCAGGTGCACACAGGCAACACACGGACAAATATGCAAACACACAGACACCACAACCTTCTGCTGTGGAGTTGCTACCATACCCTCTCATCCCTGGCCACAAAAAGACACAAGTGGATGTGACACATGCTGAACAAATCAGTTTCCCTTTACTATAAAGGTAGCACAAATGCCCTACAAAAGTGTTAGTTTCAAAACCTCCTATGAGCAAACATCTGTTGATGGACTTCTGGCTTCATTATTTTAAAAATCAACTCAGAATATATGAGCCTTGGACTATAGAACCCTGGTATGCCAGCTGTGCACACTTCTGTCAGATCACACAGCAGTTGCACACAGGCAAGGCACACAGACATGCAATCAGATTCTCTTTACTATAAGGTAGTGCAAATGCTATACAAAAGTATTAGTTTGAAAACCTCCTATGAGATAACAACTGTGGGGTTCTATTTTGGCATATACATTTTCTCCTTTTATAAGTTTGTTATTAGTTTGTGTATTTCAATGGTAGTGAAAGAGAATGAGAGTGAGAGCAAGAGGCAGAGAGAGATTCTCCATCCACTAGTTCCCTCCCCAAATGTACCCAATAGCTGGAGCTGGGCCAGGTTAAGCCAGGAGGACGGAACTGCATCCAGGTCTCCCATGTGGTTGACAGGGGTCAAGCACTTGAGCCACCACTTGCTGCCTTCCAGGTTGAGCAATACCAGGAAGGTTTATTCTGGAAAACAGATCTGGGACTTGAACCCAGGCACTCAGATATGGAATACAGGTGTTGCCAGCAGCATCTTGAGCATGGGGCAGTCAGCTGTCCCTCCTTGTTCATTCAAAGAAGCACACAACCACTACCTCCCAGGACACACATTATTGGGAATTCATAATCAAGAGGAGAGTCTAGACTCAAACCTATGCATTCTGATATGAAACAGTCATCCAAAAAGTCTCTGCTGATCTACCAAATGCCCTATATAAGAAAAGTGTTTCTAAAAACTAAAAATTTAGCCAGTGCCATGCCTCACTAGGCTAATCCTCTACCTGCGGCACCAGCACCCTGGGTTCTAGTCCTGGTTGGGGCGCCCGATTCTATCCCAGTTGCTCCTCTTCCAGTCCAGCTCTCTGCTGTGGCCCCGGGAGTGCAGTGGAGGATGGCCCAAGTGCTTGGGCCCTGCACTCACAGGGGAGACCAGGAGGAAGCACCTGGCTCCTGGCTTCGGATCGGTGCAGCGCACCGGCCGTGGCAGCCATTTGGCAGGGGGGGTGAACCAACAGAAGGAAGACCTTTCTCTGTCTCTCTCTAAGTCTGCCTGTCAAAAAAAAAACCTAAAAACTTATGGAACAGAGAACATGACAGTGAGAATACAATTAGGAAAAGTATAGTGGCAGGATACATCTGTGTGAAACAAAATTGCAATGACAAAACTAATTTTTAATTTTAAAAACAATCATCTACTGCCATCTACAGGGATGTCAAGATTTTAAATAAAATAATGTAACTAAAGTCTTAACATGTGAGAAGGGAACAGAATGTAAAGTTCTCCCTTCTCTTATGCAAAGATGCTGGATCCAAACATGACCCTGAGTGGAAAAGGAGATTTTGAGTCAAGGATAAACAAGAATAAAGTGCAAATGATGGTGAAAGTGAAGCAACTTTTAGAAATAATTGTAATCACAAAAGATGAAAGGGCCGGCGCCGCGGCTCACTAGGCTAATCCTCCGCCTAGCGGCGCCGGCACACCGGGTTCTAGTCCCGGTCGGGGCGCCGGATTCTGTCCCGGTTGCCCCTCTTCCAGGCCAGCCCTCTGCTGTGGCCAGGGAGTGCAGTGGAGGATGGCCCAGGTGCTTGGGCCCTGCACCCCATGGGAGACCAGGAAAAGCACCTGGCTCCTGGCTCCTGCCATCGGATCAGCGCGGTGCGCCGGCCGCAGCGCGCCGGCCGCGGCGGCCATTGGAGGGTGAACCACCGGCAAAGGAAGACCTTTCTCTCTGTCTCTCTCTCTCACTGTCCACTCTGCCTGTCAAAAAAAAAAAAAAAAAAAAAAAAAAAAAAAAGATGAAAGGAATATGAGACGTGACAGACACATGAAAAGAAAGTAGAAGTGCATAGATCTAAGAAAAAGAGCGTTCTGTATTAAAAGCAATAGAGGTTCAATAAGACCAACTTGATAGATTTGGTAACAGATCTTTATAGATTTCACCATCCCTCAACACACACACACACACACACAGGAATTAAATGGCAAATAGCAAATGTTTGAAAAGAATGCAAAGTATGTATAGAATGCAAGGCAGAATGTTAGCAAGACAATTTGAGTTTAGATACAGACGATGGCTATCCAACCCCCAGTATATTCAGCTTCATAGGTAAAGAAATAATTGCTAATACTGCCTTTTAGGAGAGCCCTTTTCACATATTCCACTCACCTCCCGCCAAGCCATAGTTGAGATACATAGCTGCAAAAGACATGTCTTAGGATGTGCTCTTGCAGATAGAATTTATGAACAATCTCTTGGTCTGAATCTATTTATGCACCATTTCATAGATAAAAAATAGAGCTTGGCATTTGCTGCTGCATTTCCAATGTGGCCTGGGACACCTGCATCCCAGGTCATATAGCCTGGGTTGAGTCCTGGGACTGCTGTGGATTCCAGCTTCCTACTAATGCGCCCCCTGGAATGTCCCTGTCCATGTGTGAGTAGCTGGGTTCCCTGCCTCCCACAGAGAAGACCTGCATTGAATTCTGGGTGCCAGACTTCTTCACCCTGGTCCCAATCTTGCTGTTGCAGGCATTTGTGGAGTAAGCCATTGGAAAGTACATCTCTCCCTGTGTCTGCACATCTTTGTCTGTTACTCTTTGGTTCTCTGCTTTTTCAACTTTAATGAAAAGAAACACATTTAAAAAATAAAAAGAAATGCCCTCACTTGCCTGTAAATTCTTCTTCAGGCTCTACCTTATTTTTGACCACTTAATTGCAAAGATTCTTGAATACCTGTTGCACTTTATGGAATCACTTTGTGCTTCTCAATTAGTGATAGTGATCCCAATACCATTGTTTCATTGTCAACAATGAATATTGTGTCACTAGTTTCCACTCATGCTTCAGGTTTTTAATATCACAAACACAATAAGTTATTAACCAAGTGAGCAAACAAAAAATGTGATCTGTTGACCTAAACTAGACTGGTGTGGCCATCAGATGACCTCAGGTAAATGCTCTTGGCTTCCATTCCCTTCGAGTCTTTCCTGCAGTGCCTACGGGGTTCTTGGGCTCACCTGGGTGGGTTCACTGGGAGAAGGGTCTCTGGGTGGAAGTGTGGCTCCTCCCTGGATGACCGATGACAGAGACAGAAGCTCTTTTCCACACAAGACAGCAGGAGAAAGCAAAGAATCAGTCACCAAGTTGACCTAGACTCCAGACAGAGCGACCATATCCTGAGAGGCCAAGTTGCACACTTGAGGGATGACAGCAGAGGTGGATTTACAGCTCCCCATCTCTGCTCATTAGGCACAAGTCCCTTTTGGTGTCCCAGCCTCTAAGCACCTGATCTCCCTGCAGAGGCACTGGTCTGGGAAGCTAGACATTTTGCTGCTGATTCTCTGTTCCCAAGATACTAGGCTAGAAGTCAGGTGAACCCAGCCCTGATGAGTTCTTCTGTGTGAACTCTCCTGCCTCCCAGAGATCAAATCTCTTAGCAACTGATCTTTCTTGAGTTAAAGTTTTCTCTGGAGCCCAAGACAGAAGGACTGATCTTGAAGATGTCCCTGGCATCTTTGAACCAAGAGTCATGTTGGGGTCACAGCTACTGTACACCCAGAAGTTTGTTATTTCCCTCTTCCAGGAGGGGGAAGTGGTTTTCTCTGATATAAAGCCAGGGCCTCTTGACTTCTTAAGAGCTAGACAATACATCACAAGTTATGAGCTGTCTTTTATTTCCTCATTATAAAATAATTGTCAGTTATATAAGATGTATTTACTTGTACTATTATTTTACTTTTTTTCTTTATATGTATCTCATAAATACAACATTAGGAATACAGTAATTCTTCCCACCCACTCCCCCACCTCCTGTTTGGTCCAAGAAAGAAAAAGAAACAGAAAGAACAAGAAAAAAGAAATAATGGAATAAAAAATGAAGAGAACTGTCCCTCAACAGTCTAGACAAGGGCTGTTCTGCTATTGCTTCTCAAAGGTGATTTCACTTCCCTCCTTCCTCTTTTCCCTTCATTCCTCCCTCTTCTTTCCTTATAGAAACTTAATTGTCTTTAAAGAAGAATCCAAGGATGGTACATCTCTTGTGAACTCTTAGACATAACTTTAATTCATGAGACATAGTGTTTTCCCTAAAATGCATCTACATGTTCTAGTATTTTAATAAGTAATGATTCCCTCCACTTGAACTTCTCGGCATGTCATCAGCCCTGCCAAGCCATCAGCCTAATCAACTGGAAGAGTAATATTGTCTACATCCCAGTGATGGAGATGGAATACAGCCAACAAATAAATGCTGTGAATAAAATGAAAGCAGCTACAGAGGAGAATGGGTCCAGTGTGTTTTTTTCCAATTGTCCAAGTAGGACTAGAAACTAGGCATCATTTCCCAAAGACCCAGAGCCATGAGTTGATTCGTGGGAGTATGGATCATGTGAAGTTCATAACGAGTGTCAAGGCCCCCTGGTGGCTGTTATTACACAACAGGTGCATTCCAAAGGAATGAGGATGGCAGTGGTGATGAGCAAGAGGGAGAGTGGTGGGGATGGATACAAGGATGCTAAGATTGAGGTGCATCAGCACATACTCCATCATCCCACAGGAGTCTCTTGCACCTCATTCACTTTTTAAGTTGATTTGTTGATTCACTGTAATGTAAAGAGCAGATTTAATGCAGTTCATGGATACAATTCTTTTTTTTTTTAATTTCACTGTATTCAACACTCATTTTTTTAAACTTTTATTTCATAAATAGAAATTTCAAGGTACAACTTCTGGATTATAGGGGCTTTTCCCTGCATAACCTCCCAATCACCCACAACCATCCCATCTCCCACTTCCTCTACCATCCCGTTCTTCATCAAGCTTCATTTTCAATTATATTTATATACAGAAGATCAACTTAGTATATACCAAGTAAAGATTTCAACAGTTGGCACCCACACAGACACACAAAGTGCACCAGTGCTGGAAAGAGAGGTAAGACAAAACCACAGTAGCCCAAGACACTGGCAGAAAAGTGGCAGGAGGAACTTTTATACAATTCTTTTTAAAAAATTTTTAAAAATATTTTATTAATTTATTTGAGAAATAGAATTATATATATAGAGAGATCTTCCATCCACTCATTCACTCCACAAATGGCTGCAAACCCATGCCCACATGCGATGCCAGCACTGCAGGGGTGGCTTAACCCACAAGACACAGTGCCTGCCCTGACAGTGATGTCTTCTGATCAGCAGAAAAGTCGTATTTTTATTTTTTAAAAGATTTATTCATTGATTTGAAAGGCGGAGTTACAGAGAGAGAGAGGGAGAGAGAAACAGAGATCTCCCTTCTGCTAATTCACTCCCCAAATGGCTACAGCAGCCAGACTGGGCCAGGCCAAAGCTAGGAGCCAGGAGCTTCTTCTAGGTCTCCCACTTGGACACGGGGGCTGAATCACTTGTGCCATCTTCTGCTGCTTTCCCAAGTGAAGTTGCAGGGAGTTGAATTGGAAGTGGAGCACGTGAACCTGTGGTCATGTGGAATGCTGGTGTCATATGATGCTGGTGTTGCAGATGGTAGGTTAACCAGTCATGCCACAATTCTGGCCCTGACTCAACTCTTTGAGTGCTGTGTGAGGCACTCCAAAGTATTTGTTTGGCTCTGGCAAGAATCTGAAGATGGACAGAGGAATTTTTGCATTTCAGCAAAGGTCTATCTGGCAGTAAAGGGTCAGTATTCATTTTTGGAAAGCAACAGTCCTGAATTTCTCTGCTAACTTGCTGCTCTGTCACTTGGGTTGAGGTGGGATGGCATGCCCCTCACTTCTTCCACTTAAGTATGTAAGGTGTCCAGCACGCAACAAATCTTCCCAGGCAGATGAATCAATTAATCCACAGGCTTTTATTGGGGTTCTGCTCCCAGGCGGAAGAGGGAAATAACAACAGAGCGGGGCTGGAGAAGTTGCGCATCAGAGATTGGGAGAGCTCCTTTTATAGATTCAGGGCATGGGGGTTAAAGGTTGAGGCGGGTCTGATCCTCATTGGTTGACCTTTAGGCACCCACAGGGACCTTGACAAGGACTTTCTTCCCTGGGAGTAGGCCTCTCCATTCCCGGAAGTGTAGGCCTTTGGGATCCTTGTGGATCCCAAAGCTACCATCCCGACCTATTGATGATAGGAAAGGGGGCAACGATGAGTCTCTCTGGCTACTTCCTGCTGACTGGGGATGTCATCTACAGGGGCCCGCTGGGGGTATCTTGGGGCTCTGCAGAGACAGGCATGTATGGATGGAGAAGCATCTGGTTGACTGCCTGGTTGCTGAAGGCCTTGGTTCATTCCATTATCACCTGCTGTAAACACTTAAACAGACACTGTAATATACAAGTCAGGGTGAGAATAGCAACCAATGATCCTAAGAGTGGCATTAACCAGGTAATGAGAGGACTTCATAGAGGAAAGGAAATGAGGGGGTCTCTGGACCCTTGTGAGGATGGTTTGATGGATGTGGTTTAAATCTGATCCCAGCTGAGACCAGGAGAAAGGCCATTCTTTTGCGGGGAGAGGGGTTTGTAGAGAAATTCTGAATAATCAAACAACATTAAATGTGGGAGAGGACCATGAGTACACACATATTGGGAGTAGAGCCATTAATGTTAGAGTAGAGGCTATGATTACAAAGGAAAGAGACTCAAGCAGGCTACACAGGGTCTAGAACAAAGGACAGAGTCATTATTAGAGGACCCAAGAAAGATACTATCTAAGCCACGAATAAGTTCTCTGATTGAGAGGCAAACAGAACCTGACAGAAGGGGCTTGAAAATAATCTGGTGGGCTTTAGGCCTTGTAAGTTAAGAGGCCCAGACCTATCTATCTCTTCACATAGGGTACATCCTAAGGGAAGTGTGAACCTTCTTGGGGAAGGCACCCTGTTGACTTCCATTACCTAGCTGGTCTGGGAGGAGAGCTGCCCAGGTAAAAGCAGATGGCATCTCTAACAGGAAATTTACAGTTCTGCCTGTAATGTTGCTGACCCTACTTGGCAGTCTCCTCTCAGCAGCGGTGGTCACCTTGGAAGCTGGGATGAGTGAAGGGCTTTTCAGCTTAGAGCCAATAAGATCTGTGACTCTGACCTGGGCATCCTTCGACTCCAGGGCAGGTCCATTTCCAGTGATCCAACTCTTGGCTGGCAGAGCTGCCAGGGCTCTTCACAAGCTGATTTCTGCTGAAGCACAGGCTTGCCACACTGAAAGCCGCTGCAGTGGACTGGCATGTTGGGTCTCCTTGAGGGAAGATCACTGTACAGAACAGCCATTAATAGGCCTGCCACCTAGCATCACATTTCTTATGCCTGGCTTTCTCTTCCTCCTGGTTTTTGTTAAGGCAGACCAGAGGATGCAAGTCAAGGGAGTGCCAGTCCCAGATCACTTACTGACAATAGCAATATCAAATGAAAACTTAGAAAGCAGTTTCAATCATTAGATAACAAATATAGCAGTGTCAATACTAGCTTTTTAAACTTTTTAACTATTTTTTTAAATTTACCAATTGATTCAAATTACTTTCTGCTCTTAGTTACCTCAGCTCACCATACTTTCAGTTGGTACCTATAATACATTATTGGCTTCATCTGTTTACAGCACCATCCCAGAGTACTGAATACAATAGAAGTGGCTGGAAAAAGTCCATCAGAACCTGTAAGAGGACAGCTAAGCACAGAACCAACAACACTTTAGTTTTATGAGCAGCAAATCTGATATATAAAACTGTGGATGACAAAAGACTTTCAGTTGCCACGTTTAAAATTATAAACTCATCACTTGCTTACTTCACATAGCATTTTTGAAAGCACCTGTAGGATTTTACAGAACATTTAACTCTTTAGGTCTCTGTGGCTTTTTCATTAAGAGCCAAGATTTCTTTCTTTCATAACCTTCTGTGACTTCCACACATCCTCTTCAACTTACTTGAAACATTCCATCATTTCCATGCCAATCTAGAGTAAACTAGCCATCAGGATGAAGTCAATCTTACAAAGTTTGTCCTTTCTTTATTCAAAATAACTCTTTCCTTTTAACCTTCCTTACCAAATGCACATTTCTATAATGTTTTTAACACAAATTTAACATGCTGAGTATACAAGAGTTTACAATAAATTAGCAGTTACACCTAAATGACTTAAGATGCTGATATGATATATCTCTACTTGAATTCAATTAAAATTAAAATTGCATTCATCTAAAACAAGTACCAATTACCCATTGCTGTTTTATTGAGTACTGGGCCAGTCCCAGTTTATTCAAGTTCTTTAGGAGGCAGGCCAGGGGGCGTGTTGAGTCCTACCCTCAGGATTGGCCAGATCCCATGGTCTCCCCAGTAGCCCAGATCTACTGAAATTTGGTCAAGGCATCCCCTGTCCTGGACTTGAGCAGACGGATTAGAGGTCAATCATCTACGGGGCCAAGCCAGTGGCAGGACGTCTCCAACAGCAGCTGGGAGGCTAAACAGCAGAGAGAACAGAGGCCACGTGCGCATGATTTGGAGGTCTCTGTCTGGACAGAGAGCTAGCCGGAGATCGCAGAGACTGGGCCAACCCAGAGGAGGAAGGGAGAGCAAGGGAGGAGTTACAGTTGGTCGAGCATGGTCCGTAGTCAGCCTGGGGCACCAGACAGGTTCAAGGAGCAAGGGGGCCTCAAACTCAGAAAAGGAAGGCTCGCAACCTCAGCTCCCTGGTTTCGCCACCATCTGTAAGGGAACACTTGTATTTAATTTTAGGATTCTTGCTGTTTAAATGGTTGCCAGGAACATAACATGTGATGATTTCTAGCTAGGAATGTGCAATGCCTCATAAAATATCTATGAGAAATTAAAACACCATTGTTAAAAGGCAGTAAAGTAAGTGACTATAAATGGTGAAGCTTTAATCAGTGGACTTGATCATTTCACAATGTTTTTTCATACCTAAGATATTAAGGTCTTACTGTGCTAAATAAAGCAATACATATGGTTGAGCATGAGTTTAAAGTCAATATACATTGAAATATGCTTTGTCTATGGTATAAAGAAAATACATTTGGCTTGTTCATAGAAATCATATTGAGAAATGTGTGTGTATTTCTAGGGATGATGAGATGTAGTCTACAGAATGCTGGCTCCAAAGCGTTCCCTCTTCCCTGGCACCCCTCACATCTGCTCTTTTAACTTCTACTCAGTGTCTGTGAGCAGGGAACTTCCCTATCATACGGCAGATAGCTCAAATGCTCAACTGACCTCCAATCCCCTGAGGAAAACCACATTGCCTACCAAAATTTCCCCTCTGATCCCTTACAGTGGTGTTTTGGATGGCTTATGGCATGGGCTCTGTGGGGATGTATTGACATTGCAGGGTCAACAAAGCTGTGGAGTTAGATCAACTTCATTTCAGTTTTAAGTCCTGAGGGGAACAGCTTAGGGTTATTAGCCCACAATAAGACTGCTGGCACAGAGATCTGCAACTTAAATCATCTACTGTGTGCAATTCACCCACAGCAACTCCCAGGAGTATCTGTAAAATCACCTTGAAATAGTAGACCAATATGAGGAATCTTTTTGGTTTGTGTTCAGAGCAAGAGCATGTGCTGATTAGATGGATAATTGTCATTCAAAATGAAGGAATATATTGTGTTATGTACACCTTAAAGAAAGGCATCAGATACTGTAAAAGAACAGGCCTGGAGAGCTCAGGTAGCCTTGGTAGAGAGGAAGTAGGACATAATTTCCTAAGAAGAATCACTGGAGATGGGATATGAGGAGTGAATGGGTGGTTAGTGACATCAAGGGAGGAGGTGAACAATGATCACCTATTTAGAGATTACATATCTTTTTCTTTAATGACTTATTTATTTCTTTGAGAAGCAGAGTTACAGACAGAGAAAGGGAGAGAGAGAGAGGCAGAGAGAGAGACACACAGAAAGGGAGAGGTCTTTCACCCTCTTGTTCACTCACCAAATGGCTGCAATGGCCAGAGCTGAGCTGAACTGAAGCCAGGAGCCAGGAGCTTCTTCCAGGACTCCCACATAGGTGCAAGTGTCCAAGCACTTGGGTCATCTTCCATTGCTCTCCCAGGTGCATTAGCAGGGAATTGGATCAGAAGAAGAACAGCTGCAACACGATTCCACATCCACATGGGATGCTGGCACCACATGTGGAGGCCTAACCTACTGGGCCACTGCACCAGCCAAGTTACATTTCTACATGGAGTGTTGATCTGCCTTAGCATACCCAATGTGTCCCCAGGAATAACAAGGCAATGCCAGATGCCAAGATTTCTTAGTGGTCCCTTTCTTAAAAATCTGGATCTGAAAAGCAAGCCACATAATGGTATGTTCCAGTCCATAGGAATATGTTCCACCATGTACAGAATGATGTGTAGACAATGCAACAGTAGAATGGGACCCCACTTTTGTTATCTCTATGTTTTCATTATGAGGACTGCTTGGGTGATTTTAACAGCAGGATATACCAGAACAGCTCAAAATTATGTTGGTAAAACTAGAACTGAACAGGATGCCAGGATTTGTGCACACAAAGAAATATTTTTCATGCATGTTTTATCGTTTTCATTTATAGTTTTGAATCAGGCTCTCATTGTACATATGTGTGGGTGAATACACATTTGTAAGAAATAACACAGGGATAGCATAGACTCTGGACTCAGTTTCTCAAAAAATGAGATAAAACATCACACCCAGGATATTAGTGCATCCACAGAGGATCCACTCTGAAAACATTTTTAAAAAATATTTATTTATTTATTTATTCATTTTTCTGAACTCTTTAATTTAAGAGAGGGAGGAGATGTACAATTTGGGACATGCTCAATCGGACTTGCCCCAAATGGTGGAGTTAGAAATGTGTCCTTAATGTGTTGTCCAATGTGAAGTAATGCTATAACTAGTACTGAAACAGTATTTTACACTTTGTGTTTCTGTGTGGGTGCAAACTGATGAAATCTTTACTTAATATGTACTAAATCAATCTTCTGTATATAAGGATAATTGAAAATGTATTTTGATGTGAATGGAATGGGAGAGGGAGCGGGAGATGGGAGGGGTGCAAGTGGGAGGGAAATTATAGGGTGGGAAAGCCATTGTAATCCATAAACTGTACTTTGGAAATTTATATTTACTAAATAAAAATATTAACATAAAAAAGTAAAATAAAAATATTTATTTATTTTTCTGAACTCTTATTTAATGAGTACAAATTTCATAAGCACTTTAGGAATATAGATATTCTTCCAAATCACCCTTCCACTGCCACTTCCACCCCAGTTCCTGCTTCCTCTCCCATTCCCAGCCCTATTGTCCATTAAGATTCATTTTAAATTAACTTTATACACAGAAGACCAACTCCATACTAAGTAAAGATTTCAACAATTCAACACACATGCACAATACAAAAAACTGTTTGAGAACAAGCTTTACAGTTAATTCTCATAACACAACTCATTGAGGAAGAGGCCCTGCATGGGAAGAAAGTACACAGTGACTCCTGTTAATTTAACAGTTAACACTCTGATGTATGACATCAATGATCACCTGAGACTCTTGACATGAGCTGCCTAGGTTATGGAAGCTTTCTGAGTCCACAATCTCCATCATTATTTAGACAGGGCCATAAGCAAACTGGAAGTTCTCTCCTCCCTTCAGGGAAAAGTAACTTGTTCTTTGATGGCCTCTTCTTTCCCCTGGGGTCTCACTCACAGAGAGCCTTCAAGTAGGACCTTTTTTCTCTTCCACAGTGTCTTGGTTTCCATGCCTGAAAATTTTCAGCCAGACCAGGGAGCCTTAAGGGCTGATTCTGAGGTCAGAGTGCTGTTTAGAGTGATTGTCATTCTATGAGTCTGCTGTGTGGACTGCTTCCCAGGTTGGAATTTTCTCTCCTTTTTAATTCTATCTATTGTTATTACCAGACACTTGATCTTATTTATATGATTCCTTCAACACTTAATCCTATCTATATGATCACCTTAACACTTTATATGGTCATTGTAACACTTCAGATGGCATTTTTACCAAACAGCTTAAAGGGATTTAGGGTCCCATGACAAGTTTTTAGCTGTACCCTTAGAAGTACATCCATAGAAATATATGCAGGACTATACAGCTCCTCTCTCTCTTTTTCCCACTTTTATTTTTTACCGGAATCTATTTTCAATTGACTTTAAACACATATGTTTAATTCTATGTTAAGTAAAGAGTTTAACCTATGGTATTAAGAAGGGAAAAAAAGAAAAAAATTGTTCCTTGACTATCAAAACAAGGGCCGTTCAATTCACTGCTTCTCAAAGTGTCAATTTCACTTCTACAGGTTTCTTTACAGGTGCTCTGTTAGTTGTCACAGATCAGGAAGAACATATGGCATTTGTCCCTTTGAATCTGTCTAATTTTACTAAGTATGATATATTCCAGATTCATCCATTTTGTTGCAAATGACTGGATTTCTTTTTTTACCACTGTGTGTAGTATTCCATAGGGTACATATCCCATAATATCTTTATCCAGTCTTCAGTTGATGGGCAATTATGTTGAATGCATGTCCTAGCTGTTGTGAAATGAGCTGCAATAAACATGGGGGTGCAGATAAATCTGCCTTTTATTTGGTGATTTTATAACCTTTGGGTAAATTCCCAGGAGTGGAAATGCTGGATCATTCGGTAGGACTATATTCAGATTTCTGAGGTGTTGCCCAACTGTCTTTCATACTGGCTTTACCACTTTACATTCCCAGCAACATTGTATTAGGATATTTCCCACATTCTTGCCAGCATTTGTGGTTTGTGGACTTCTCTATGAGAGCCATTCTACATGGGGTGAGGTGAAATCTTAGTGTGGGTTTTGATTTGCATTTCCCTGATGGCTAGTGATCCTGAGATTTTTTCATGTGTTTGTTGGCCATTAAGATTTCCTCTTTTGAAAAATGTCTGTTTAAGTCCTTGGCGCATTTCTTCACTGGGTGGTTTGTTTTGTTGTGGTGTGGTTTCTTGACCTCTTTATATATTCTGTTTATTAATCCTTTATCAGTTGCATAGTTTGCAAATAATTTCTCCCATTCTGTTAGTTACCTCTTCACTGAGTGTTTACCTCTTCATTATCACATTATTCCTGAGTGTTTCTTTTGCAGTACAGAAGCTTCTCTATTAGATGTAATCTGATTTTCTTTCTAATTTTTGCCTTGATTTCCCATGCCTCTGGGGTCTTTCCAATAACTCTTTGCCAGTGCTAATGGCTTGCAGGGTTTCCTCAATGCTCTGTAGTAATTTTATGGTGTCAGGTCATAGATTTAGATCTTTGATCCATGTTGAATGGATTTTTGTGTAAAGTGTAAGGTAAGAGTCCTGTTTAATATTCCTTTATGTGGAAATCCAGTTTTCCCAGCACCATTTGTTGAAGATATTGCCTTTGCCCCAGTGTTCAGTTTTAGTACCTTTGTTGAATATAAGTTGGTTGTAGATGCTTGGATTGACTTCTGGAATTCCTATTCTATTCCATTGGTCCACCTGTTTTTATACCAGTACCAGGCTGTTTTGATTATAACTACCTTGTAATATGTCTTAAAATCTGGTATTGTGATGTCTCCAACTTTGTTTTTGTTGTATAACATTGCTTTAGCTATTCGAGGTCTCCTGTGTCTCCATATGAATTTCAGTATCATTTTTTTCTATATATAAGAAGAATGTCTTTGGTATTTTGATTAGTATTACATTGAATCTGTAAATTGCTTTTGGATGAATGGACATTTTGATGATACTGATTCTTCCAATCCATGAACATGGAAGTTTTTTTCCATTTTTTTGTGTCTTCTTATATATATATTTCTTTAATGAGTTGTAATTCTCATTTTAGAGATATTTGAAACCTTTGGTTAAAATTATTCCAAGGTATTTGATTTTTTGTAGTTATTGTGAATGGTATTGATCTTAGAAGATCTTTCACAGCCATTGGAATTGTCTGTGTATGTAAAGGCTGTGTTGTGTGTGTGTGTGTTGGTTTTATGTCCTGCTATTACCAAGCTCTTCTATGAGTTCCAATAGTCTCTTGGTGGAGAATATATATATATATATATATATATATATATAATCATGTCATCTTCAAATGGGGAAAATTTGATTTACTCTTTCCCAATTCGAATCCCTTTGGTTTCTTTTTCTTGCCTAATGGCTATGGCTAAAACATCCAGGACTATATTCAATAGCAATGGCGAGCTTCAGCATCTCTGGTTCTGGATGAGTGGGAATGCTTCCAACTTTTCCTCATTCAATAGGACACTGGCTATAGGTTTGTCACAAGTTCCCTTTATTGCATTGAGAAATGTTTTTCTATACTCAATTTGCTTAAGTTTTCATCATGAAAGGGTATTGTATTTTATAAAATACTTTCTCTGTACCTATTGAGATAATAATACAATTTTTCTTCTTCAGTTTGTTAATATTATGTATCACATTGATAGATTTGTGAATGTTGAACCATCCCTGAATACCAGGGATAAATCCCTCTTGGTCTGGGTGGATGATCTTTCTGATGTGTTGTTGAATTCGATTTGGCTGTAATTTTATTGAGGATTTTTGCATCTATGTTCATCAGATTTTTCTGTATATGTAGTTCTCTTTCTCTGCTGCATCTTTTCTGGGTTTAGCAATTAAGGTGACACTGGCTTCATAGGAATATTTTGGGAGGATTCCCTCCCTTTGAGTTGTTTGCAATAACTTGACAAAAAGTTGAGTTAGTTGTTCTTTAAATGTCTGGTAGAATTCAGGTGTGAAGCCATTTAGTCCTGGGTTTTTCTTTGTTGGAAGCATCTTTATTACTGATACAATTTCTGTCTTGGATATGGGTCTGTTTTGGTTTTCTATGTCTTCATGGCTCAATTTAGTTAGGTTGTATGTGTCCAGGAATCTATCCATTTTTTCTAGGTTACCCAGTTTTTTGGCATACAGCTCTTTGTAGTAATTTCTTTTTATTTCTGTGATGTCTGTTGTTGTATTTCCTTTTTCAACTCTAATTTTGTTGATTTGGGTGTTCTTTATCCTTTTTTTTTGGTTAGTTGAGCCAATGGTGTGTCAATTTTGCTTATTTTTTCAAAAAACCAGCTCTTCATTTTGCTGATCTTTGTATTTTTTTGTTTTAATTTTATTGATTTCTTCTCTAATTTTAATTATTTATTTTCTTCTACTACTTTTGGGTTTGGTTTGCTGTAGTTTTTCTAGCTCCTTGAGATGCATTGATAGCTCATTTATTTGGTGCCTTTCCAGTTTCTTGATGTAGGCACCAATTGCTTTGAACTTTCCTCTTAACACTGCTTTAGCTGCATCCCATACATTTTGATAGGTTCTGCTGTCGTCTTCATTTGTTTCCAGAAATTTTTTTTTATTTCTCTCTTGATTTCTTCTTTGATCCACTGTTCATTCAGGAATGTGTTGTTCAGTCTCCATGTGTTTGTATATGTTCTAGAGATTCCTGAGTTCATGATTTTCATTGCATTGTGGTCCAAAAAGATGCATGGTAAGATTTTGTTTTTTGTTTTTTTTTGGTTTTTTTTTTTGAATTTACTGAGATTTGCTTTATGGCCTAGCTGTGGTCCATCCTAGAGAAGGCCCCATGCACCAGTGAGAAGAATGTATATTCTGCAATTGTAGTATGAAAAGTTGTCTAGATATCTGTTAGGTCCATTTGGTCTATAGTGTCAATTAACTCTTTTGTTTCCTTGCTAATTTTCTGTCTGGTTGATCTGTCCATTGCTGAAAATGGGGTATTGCAATCCCCTATTACTATTGTATTGTTTGATAGTATCCCATGGATTCCCAACAGTGTTTTTTTGTTTTTTAACTTCCTCATCTTGTGTTTGGTCTGACTGTATAATGTCCTGTGCTTTGACTTCTGAGTCAGATATTCTTTCTTATGCTTCACCAATTCTGTTGTTAAGGCTCTCCACTGTATTTTTATTTGTTCTATTGAGTTTTTCATTTCCAAGATATCATTTTTATTTCCTTTTAAGATCTCAATTTTGTGGGAGAAATTTTCTTTCATGTCATGTATGGATTTCATTAGTTCCTGCATTTGCTTCTGATTACTTCTAAGTAATCTTATGATCAAGTTTTTCAATTCAATTTCTGGCATTTCTTCAGTCTCATCTTCTTCACAATCTAGCATTGAAATGTCATGTTCCTCTGGGGCTGTCATGTTGCCTTCATTATTCTTGTTTCTTGGATTGGTGCATTTGTTATTCAGCATTTCTTTTTTTTTATCTTTGACAGGCAGAGTGGACAGTGAGAGAGAGAGAAACAGAGCGAAAGGTCTTCCTTTTGCCATTGGTTCACCCTCCAATGGCCACCGCAGCTGGCGTGTTGCAGCCGGCACATCACGCTGATCCAAAGCCAGGAACCAGGTGCTACTCCTGGTCTCCAATGCGGTGCAGGACCCAAGCATTTGGGCCATCCTCCACTGCACTCCTGGGCCACAGCAGAGAGCTGGCCTGGAAGAGGGGCAACTGGGACAGAATCTGGTGCCCCGACTGGGACTAGAACCCGGTGGCCGGTGCCACTAGGCGGAGGATTAGCCTAGTGAGCTGTGGCACCGGCCATTATTCAGCATTTCTGAGGATACTCATTGGTTTCTTCTTTGATTTTTTCACTCTGGTGGCTTTTATCTTTGGACTATGTTGGATTTCAAAAATAGAATCTTAAAGCTGGATTTCATCCAAGAGACAGTGCAATAGTGGTTACCAAAAGCCAGGGAGACTAGGCAGGAAGGGAGGATGGGCAGAGGTTGTTCACTGCGTACAAAGTTTCAGATGGAAGAGAGGAGAAAGTTCTGGCATCTACTGAACCATGCAGTGACTACAGTTAACAGTAATGCTCATTAAAGATTCTGAATGTCCCCAACTCAAAGAAATGATAAATGTGTGATGTGGCACAGTGCTATCTCACATAAATTGTGTCAATTAAAATATGTGTGTCCATGCTTAGCTTTCTTGAGGAAAATCACATTGCTGATAAACACTGTACTAATTTGCTTTCTACCAAAAGTGTGTTAGATTCTCCTTTTCTCTATAACCCGGCCAGTATTTGTTATTTTCAATTTTTGGATAATAGCCATTCTAATTGGAATGAAAAGATACCTCGTTGTGGTTTTTATTATCATTTCCCTGATGGCCAGTGATCCTGAGCACTTTTTCATGTGTCTGTTGGCCATTTGCATTACTCACTTTGAAAAATGTCTCCTCATAAACTTTTTCTTAACAGGATTGTTTATTGAGTTTCTGGAACTCTGTGTATACTGTGAATATTAATTCTTCAACAGATGTATGAGTTTGCAAATATTTTCTCCCATCCTGCCAATTGTCTCTTCACTTTGTGTATTGTTTCTTTGCTGTGCAGAAACTTCTTACATTGATATATTCTCATTTGTCTTTTTTTTTGTTTTGTTGCCTGTGCTTTTGGTGGTCTTACCTAGCTCAACTTCTTACAGTGTCTGCCCTATGTTTTGCTGTAGTAGTTAGATAGTATCATGTGTTAAGTTTGGATCCTTGATGAGTTCTGAGTGATTTTTGTGTAGGGTATATGGCAGGGGTCTTGTTTCAAAATTTTGCATATGGAAATATGATTTTCCCTTTACCATTTGTTGATTACATTGTCTTTTCTATAGTAAGTGTCTTTTCCATGTTTGTCAAAGATTATTTCATTGTAGATGCATGGATTTCTTTCGACTATTTTTACTCTGCTCAATTGGTCTATATATATATATATATATGTATATATATATATATATATATATATATATATATCTGTTGCTGTGGATTTGTTCTGAGAGGAGGAGCCTGGTGGGGGCAAGAGGCACAGAGTCACCACACAGACCCCAGGAGTCAGGTGAAAGTGGGCCAGAGGTGAGCAGCCCACAGACTCATTTATTTCAGTTGGTAGGGCAGCTTATATAGCCAAGGCAGCCAATCTGGTCAAGAGGTGGTTTATGCCCTAACCAATCACAGCCTGTTGCCATGCAGGCTCCATTGCCAGGTGGGTTCTGAAGCCATTCCTGAGTAACTGACACTCGCTTGCCAGCAGCCATCTTGGCATGGCCTTCTCATTCCACCATATTTCCCCCTTTTCATTTATTTTTGAGCAACAGGAGGCATGATTCTTGGCCATACCATTGTTGACCTCATTTCCATGTGGTTTCTGTACACAGCTGTGCCTGTCTTAGGTTGTCCCCCAAGGGATCTTACCTGTCATTGACTAACCAGCCCTGAAAATGGAAGACCACAGGAGTGTTTGCTATGGTGGGGGTAAAAAAGGGGAACAATGGTAATCAGGAATGGCATGACTGCACACAGGCTGTGGGCCATTTGAGTGGCTGACCAGAGCTAGTAGGGTTAAACAGTAGCACACGTGGCTATGGGTAGTTCCTCAGGGCGGGATGATAGGGCAGCAGCTTAACAATAGGTAGCAGGTGCATCCACTAACAAGGCAGACTCTCAGTCTTGTTTAGCTGGTTCTGCTTGGCTGTCAGTTGCAGGCTTGATGTTTCTGGCTGGTACCCAAATGGGCTGTTCCGCATTCTCTGGAAAGACACAAGCATATCCTCAGCCCTTGGTTAGCAGAGGGTGTGGTCCCTTCCATTCTCCTGTAAGGGGGTCTCTTCACCTAACCATAGAGGCCGGGGTCTGGGATGGAAAGGATCCCCAGTGTTTATAAGCTAGGCTGAACACTTGGGAATCAAAAGTAAGAAAATTGATAGTGAAAAGAACCTCAGTCAAAGCAAGCTGTGATTCTGGGGGCATATAATTGTTTTTCTGTCTTTGTAAGAGATCTTTAATTGTCCTATGAGTTCTTTCAATGATTGCCTGTCCCTGTGGGTTGTATGGGATACCTGTGGCAGACTATATGTTCCAGGACCTCAGGAAGGAATTAAATTCCTGTGATGTAAATGCTGGCCCGTTATCTTTATGGTCCAGGAGACACCAAGGACCAGCATGGGTGACTTAACTACCTTTATCACAAAACTAGCCTTTTCTCCAGATTGGGCTGTTGCAAATACAGCCTTTGAATAAGTATCTACCACCACATGGACAATCTTAAGTTTACCAAAGTAGTTAATGCGGGTGATGTCCACTTGCCAGAGCTTATTAGGAGCAAGGCCTTGTGGGTTCACTGCTGCTTGTTCTAGTACGCCTTACGGGGCGAGGGGTGCACAATTCTTGCAAGAGCTCTAGGTGTTTGCATTGGCTCATTGTTAGCTCCAAGAAAAGTGATCTTATGTGGATTTCTGGCATATGAAATTTTTGGTATAGAATACAGGCTTGTTTTAGGTGTTCAATGGAAGCTGTGTTGCAGGAGATAAGGCAATCAACATTTTTAGCCTTGGAAAATAAAGCCAGGTAAACCAGTATGAGATCTTTCATGTGAGATATACCATGGGTATTTTCTATCCTCAGTTAGCTCTTTAAGTGTTGTGAACATCTGGTCAATTCTTATTGGTTGAGTTAAAGACTGCAAAAGGGATCATCTTTGCTACCTGGACTAAGTATTTGCTGTCCAAAAATATATTTACCGGCCCATCCTGGCTAAGGAGTAGAACCTTGACTATTGCCCTTACTTCTCCCAACTATACTGATCCCCCATAGGGTTCTATATGGATCTTATCTTTTTCTGTTGAGGATTTGATCACTATTCCCAACAGTGACTTGTTTGCATCTGTAAACACACACGGTGCCATGGGCATAGGTTGATTAGCAGGGAAAGCATGTTTTGAATAGTCTATTTTTCATGCTTTGTGGGAGTACTGTCCACTGAAATCTTTTTGTGGGGAGCTGGAAATTGGTCTCCCATACTGTAAAGGTGAAGTAGGCCTTATCTTCCTCCACGATGGGAATGGAAAAGAAGCAATCTTTGATATCAATGGTAACTATGTGGAATTCATTAAAAATGGCCCCTGGATGGGGAATGCCAGCCCGGAATGTTCGCATCTTTTTTATGATTTTGCTGATGGCTCTCAAATCCTGTAGGAGCCTATATTTTCCCTGCCTTTTTTTGGTATCACAAAAATGGGTGTGTCGTGAGGGCTAGTGAAGGGCTCTATGTGTCCCTTTTCCAATTGTTCCTGCACCAATTCTCTAAGGATGCCAAGTTCAGGTGGTAATATTGGCCACTGCTCTACCCAGATGTTTCCTGTTTTTTCCCATTCAATGGGGATTGGGCCTGGCTTTTGTATGAGGTGAGCAGCGGCTCCTAGAATTGGGGTGAATCTCACCTGTAGACTCTCTATTAAAGCTATTGGCTTGTGGAGATTTGTGATCCATAGTAAGGACCACTTGCATGTGTGAGAGCTCATCTCTCCCCCATAATATCATGGAAACCTTAGAAATTAGTGGAAAGATTGGTTCCCATATCTGCACTGTCATCTCACCATGTTACAGGCTTGACGACCTGATCAGCTGATTTTAATCCTCTAACACTTTGGAGTTCATGCCTGGGTGCTGTCTTCCAATGTTGCATTTTACTTGTGTCCCTAGCTTTTAAGATAGTGGCATCCACCCCTGTATCAACTAAACCCACAAAGGCAATGTCATCTAAGTGTAGGGTCAATTTTGGCCTCAGATTGAAGATAGGCATTGACCAGTTAATGGTGGTGGGAGTCCCTCTTACTTGCTAAGCTGAGGGCCACCCCACTGGGAGTTTAAGGCTTGGTCTTGGATCTTTTGCCCAATGAAAGTCTTTTTTGCATCTGCGACACAGCCTTTTGGGCTTGCCCCGTCTATCAGCATTTGGGCAGTTTCTCCATAGGTGCCCTGATTCCTGACATCCCCAACAAACTGGAGGATCATTAGATTTCCTTGTGTTCAGTTTGTTAGGGCCTGTATTAGTGTATCAGCAGATATCTCCTTTGTAGCTACTATCAATTTACAAAGGCCTTCATTATGCCTGGGGTGATTGCAGCTTTTGCCTCTTTGGTAGCACCTTCCCAAGCTAATTGTTTGACCAAATTGTCTTCATCAGGGCCCAGCGGAAATCTTTTCACTACTGCCTCCAAGACTCTGTCGAGGAAATTAGAGAACCATTCACCTGGGCCTTGAACTAGGTTTCTAAAGAGCTGACTATAATTAGGAGGACTTATATATTTTAAGGCTTTAAGTGCCAAATCTCTGACTTGATCAAAATGGGCAACTACTCCGATGCAGGCCTGTTTATGAGGATAAATGTAGGTGCCATGACCTGTAAGCATATCAAAGGTCACTGCAATTCCATAGGCAGCATTGTTCCTTGCCACGGTTTCAGCCTCTTCCTCATAGAAAGCTTTCGATGGTAAGAACTGTGGTGTCAATAAACATGCTCAGAGCAGTGTAACCCAGTCAAAATGAGTTTGAAGGTTTGCTGCCATTGTGTGAGCACATGATCACAATAGAGAGTCGGGACCTGACTCTTGAGAAGCCTTTTTCAGCATTGTAAGTTCATTTATAGGCATTGGAATCCAGGGCCTGAATTCTGCATCCGCTCTTACATTAACGGCAAACATGAGGATGGGATGAGGTCTAGCAACTGCCCTGAGAGTCTGGGGTGCCCAGGGACTGATACAAACATGGGGATCCTCACTGTGTGTGAATGGGATGACCTTGCTGGATTTTCACCTCAAGGTCATCTAAATTTATCCCATGGATATTTGGGGGGTGGCTGACTAGGCATTGTTGTGTTGTCTGCTGTCATGTTATTTTCACTGTCAGAGCTCTCTCTCCCTAAGTCATCAACTGTTGCCTGTGAGGCAGTGGCCTGGAGTGACAGGCTCTTATCACTCACAGATTCATATGTTTGGTAATCTGTGTGGGCTTCTGAGAGGGGGGTATCTTTCCCATGTTTGAGCGCTTAAGAGTGGTGTTCCAAACCAACTCTAGCCAAAGGAAGACATGCACAGCACTGCTGCCATAACAAAACAAATTCATAGCACCTCAGTGGCTGATGGCATTCTGCAGGGGGTTCCCTACCTTAAACAAACAGACAGTGGTGTGTCAGATCATACGTATGTCCTTTGCTTAGTGGGGGACTTCCTTGATCCATTAGTTCAAGGCCATATGCCTACATGGTGTCTCCAGAGTGTCACCTCTCTCAAATGAGGGAAGGTGACTTGCTTCTAAATTCTGGGATGATCAGTCACTTACTGAATTCACCAGGTGAACTGAAAGTAAAAGGAGGAGCTTAGAAGTGGTGTTACACTTCTGGGTGGTGTGTGCCTAACCTGGGGTCACTTAGACTATGGACAAGGACAGGAAAGGGACACAGGAGGAGGTTCTGTGCTCACCCTCACAGAACCAAAGAGCACACAAAACACCGAGGAGCCTAGTTGCAAAAATCAAGGGGGCACCTTGCCAAGTCCGAAATGCTGTCTCTCAGTCACACTGGGTGCCAGATGTTGCTGTGGATTCATTTTGAGAAGAGGAGCATGGTGGGGAAAAGAGGCATGGAATCACCACACAGACCCGAGGAGTTGGGTGAAAGCAGGCCAGAGGTAAGCAGCTCTAGGACTCGTTTATTTCAGTTGGTACAGCAGCTTATATAGGTGAGGCAGCCAATCCGGTCTAGGGGTGGTTATTGCCCTCACCTGTGGGGAGCAACTCGGACTAGACTAAGTTACTGGAATTAAGACTTATTCTATGCATCTGCTCTCCCACAATATGGCGCTGGGAGAGGAGAAAACAGCTTCTACACAGCTGCCTCCAGTTCAGCCAATAAACTGTAGGACTTGCTCCTGATTGGAGGAGAGCAGCATACTCGGCGTGTGGGCAGCCGAGTTAGGATTGGCGGAGGAGGACTATAAAGGAGGAGAGAGACGGCATGCACCAGGAACATCTAAGGGGAACATCTAAGGGGAACACCTAAGGGGAACACCTGTGCAGCCCCCGAGAGAGCCGGCCGGCGGTGTGCCGCTCCCCTGCGGAAGTGGGGAAAGTGGCCGGGGGAACCGCCCTTCCACGGAGGTGGAAGGCACAGTAGCCAACCCGGGAAGAACCAGCAGCAAACCCGGGGAGGGCCGAGCAGACGAAAGAACAGCGCAGGGTCCTGTGTCGTTCCTCCACGAAGAGGGGGAGCGACATAATGGTGCCATGACTCGGATATGAAGCCTAGGCAGGGTTTAGTGTCGTTCCTACATGAAGAGGGGGAGCGACATAATGGTGCCGTGACTCGGATATGAAGCCTAGGCAGGGTTTAGTGTCGTTCCTCCATGAAGAGGGGGAGCGACATAATGGTGCCGTGACTCGGATATGAAGCCTAGGCAGGGTTTAGTGTCGTTCCTCCATGAAGAGGGGAAGCGACACTCACCAATCACAGCCTGCTGCCAGGTGAGTTCCGAAGCCATTCCTGAGTAACGGACGCTTGCTAGTGTCAGTTGGCATGGCCTTCTATTTCCACCACAGGTCTATGTATCTATTTTTGGAAATTTGCATCTCAAAAAAGGAAGAATATAATTTTTTTTCATTTGATGTGTTCATTATTTTTTTAACTTTTATTTAATGAATATAATTTTCCAAAGTATGGCTTATGGATTACAATGGCTTCCCCCCCATATCGTCTCTCCCACCCGCATCCCTCCCCTTTCCCACTCCCTCTCCCCTTCCATTCACATGAGGATTCATTTTCGATTCTCTTTATATACAGAAGATCAGTTTAGTATACATTAAGTAAAGATTTCAACAGTTTGCTCCCACACAAACATAAAGTGAAAAATAATAGATGATTTTTTAAATGATGATGAAATCAGATCAGACCTATTGTCATGTTTAATCCCAGTGAGAGTCAAGTTGGGAATTGATAATTTCTTCTTTTTTTTTTACAGAAGATCAGTTTAGTATACATTAAGTAAGGATTTCAACAGTTTGCACCCCCATAGAAACACACAGCGAAATATACTGTTTGAGTACTCATTATAGCATTAAGTCTCAATGTACAGCACATTAAGGACAGAGATCCTACATGAGGAGTAAGTGCACAGTGACTCCTGTTGTTGACTTAACAAATTGACACTCCTGTTTATGGCATCAGTAATCTCCCTATGCACCAGTCATGAGTTTCCAAGGCTATGGAAGCCTTTTGAGTTCACGGACTCTTATCTTGTTTAGACAAGGTCATATTCAAAGTGGAGGTTCTCTCCTCCCTTCAGAGAAAGGTACCTCCTTCTTTGAAGACCTGTTCTTACCACTGGGATCTCACTCACAGAGATCTTTCATTTAGGGTTTTTTTTTTTTTTCCCAGAGTGTCTTGGCTTTCCATGCCTGAAATACTCTCATGGGCTTTTCAGCCAGATCAGAATGCCTTTAGGGCTGATTCTGAGGCCAGAGTGCTGTTTAGGACATCTGCCATTCTATGAGTCTGCTGAGTATCTCGCTTCCCATGTTGGATCACTCTCCCCTTTATTTATTCTATCGGTTAGTATTAGCAGGCACTAGACTTGTTTATGTGCTCCCTTTGACTCTTAGTCCTTTCATTATGATCAATTGTGAACTGAAATTGATCACTTGGACTAGTGAGATGGCATTGGTACATGCCACCTTGATGGGATTGAATTGGAGTCCCCTGGTATGTTTCTAACTCTACCATTTGGGGCAAGTCAGCTTGAGCATGTCCCAAATTGTACATCTCTTCCCTCTCTTATTCCCACTCTTATGTTTAACAGGGATCACAATTCAGTTAAATTTCAACACTTAAGAATAACTGTGTGATAATTACAGAATTAAACCAGTCATATTAAGTAGAACAGACAAAAAAACTACTAAGAGGGATAATGTATTAAGTTGTTCATTAACAGTCAGGGCTATGCTGATCAAGTCACCATTTCCCATAGTGTCCATTTCACTTCAACAGGTTTCCTTTTTGGTGTTCAGTCAGTTGTCACTGATCAGGGAGAACATATGGTATTTGTCCCTTTGGGACTGGCTTATTTCACTCAGCATGATGTGTTCCAGATTCCTCCATTTTGTTGCAAATGACTGGATTTCGTTGTTTCTTACTGTGGTATAGTATTCTAAAGAGTACATATCCCATAATTTCTTTATCCAGTCTACCATTGATGGGCATTTAGGTTGGTTCCAGGTCTTAGCTATTGTGAATTGAGCTGCAATAAACATTAGGGTGCAGACCTCTTTTTTGTTTGCCAATTTAAATTCCTTTGGGTAAATTCCAAGGAGTGGGATGGCTGGGTCGAACGATAGGGTTATCTTCAGGTTTCTGAGGAATCTCCAGACTGACTTCCATAGTGGCTTCACCAGTTTGCATTCCCACCAACAGTGGGTTAGTGTCCCTTTTTCCCCACATCCTCGCCAGCATCTATTGTTGGTAGATTTCTGAATGTGTGCCATTCTGAGTGGGGTGAAGTGAAACCTCATTGTGGTTTTGATTTGCATTTCCCTGAATGCCAGTGATCTTGAACATTTTTTCATGTGCCTGTTGGCCATTTGGATTTCCTCTTTTGAAAAATGTCTATTTAGTTTCTTGGCCCATCTCTTAAGTGGGTTGTTTGTTTTGTTGTTGTGGAGTTTCTTGGTCTCCTTGCGGATTCTGGTTATTGACCCTTTATCTGTTGCATAGTTTGCAAATATTTTTTCCCATTCTGTCGGTTGTCTCTTCACTCTCCTGACTGTTTCTTTTGCAGTACAGAAACTTCTCAATTTGATGCAATCCCAATAGTTGATTTTGGCTTTGACTGCCTGTGCCTCCCAGGTATTTTCCAGAAACTCTTTGCCTGTGTCAATATCTTGAAGGGTTTCTCCAATGTTCTCTAGTAACTTGATGGTGTCAGGTCGTAGATTTAGGTCTTTAATCCATGTTGAGTGGATTTTTGTGTAAGGTGTAAGGTAGGGGTCTTGCTTCATGCTTCTGCACGTGGAAATCCAGTTTTCCCATCACCATTTATTGAATAGTCTGTCCTTGCTCCAGGAATTGGTTTTAGATCTTTCATCAAATATAAGCTGGCTGTAGATGTTTGGGTTGATTTCTGGTGTTTCAATTCTGTTCCATTGGTCTATCCATCTGTTTCTGTACCAGTACCATGCTGTTTTGATTACAACTGCCCTGTAGTATGTCCTGAAATCTGGTATTGTGATGCCTCCGGCTTCATTTTTGTTGTACAAGATTGCTTTAGCTATTCGAGGTCTCTAGTGCCTCCATATAAATTTCAGCACCATTTTTTCTAGATCTGAGAAGAATGTCTTTGGTATCTTGATTGGGCTTGCATTGAATCTATAAATGGCTTTTGGGAGAATGGACATTTTGATGATGTTGATTCTTCCAATCCATGAGCATGGAAGATTTTTCCATTTCTTGGTATCCTCTTCTATTTCTTTCTTTAAGGTTTTGTAATTTTCATCGTAGAGATCTTTAACGTCCTTGGTTAAGTTTATTCCAAGGTTTTTGATAGTTTTTGTAGCTATTGTGAATGGGATTGGTCTTAGAAGTTCTTCCTCAGCCATGGCATTGTCTGTGTATACAAAGGCTGTTGATTTTTGTGCATTGATTTTATACCCTGCTACTTTGCCAAACTCTTCTATGAGTTCCAGTAGTCTCTTAGTAGAGTTCTTTGGGTCCCCTAAATAAAGAATCATGTCATCTGCAAAGAGGGATAGTTTGAGTTCTTCCTTCCCAATTTGTATCCCTTTAATTTCTTTTTCTTGCCTAATAGCTCTGGCTAGAACCTCCAGAATTATATTGAATAGCAGTGGTGAGAGTGGGCATCCCTGTCTGGTATCAGATCTCAGTGGAAATGCTTCCAACTTTTCCCCATTCAATAGGATGTTGGCTGTGGGTTTTTCATAGATTGCTTTGATTGTATTGAGGAATGTTCCTTCCATACCCAGTTTGCTTATAGTTTTCATCATGAACGGGTGTTGTATTTTATCAAATGCTTTCTCGGCATCTATTGAGATAATCATATGGTTTTTCTTCTGCAGTCTGTTAATGTGGTGTATCACATTGATTGTCTTGCGCACATTAAACCATCCCTGCATACCAGGGATAAACCCCACTTGGTCTGGGTGGATGATCTTTCTGATGTGTTGTTGCATTCTATTGGCGAGAATTTTATTGAGGATTTTTGCATCTATGTTCATCAGGGATATTGGTCTGTAATTCTCTTTCAATGCTGCATCTTTTTCCGGCTTAGGAATTAAGGTGATGCTGGCTTCATAGAAAGAATTTGGGAGCATTCCGTCCTTTTCAATTGTTCAAAATAGTTTGAGAAGAATTGGAGTCAGTTCTTCTTTAAACGTCTGGTAGAATTCAGCAGTGAATCCATCTGGTCCTGGGCTTTTCTTTGTTGGGAGGGCCTTTATTACTGTTTCAATTTCTGTCTCAGTTATGGGTCTGTTTAGGTTTTCGATGTCTTCCTGGTTCAATTTAGGTAGGTTGCATGTGTCCAGGAATCTATCCATTTCTGATAGGTTCCCCTGTTTGCTGGCATACAAGTCCTGGTAGTAATTTCTGATGGTTCTTTTTATTTCTGTGGTGTCTGTTGTTACGTTTCCTTTTTCATCTCTGATTTTATTGATTTGGGTCTTTTCTCTTCTTTTTTTAGTTAGTTGGGCCAATGGGGTGTCAATTTTGTTTATTTTTTCAAAAAACCAGCTCCTCGTTTGGCTGATTTTTTGGAATGTGTTCCTTGATTCAATCCTGTTGATTTCTTCTCTGATTTTAATTATTTCTCTTCTCCTACTAGATTTGGGTCTGCTTTGCTGTAGGTTTTCTAGATCCTCGAGGTGAATTGAAAACTCGTCTATTTGGTGCCTTTCCAATTTCTTGATGTAGGCACCTATTGATATAAACTTTCCTCTTAACACTGCTTTTGCTGCATCCCATAAGTTTTGGTATGTTGTGCTGTTATCCTCATTCACTTCCAGAAAATTTTTGATTTCTCTTTTGATTTCTTCTATGACCCATTGTTCATTCAGGAGCATGTTGTTCAATCTCCATGTGTTTGCGTATGCTCTAGGGATTCCCGAGTTGCTAATTTCCAACTTCATTCCTTTATGGTCTGAGAAGCTGCATGGTATGATTCTAATTCTTTTGAATTTGCTGAGACTTGCTTTATGGCCTAGTATGTGGTCAATCCTAGAGAAGGTTCCATGTATTGCTGAGAAGAATGTAAAATCTTTAGCTGTAGGATTGAAAGTTCTGTAGATATCTGTTAGATCCATTTGGGCTATAGTGTCGTTTAAATGTACTGTATCCTTGTTGATCTTCTGTCCTATTGATCTGTCTATTTCTGAGAGTGGAGTATTGAAGTCCCCCAGTACTACTGTATTGGGGTCTAAGTCTCCCTTTAAGTCCGTTAACAAATCTTTTAGATAAACCGGTGCCCTGTAGTTAGGTGCATATACATTGATAATTGTTATATCTTCTTGTTGTATTGATCCCTTAATCATGATATAGTGCCCCTCTTTGTCTCTTAACAGTTTTTGTGGTAAAGTTTATGTTGTCCGATATTAAGATGGCTACACCTGCTCTTTTTTCATTTCTGTTGGCATGATATATCTTTTTCCAGCCTTTCACTTTCAGTCTGTATGGATCTTTGTTGGAAAGATCTGTTTCTTGTAAGCAGCAAATAGATGGGTTTTGTTCCTTAACCCAATCAGCTTATCGGTGTCTTTTAACTGGACAGTTCAGGCCATTCCTGTTCAATGTGACTAATGAAAAGTGGTAACTTTGCCATGCCATTTGCCAAAGATAAGTTCTAATATATGCTTTGAATTCCCTGTGATCTTTTGCTGTGAGGTTTCCTTCCTTTATCTTCTTTCATATTGATGACCATGTTTCTGTGTTTCTGTGTGTAATACATCTTTAAGCATCTGTTGCAGGGCTTTACGAGTGGTGACAAATTCTTTCAATTTCTGTTTGCTATGAAAAGTCTTTATTTCACCTTCATTCACAAATGAGAGCTTTGCAGGATATAATATTCTGGGCTGGCAGTTTTTCTCTCTTAGTACCTGGGCTATATCTTGCCATTCCCTCCTAGATTGTAGAGTTTCTGATGAGAAGTCAGCTGTGAGTCTGATTGGAGATCCTCTGAGAGTAATCTGACATTTCTCTCTTGCACATTTTAGGATCTTTTCTTTATGTTTCACTGTGGAGAGTTTAATTACAACGTGTCGTGGTGAGGATCTCTTTTGGTCGTGTTTATTAGGGGTTCTATGAGCTTCCTGTACTAGGATTTCTCTGTCCTTCTCCACACCTGGGAAATTTTCTGCTAATATCTCACTAAAAAGGCCTTCTAATCCTTTCTCCCTCTCCATGCCTTCAGGAACTCCTAGAACCCGAATGTTGGGTTTTTTAATGGTATCCTGAAGATTCCTGACAATATGTTTTAGATTTCTAATTTCCTCTTCTTTTCTTTGGTCTGACTGTATCCTTTCCTGTTCTCTGTCTTCTAAGTCCAATATTCTCTCTTCTGCTTCACCCATTCTGTTTGTAAGGCTCTCTATTGTGTTTTTCATTTGATCTATTGAATTCTTCACTTCAGTCACTATCACAGTTTCCTGTTGTACTAGTTGTTTTGTTTCATTTTGATTCCTCCTTAATATTTCATTTTCACGAGAGAGATTTTCTATCTTGTCCATGAAGGATTTGTGTAGTTCCAGAATTTGTTTTTGAGAACTTCTTAATGTTCTTATCAATTTTTTGAGATCTGCTTCTTGCATTTCTTCTATCTCATCATCTTCATAATCTTGAATTGGGGTGTCTTTTTCATTTGGGGGCGTCATGGTGACTTCCTTGTTTTTATTACTTCAGTTTTTGCGTTTGTTATTTGGCATATTGGAGATATTTGGTTTCTTCACCGTGGTGCTTTTTCTTGTTATACTATGACTCTAGATTAAGTGGACTGTCTGTTTTTGATGGAGCCTTAGGGCTTGAGATGGGTGTGGCCTGAGAGCTCTGTTTGGTGTGCCAAAGGTGAAACTCCCAGGTTAGGCGTGGTAAATCTCTCTCTCTCTCTCTCTTTCTTTTTTTGATTCAAAAGGGAAGTAGTTCTGCACAGCTGAACGAAGTTGGAGGTAGTTAGCAGGTAAATGATATACCCACAGGAGCCAGAGATTGGAAGCTCTTTCCCAAGGACCACACAGGGAATCTGTTTGGCCCTCAGAGTGGGCTCAAATTCTCCTTCAGTCTCCCACTGGGTTGCCAAAGTTACAGAATTGTAGCGTCTCTGGAGAGTGCTCACGGGAATTCCGTGAGTTCTCTCCCCCACCGTCTCTTTTTTCACAGTCTCAGTTCAGTAGCACCACAAATTTACTAGGTCCTAATCTCCTGTTAATTCGCCCCGCCCAGAGTCAGGTTTTTCTGCTAGGCTCAGGGCCGGTGCAGCCCTGAGGTCACTCTGCTTATGACGTATGTCCAAGATGGCGCCTGCTCTTTGTCTTGCTCGCCCTTGAGAGGTGAGCGGAGAGAGAGAAACCCGTGTCTGTACCAGTCACCTTTTTTTTTTCTCTCTCTCTCTCTCTTCCAGTTAGCCTTGTGAACTTCCCCCCCCGGGGGTCGTTCCCTCTAGTCTCCTCTCTCCGCTTGCCTACCGGTGTCTTGGGCTATTGAGGTTCGGCTCACCTCATGTTCCAGCGCTGGTGTGTTGAGTCTGCCGCTGGTGTCCCGAACTGTGGGCTCCCACGCTCTCCATGCAGGTCCACTGTGAATCACGCGTTCTGGAAGAGTTTCTTCTGCTGTTTCCTCCCCTACTCTTCCTTGAATCTGCAGTATCTCCAGTTTTATTAAACTATCTCTCCCCGGACTGTCAGTGTGCTCCCTTCCTATTCCACCATCTTGCCTCCTCCCTGGAAGAATATAATTTTAAAAAGGATTTATTTATTTATTGAGAGACAGAGTTATAGAAAGAGAAAGGCAGAGGCACAGACACAGAGAGAGAGCTTCTATCCACTGGTTCACTACCAACACAGCAGCAATGGCTGGAGCTGGGCCAATCTGAAGCCTTTAGCCAGGAACTTCTTCCAGGTCCCTCACATGAAAGCAGGGGCCCAAGCACCTGGGCCATCTTCCACTGCCTTCCCAGAGCATTAGCAGGGACCTGGATTGGAAGTGGAGCAGCCAGGACTCAAACCAATACCCATGTGGGATGCCAGAATCACAGGTAGATGCTTAACCTACAACGCTACAGTGCCAGACCTTGAATACAATATTTTTCTGAGGTATTTTGGTGCACCAATCTGAAGCCAGGAGCCAGGTGCCTCCTCCTGGTCTTTCATGCGAGTGCAGGGGCCCAAGTACGTGGGCCATCCTCCACTGCCCTCCCGGACCACAGCAGAGAGTTGGACTGGAAGAGGAGCAACTGGGACTAGAAACCAGTGCTCATATGAGAAGCCAGCACCGCAGGCAGAGGATTAACCAAGTGACCCACCATGCCAGCTGCTATATTGAGAAACTTAACAAAAAATCTTAATTTGTGATATAAATTCTAAGTGTTAAGAAGTGAGGTGATCTTGGGTCTACATTGGAGAAGTAATTTTCCCTTTTGAAAAAATTTTGTGTATGATGAACAAATTTTATGTATTTTATATATAGAGTTTAATGCATAATACCTCCCCTCCCTCCCTCCTACCTACACTCCTACCCTCCGCCTTCATTTCTTATTTCTCTTTTAATTTTTTACAATGCCATACTTTCAGTTTATTTCATAATCACAAGCTTAACCCACCACTAAATAAAAAAATTCAACATGTTATAAATAGAAACCAAATATCAATTTTGCTCATATATTGTAGATGTGGATTCATTCTGAGAAGAGGAGCATGGTGGGCGCAAGAGGCATGGTCACCACACAGACCCTGGGAGTCGGGTGAAAGTGGGCCAGAGGCGAGCAGCCTGCAGACTCCCTTATTTCAGATGGTACAGCAGCTTATATAGCTGAGGCAGACAATCTGGTCCAGGGGTGGTTTATGCCCTAACCAATCACAGCTTGTTGCCAGGCAGGCTCCTTTGCCATGTGGTTTCCGAAGCCATCCAATCACAGCCTATTTCCAGGCAGGCTCCATTGCCAGTGGCCATCTTGGCAAGGCTTACTCATTCCACCACAATATATAATACATATTTTGCATGCTGTATATTAGTTAAGCAAAATCAAGGAAAATATATATTTGTCTTTTGGGGACTGGCTTATTTCACTAAGCATAGTGGTTTCCAGTTGCATCCATTTCATTGAAAAAACAAGATTTCATTTTTTTAACTTTTATTTAATGAATATAAATTTCCAAAGTACGGCTTATGGATTACAGTGGCTTCCCCCCATAACGTCCCTCCCACCCACAACCCTCCCCTTTCCCACTCCCTCTCCCCTTCCATTCACATCAAGATTCATTTTCAATTCTCTTTATATACAGAAGATCAGTTTAGCATACATTAAGTAAAGATTTCAACAGTTTGCTCCCACACAGAAACATAAAGTGAAAAATAATAGATGATTTTTTTGGCATTGTTGTTAAGACATTTATTTTTTTTTAACTTTTATTTAATGAATATAAATTTCCAAAGTACAGCTTATGGATTACAATGGCTTCCCCCCCATATCGTCTCTCCCACCCACATCCCTCCCCTTTCCCACTCCCTCTCCCCTTCCATTCACATGAGGATTCATTTTCGATTCTCTTTATATACAGAAGATCAGTTTAGCATACTTTAAGTAAAGATTTCAACAGTTTGCTCCCACACAAACATAAAGTGAAAAATAATAGATGATTTTTTAAATGATGATGAAATCAGATCAGACCTATTGTCATGTTTAATCTCAACGAATGTCAAGTTGGGAATTGCTAATTTCTTCTTCTTTTTTTTTTTTTTTACAGAAGATCAGTTTAGTATACATTAAGTAAAGATTTCAACAGTTTGCAGAGTCAGGTTTTTCTGCTAGGCTCAGGGCCAGTGCAGCCCTGAGGTCACTCTGCTTATGACATATGTCCAAGATGGCACCTGCTCTTTGTCTTGCTCGCCCTTGAGAGGTGAGCGGAGAGAGAGAAACCCGTGTCCGTACCAGTAACCTTTTTTTTTTCTCTCTCTCTCTCTTCCAGTTAGCCTGGTGAACTTTTCCCCACCCGGGGGTCGTTCCCTCTAGTCTCCTCTCTCCGCTTGCCTACCGGTGTCTCGGGCTATTGAGGTTCGGCTCACCTCATGTTCCAGCGCTGGTGTGTTGAGTCTGCCGCTGGTGTCCCGAACTGTGGGCTCCCACGCTCTCCATGCAGGTCCGCTGTGAATCACGTGTTCCGGAAGAGTTTCTTCTGCTGTTTCCTCCCCTACTCTTCCTTGAACCTGCAGTATCTCCACTGTTATTAAACTGTCTCTCCCCAGACTATCAGTGTGCTCCCTTCCTATTCCACCATCTTGCCTCCTCCTGTTTTTTTTTTTTTTTTTTTTTTGCCAGAGTGTCTTGGCTTTCCATGCATGAAATACTCTCATGGGCTTTTCAGCCAGATCCGAATGCCTTTAGGGCTGATTCTGAGGCCAGAGTGCTGTTTAGGACATCTGCCATTCTATGAGTCTGCTGAGTATCTCGCTTCCCATGTTGGATCACTCTCCCCTTTATTTATTCTATAGGTTAGTATTAGCAGGTACTAGACTTGTTTATGCACTCCCTTTGACTCTTAGTCCTTTCATTATGATCAATTGTGAACTGAAATTGATCACTTGGACTAGTGAGATGGCATTGGTACATGCCACCTTGATGGGATTGAATTGGAGTCCCCTGGTATGTTTCTAACTCTACCATTTGGGGCAAGTCAGCTTGAGCATGTCCCAAATTGTACATCTCCTCCCTCTCTTATTCCCACTCTTATATTTAACAGGGATCACATTTCAGTTAAATTTTAACACTTAAAAATAACTGTGTGATAATTACAGAATTAAACCAGTCATATTAAGTAGAACAGACAAAAAAAACTACTAAGAGGGATAATGTATTAAGTTGTTCATTAACAGTCAGGGCTATGCTGATCAAGTCACCGTTTCCCATAGTGTCCATTTCACTTCAACAGGTTTCCTTTTTGGTGTTCAGTCAGTTGTCACCGATCAGGGAGAACATATGGTATTTGTCCCTTTGGGACTGGCTTATTTCACTCAGCATGATGTGTTCCAGATTCCTCCATTTTGTTGCAAATGACTGGATTTCGTTGTTTCTTACTGCGGTATAGTATTCTAAAGAGTACATATCCCATAATTTCTTTATCCAGTCTACCATTGATGGGCATTTAGGTTGGTTCCAGGTCTTAGCTATTGTGAATTGTGCTGCAATAAACATTAGGGTGCAGACTGCTTTTTTGTTTGCCAATTTAAATTCCTTTGTGTAAATTCCAGGGAGTGGGATGGTTGGGTCGAACGATAGGGTTATCTTCAGGTTTCTGAGGGATCTCCAGACTGACTTCCATAGTGGCTTCACCAGTTTGCATTCCCACTAACTGTGGGTTAGTGTCCCTTTTTCCCCACATCGTCGCCAGCATCTGTTGTTGGTAGATTTCTGTATGTGAGGCATTCTAGCTGGGGTTTCCTGAGTTGCTAATTTCCAGCTTCATTCCGCTGTGGTCTGAGAAGCTTCTTGGTATGATTCTAATTCTTTTGAATTTGCTGAGACTTGCTTTATGGCCTAGTATGTGATCAATCCTAGAGAAGGTTCCATGCACTGCTGAGAAGAATGTGAAGTCTTTAGATGTAGGATTGAAAGTTCTGTAGATATCTGTTAGATCCATTTGGACAATAGTGTCAATTAAATATGCTCTTTCCTTGTTGATCTTCTGTCCGGATGATCTGTATATTTCTGAAAGTGGAGTATTGAAGTGCCCCAGTACTATTGTATTGGAATCTAAGGCTCCCTTTAAGTCCCTTAACATATCTTTTAAATAGACCGGTGCCCTGTAATTAGGTGATATACATTTATAATAGTTACATCTTCCTGTTGAATTGAACCGTTAATCATTATATAGTGCCCCTCTTTGTCTCTCTTAACAGTTTTTGTATTAAAGTTTATTTGTCTGATATTAAAATGGTTACACCTGCTTTTTTTTTGGTTTCTGTTGGCATGGAATATCTTTTTCCAACCTTTCGCTTTCAGTCTGCTTGCATCTTTGTTAGAGAGATGTGTTTCTTGTAGGCAACAAATAGTTGGGTGTTGTTCCTTAAGCCAATCAGCCAATCTGTGTCTTTTAACTGAAGAGTTAAATCCATTAATGTTTAATGTGACTATTGATACCTAGTGACTTTGTCCTGCCATTTTCCCAGAGATATTTTCTAGTATATGCTTTGAGCTTCCCATGCTCTTTTACTGGTAGGTGTTCTTCCTTTTTCTTCTTTCATACTGATGCCCGTGTTTCTGTGTTTCTGAGTGTAGCACATCTTTAATTATCTTTTGCAGGGCCGGACGAGTGGCCACAAAGTCTTTCAATTTCTGTTTGCTATGAAAGGTCTTTATTTCACCTTCATTCACAAATGAGAGCTTAGCGGGATATAATATTCTGGGCTGGCAATTTTTCTCTCTTAGCACCTGTGCTATGTCTCGCCATTCCCTCCTAGCTTGTAGGGTTTCTGATGAGAAGTCAGCTGTGAGTCTGATTGGAGATCCTCTGGGAGTAATCTGGCGTTTCTCTCTTGCACATTTTAGGATCTTTTCTTTATGTTTCACTGTGGAGAGTTTAATTACAACGTGTTGTGGTGAGGATCTCTTTTGGTCATGTTTACTGGGGGTTCTATGAGCTTACTGTACTAGGATGTCTCTGTCCTTCTCCAAACCTGGAAAGTTCTCTGCTAGTATCTCACTAAAAAGGCCTTCTAATCCTTTCTCTCTCTCCATGCCTTCAGGAACTCCTAGAACTCGAATGTTGGGTTTTTTTAATAGTATCCTGTAGATTCCCAACAATATGTTTTAGATTTCTAATTTCCTTTTCTTTTCTTTGGTTTGAGTGTATGTTTACCTGTGCTCTGTCTTCTAAGTCCGATATTCTCTCTTCTGTTTCACTGACTCTGTTGTTTAGACTTTCTAATGTGTTTGCCATTTTGATCCATTGAGCTCTTCATTTCATTTTGATTTCTCTTCACTATCACACTTTCCTGTTCTGCTAGTTTATGCATTTCATTTTGATTCTTCCTTAAAATTTTATTTTCACGAGAGAGATTTTCTATCCTGTCCAATAGGATTTCTGTAGTTCAAGGATTTGCTTTTGAAAACTTCTAAATGTTCTTATCATAAATTTTTTGAAATCCGTATCTTGCATTTCTTCTATCTCATCATCTTCATAATCTTGGCTTGGGGTGTTTTGTTTATTTGGAGGCATCATAGTGTCATCGTTGATCTTGTTTCTTCGATTTTTGTTTTTGTTGCTTGGCTATGTTAATTCTTCTTCCCTCACTGTGAGTTTTTTTTTTTATACTATGTCTGTGTTAAGTGGACTGTCTGCTGTTGGAGGAGCCTTGGAGGCTTGAGATGGGTGTGGCCTGAGAGCTCTGCTTGGTTCTTCTGGGTTAGGGGTGTGCAAAGGTGACACCCTGAGATTATGCGTGGTAAATCTCTATTTATTTATTTATTTTATTTTTTTATTCAGGAGGTAGGTAATACTGCACGGCTGAGCAGAATTGATGGTATTTAGCTTCCGATCTCTGGCTTCTACCCAAAGAGTCTGTGCAGGCTCTGTTTCTCCTGTGGACTCCCACTGGGTTGCCTAGGCTACTGAATTGTAGTGCCTCAGTTCCTTAGCTCTCCCCTTTTGTTATGTATATCCAGAGTGGGGCCTGCTCTTTGTCTCTTGCTTGCCTTTGTAAGGTTGGCGGACAGAGAAACTCATCTGTACCAGCACCCCCCCACCTTTTTTTTTTTCCTTCTCTCCTGTAGTCAGTCTGGTGAACTTTCCCACCTCAAGCCTGCTTCCCTCTAGATTCTGTCTGCCGTTTCCCCGACAATGTCTCCGGTTACTGAGCTCACCTCCCCTTCCAGCACCAATGTGTGGACTCAGAGCCCTGGGTGTCCCTGCTCTCCCCGCTGGTCATCTGTGTCACATCCACTCCCCTTCCAGCACTGGCGTGCAGACCCTGTGGCTCCCGCGGCTCGGCTTCTGTGCAGTGGGCAACCTTGCTCTCCCCGTAGGTCCTCCAAGTCACAGCCACTAGATCTGGAAGAGTTTCCTCTGCAATGTTTCCCTGATCCTTTTTCTGAGGCTACCGTAACTCCACTTTTATTAAACTAAATTTTCCCAGACTATCCGTGTGTGCCCTCACTATTCCGCCATCTTGGCTCTGCTATTTTCTAAAATCTAGTGTAGGAAATTAAAGCCACTGCCAGGCAACACCGCACAGAGTAACATATCTCTTTTGCCTATGGTCGTGCAAGGCTTTTAAGCATGACTGGTAACTGGTAAGATTTTGCAGTATCCTTGCATAGCTATTTGGGTAAGGACGTAAGTCACCATGTTCAGGAAGCAGAGTAACTCAGCCCAGCTAAATATTCATCAGAAACATGCCTATGACTATAGCCTTCTAGTCTAGGCAATGAAAATTAGAGGTGGGGCTGAGCACTCCCTTGACTTTCATTCTCTGGTCTGATTTAGCAAGAACCAAGAGGAAAAGAAAGATGGACATCAGAAGCAATGTAAAGATGGGTGGCAGGCCTATTACAGGCAGCTCTGTACAGTGATCTGCCTTCAGAGAGACCCAATGGGCCAGTCCACTGCAGTGGCTTCATCAGAAGGTAAATCTGGCTTCAGCAGAAGTTAGCCTATAAAGAGCCCTGGCAGCTCTGCCAGCCAAGGGTCGGATCACTAAAAATGGACCTGCCCTGGAGTCGAAGGACTTCAGGCCAGAGCTACAGATCTTATTGGCTCTAAGCTGAAAAGCCCTTCACTTAGCCCAGCCTCCAAAGTGACAGCCAAGTAGGGTCAGTAACATTGCAGACAGAGCTATAAATTTCCTGTTGGAGATACCACCTACCTTTACCTGGCCAGCTCTCCTCCCAGGCCAGGTAAGTAATAAAAGTCATCAGAGTGCCTTCCCCAAGGAGGTTCATACCTCCCTTAAAATGTACCCTATGTATAAAGATAGATAGGTCTAGGTCCCTTAAATTACAAGGCCTAAAGCCCACCAGGTTATTATCAAGCCCCTTCTATCAGGTTCTCTTTGCCTCTCAACCAGAAAACTTATTTGTAACTTGAACAAAACCTTTCTTGACTCCTCTAATAGCAACTCTGTCCTTTGTTCTGGACCCTGTCTGGCCCACTCCTGAGCCTCATTCCTTTGTAATTTTACTGCTTATTAAAGTCAGTGCTATACAGACATTCTGTACATATCCTGTGGGGGCAGCAGTAGTATCTCTTAAACAGTACTACCATAAGTAATGTACTTCAAAATGTAAATTACCTTGTTTAAAACTATGACCTTAACATCTGTATAATTAGTGTATATGGTATCTACTCTCCATTATCAAGATAATTCATTATTAGGTAAATAAGGCTAGTAGGGAGTACAGTTCTGTGAGCAGTGTTTCCTATTAAATATCAACTACTGTCTCAGTTACTCGTAGAGGCAGCAGTTCCGCCTTGTTCAAAAAAGTATATTTGACAAGTTGGTAAAAATGCAAAAAGTTAAAAGGTTAAAGACATACTGCAAATAACTAGTCATTATTCTGTGTATAAAAGCAGAGCAGAAATTAAATGCTGAGGATTTCTGTAAATTCTTTATTCTCTGTAGTAAATTGCTGTTTATACTCCCAACATGTGTTTGCTAATAATCCTCTCCCACACTGAGTGGCTTTTCTCCTGGTCTGGGATCTGCTTTATTCTCACCCTGTCTCTATACTATAGTGTCTGCTTAAGTGTTTACAGCTGGTAATGGAGCGAACCACGGCCTTTGGCAATCGGTCAGTCAACCAAATGCTACTACAGGAGTGTCCTTGGCTCCCCACCCAGGAGACAGCAGCTTAAGACATCACCCCATGCCAGCGAAGAGTGCCTCATTGCCCTACATTAGCAGGGGGTGGCTCTGAAGACAGATTGTCATCCCTCTGCCCCACCTGGACTTTTGGGACTGATGTGGTGGCTGTGCACCACTCTGGAAAAGAATGCTGCTTTTACGCCAAGCACTCAGCCCTAATAAAAGATAACATGGCTAAAGTCAGGGAGGGGCTGGCAAAATGGAAAAGAATGGGAAGCCTCTCAGGGGTGGTTCGAGTCTTGGTTTAATTCATCTCCATGGCTACCACCCTACTAACAGGACTCATAGGGCCCCTTGTTCTCCTAATTCTAATCTTAACCTTTGGCCCTTACATTATCAACAGACTTGTGCAGTTCATGAAACAGAAATTGGGTACCATTCAGTTAATGGTCCAACGGTCCCAATATAAGCCTTTAAATACTACTGAAACTTATGAAGTGTCAGTCCACAACCCATGATTGGGTCATTAAATATGCACAAAGACAAGGGGGGAATGAAGGGCTGGAGTAACTGTTTCAAAAAAGTGCCTCCATTGAGAGAGGCAGGCCCGACTTCCGCAAAAGCAGTGTCACTCTGGGGAGACCGAAAGTTACAGCAGAACAGCTTGCTAGTGTTCACCATATAAGGAAATTTCCTGGGTCTGACCCAATCAGGAACAGCTGTGTTCGATCAGGAAGTACCAGAGGTGACCACAGCCAATCCACTGTTACCCCACACCCCTCGATGATGTAACCTGGCTTTAAAAGAGGCTCCCAGGCATGGCTCAGGGCCTTCCTCTGCCCTCAGCTGTGCAGCTGAGTAGACGGGGTCCCTGCTGCAGCTTGTACTTCCGAAATAAACCTTGCTCTTGCATTTCAGTGTGTTCAAGTCTCTGGCAGTGTTTGGGGATCCGACAATCTGGACACAACAATCTCTTCCCTCAACACACGCAAACCCACTCAGGAACTTTGGAGGAAATGGAATTAGGAGTTAAATCTACTTTGAGGCAATCACAGTTGAAATCTGTGCATTGAGAGTCCTTCCAAAAGCTCTATGAGGAATGCGTAGCCTGGGGCTGGGCATGTGGTGCAGCCATTCAGATGCTGGTTGAGAACCCGCATCCTACAGGAGAGTCCCTGGGTGTGCATCCAGGCTCTGAGGCCAATCCAGCTCCCTGCAGTTGTACACCCTGGGAGGCAGCAGATGAGGGACCAAGTGCTTGTGTTGCTGCCACACATGGGGGACACAGATGGAGCTCCAGTCTGCTGCCTGGCTCAGAACCTGCTGACACAGGCACTGGGGAAGTGACCAGTGGATGGAAGATTCTCTCTTTGTCTCTGTCCCTCTGTCCTTCAAAAAAACAGGAAAGGAGGTGAATATAAGGAAAAACCTTTTTTTAAAAATGCACAGTTTGAAAACTAGGCCTGGATGCCAAGGCTTTCTGCACCAAAATGCAGCCATCTTTTAATTCAATTTTTCCATGGACATCTTGAGGTGCCCTCCCATTGAGCTCAGGTCCAGTTTCTCTGAAATCTGATCTCACTGCTGAATACACATACACACATGCGTATACACATATACACACATGTACACACATACATACCCACCCACACATGCGATCCACATAAGTGCACACACATACACACGTGAACAAGCACACACAGGCACACACACACACACACACACCACATGCCGTGGCCTCTTGGGGCTGATCCAGTGTTCTTCTCACCCCAGTCACAACGTCAGAAAACAACATGTACCAGGCACACCACACTGTCAAATGTTCTTTCTCCAAGAGGGTGTACAAACAGTATCCTAAATTCCAGCCTGTGATTCTCCCCAACCTGTGTGCCCTTGGGCCATAATCTGCGTGTGTTTGCATAAATTAAAAATAAATGCTCCCTGAGCCAAAAGTGAGGGATTCAGTGGCCCCCAGTGGGGAAAGCACTAACAAGCTCAGGTAGCTCCTGAGAGACTCTGAGGAAGAACAAGCTCCTGGCCCTGGCACCCTTCCAACTCCCAGGATGGCCTCAGAGACCAGCAGCAGCCAGCAGAGGACACAAACACCCTCTAAGGAAAGAAGGAAGACGTCCTTCGGGTGCTGAGACTCCTCTGTGTGTGTGGGGAAACAACAAGAATCAACTAAACACTCACACAGGAAACCCACAGAGAGCAACACATCAGGACATTGTTACAGAAAATATTGGGGTTGTTTTCTCTACACTTATTCAATATTGATTGGACCAACTTTTCTAAGTTTTATTTTTCCATTTTTTACATCCTTGAGATAACACCTTTTCACTTATCCCTTATAGTCAAAGGCTAACTGACCCCATAAATGAAGACTTCAGCGGGTCTGCAGGAATGTAAGAAAGAGCTAAAACAATCAAATGAAAGATGTCAACTTCACTGTACACAGCAAATGCACATAGATGATGTACACATTTATGGGTAGAATGTGGTCTTGATACAGGATAACATTGTTTTTATGATGAGAATATTCAAAATACCCTTTTCTAGCAACATTGAAGTTCAAAATTCGTTGTCATTATGGTAACCCTAGACATCCTACAGGTCTTGAAATAGAGCATCACCCTGCCTGCCTAACTGCAAATCTGTCCCCAGTGACCAAGGCTTTCAGTCTCTGCTCCACCCCTCCTATGGCCTGGTGGCAGAGATAGAGGGAGAGAAATATCATCCCTCACCTGGTTCAATCCTCAAATGACCTCAAAGGCTGGATCCAGGCCAGGCTGAATCCAGGAGCCCAGAACTCCATCTGGGTCTCCCACATGAGTGGCAGGAGTCCAAGTACTTGGGCCATCATCTGCTCCTTCCCATGGCCAGTTAGCAGGAAATTGGATTAGAAGTGGAGTAGCAAGACTCAAACTGGCACTCCAGTGTGGGATGCTGGTGTTACAAGCAGTAGCTTAATCTGCTGTGTCTCAACACTGGCCCCTCATGCAACTTATGCTGACCCATTAAACTTCATGGAAAGCATTGTTCAGTAAGAACAGGTGCTTAACCTCCTTGGAGATACATTTGTAAGGATGTTGTTAATAGGAATTCCAGAAATACTGCAGATTCTTAGACATCTGATATGTCTTGGCATAGTACTCTCAATCATGACTTCAGTCATTGAATTACCACATTTCACAGCATCAACAAACTCTCATGAGGTCTTTCAGTGGGTTAAATGAGACATTCTCCTATATCATAAAGAAATAGTTAAGGAGACAGGCAAAAATTAGATGCTGGTAGAACAGTTTTTCCACAGTGTGAGCCCAGCCAGGCAAGGACACCACATCAGAACCTCCAGTCTGGTAACTTTTGCCTATTAGAAGGGGCATTGAAGGAGGATTTTCTTCCGTGTTGCTAGAAATGACCACACTGAGTATGCCTTACTGATCCCTGGGCTACCAAAATGTATCTTCTTGGATTCGTGTTTAGATTATTTCTTTTGGAATTAAAAATAGCCAGAGATAAGGCCAGTGCTGTGGCACAGTAGGCTAAGCCTCTGCCTGCTGTGCCAGCATCCCATATGGGAGCTGGTTTGAGTCCTGGCTGCTCTACTTCCAATCCAGCTCTCTACTATGGCCTGGGAAAGCAGTGGAAGATGGCCCAAGTGCTTGGGCTCCTACACCTGTGTAGGAGACCTGGAAGAAGCTCCTGGACCCTGGCTTTGGATCAGTGCAGCTCTGGCCATTGTGGTCAGATGGAGGACTCTCTCTCTCTCCCTCCCCCTCTCCCTCTCCCTCTCCCTCCTCTCCTTCTCCCTTTCTCCCTTAAATGATATTCCAATAGATTTGAATAAACCATGTAGACATTATCTACCAGTTTTCAACATCTCTCAGAGGGAACCACCCTAATTGACTAACCAATCTGAATGTGCTTGCAATTCAGAATTCTGCCCAGTTACTAAGCCACCTCCTAAAGCAACTACTGTGAAATCCCATAAACAACTTCTGCATTTGCCTTATTGGACACTGGTGAGGGTTGCTTTGATTTCAGTGTGCCCAATTCACAATTCTTGTTTTACCAAATAAGTGTTGTTTCACCTTTTCATCAACTTTATTTTTTTTGACAATTTATTGTTAATAACATCTGTCTAAAGGTAGGCTTATAATCTCACATCATAATCAGCAAAGAGGAATCTGAGATTCAGGGAGATTAAATTTTTAATAATTACACAATCAAAAAGTTCAACTCACTGAGAAATGTTTGGAATTACATACAAATGGAAACATGTAGTTGAACTTTTAAAGATTTAATTTTTGAAAGGCAGAATGTCAGAGAGGAGACATACACACACACACACACACACACACACACACACATATATATATATATATATATATAGAGAGAGAGAGAGAGAGAGAGAGAGACTGCCTCATTCCCCAAATGGCTGCAATGGCCAGGTCTGGGCCAAGCTGAAGCCTAGGAGCCAGGAATTCTACTCTGATCTCCCACGTGGGTCTGGTGTGTCAGCAGCCCAAGAACTTGGGCCATAGTCTGCTGCTTCCAAGGTGCATTGGCAGGAAACTGGATGGGAAGCAGAGCATCTGGGACAAGAGCCAGAACTCTGATATGGGATGCAGGCATTGCAAGCAGAAGATTAACTGGCTCCACAACACTGCCAACCCTCGTGGTCTGAATTTTTGCTTTGATCTTGAATTCAGCCAGTTATACAGTCTAAGATGCTGTAGATTATTCTCTGCAATTATTGTTCAATAAATGGGTCAAATGGAAACAAACCTAACACCACACAAGCCAGAGTAGGATACAGCACACAGAAGATTGGTCACACACAATAAGGGTGCAACTTATGTTTTCAAATTGGGAAGAAGACAGAATGTGATACATGGAGATAGGAGCAGTGAAATTAACATGAGGTAGTACACACTGATCAATTCATTACCTCCCCTCCTCCATAAACTCAAAGACTAACCTACATGTAGAAATAAAAGAAACTTATCATAAGTGGGTTCAGACATGAAGAGCACGAGGATTTTCAACAATATCCCAGAGGAGGCTTAGAAATACAATGTAGATGAAGGATCTCTGTGATGAGAGTCTAGCAGAAAGAAGGGGCCATCAAAGAAGGATCTAGTTTTTCTGAAGGGAGGAGAGAACTTCCACTTTGCTTGTGGCCCTGTCTAAATACTGAAAGAATTTGTGGACTCAAAAGGCTTCCATAGCCTTGGCAGCTCTTGACAAGAGCCTTGGGTGATCACTGACTTCTTAAATAAAAGTGTTAATTGTTAAATCAACAACAGGAATCACTGTGCACTTACTCCCCATGTAGGACCTCTGTCCTTAATGAGTTGTACTATGAGAATTAACTGTAAAACCAGTTCTCAAACAGTTTTTGTGTGTGTATGTGTGTGCAAATTGTTGAAGTCTTTACTTAGTATAGAATTAGTTTTTTGGGGGCCGGCACTGTGGTGCAGTGGGTTAATGCCCTGGCCTGAAGCGTCGGCATCCCATAAGGGTGTGGGTTCCAGACCTGGCTGTCCACTTCTGATCCAGATCTCTGCTATGGCATGGGAAGGAAGTAGAAGATGGCCCAAGTCGTTGGGCCCCTGCACCCATGTGAGAGACTGGGAAGAAGCTCCTGTCTCCTGGCTTCAGATTGCCACAGCTCTGCCCCTTTTGGCCAATTGGAAAGTGAACCAGTGAATGGAAGACCTCTCTCTCTCCCTCCCTCCCTCCCTCCTTCCGTCTCCTCTCCCCTCTTTGTGTAACTCTGACTTTCAAATGAATGAATAGATCTTTAAAAAAAGGAATTGGTCTTTTGTGTACAAAGTTAATTGAAAATGAATATTTTTTAACTTTTATTTAATAAATATAAATGTCCAAAGTACAAATTTGGATTACAGTGGCTTTTGCCCCCCCATAACTTCCCTCCCACCCACAACCCTCCCAACTCCTGCTCCCTCTCCCATTCCATTCACATCAAGATTCATTTTCAATTATCTTTATATACAGAAGATCAATTTAGTATATATTAAGTAAAGATTTCAACAGTCTGCATCCACATAAGAAACACAAAGTATAAAGTACTGTTTGAGTACTAGTTATAGCATTAATTTACATTGGACAACACATTAAGGATAGAGATTCTACATGGGGAGTAAGTGCATGGTGACTCCTTTTGTTGACTTAACAATTGACACTCTTGTTTATGGCATCAGTAATCACCCTAGGCTCTTGCCATGAGTTGCCAAGGCTATGGAAGCCTTTTGAGTTTGCCGACTCTGATCTTATTTAGACAAGGTCATAGTCAAAGTGGAGGTTCTCTCCTCCCTTCAGAGAAAGGTACCTCCTTCTTTGATGGCCCGTTCTTTCTGCTGTGATCTCACTCACATAGATCTTTCAGTTAGGTTTTTTTGAGAGCCTTAAAACAGAATCAGTGAAGCAGAAGAGAGAATATTGGACTTAGAAGACAGGGAGCAAACTGTTGAAATCTTTACTTAATGTATGCTAAACTGATCTTCTGTATATAAAGAGAATAGAAAATGAATCTTGATGTGAATGGAAGGGGAGAGGGAGTGGATAAGGGGAGGGTTGCGGGTTGGAGGGATGTTATCAGGGGGAAGCCATTGTAATCCATATTCTGTACTTTGGAAATTTATATTCATTAAATAAAAGTTAAAAAAAAGAATACAGAGCACAGGAAAGTATACAGTCAAACCAAAGAAAACAAGAGGAAATTAGAAATCTAAAACATATTGTTGGGAATCTACAGGATACTATTTAAAAAAAAAAACCAACATTTGGGTTCTAGGAGTTCCTGAAGGCATGGAGAGGGAGAAAGGATTGGAAGGCCTTTTTAGTGAGACACTAGCAGAAAACTTCTCAGGTTTGGAGAAGGACACAGACATCCAAGTACAGGAAGCTCATAGAACCCCTAATAGACATGACGAAAAGAGATCCTCACCACGACACATTGTAATCAAACTCACCACAGTGAAACATAAAGAAAAGATTCTAAAATGTGCAAGAGAGAAGCATCACATTATTCTCAGAGGATCTCCAATTAGACTCACAGCAGACTTCTCATCAGAAACCCTACAGGCTAGGAGGGAATGTCGAGATATAGCCCAGGTACTAAGAGAGAAAAACTGCCAGCCCAGAATATTATATCCTGCAAAGCTCTCATTTGTGAATGAAGGTGAAAATGAATCTTAATGGAGGATGGGACTTGTGCAGGGAGAGGGACAAGGGGGAGGGGTGGGAGGGCAGGATTTTAGGAAGAATAACTATATTCTTAAAGTTATACTTATGAAATTTGTATTCCTTAAAAATAAATTTAAAAACATAAATTTTAAAAATTTTTTAAAAAGAAATGTAGTGTAGAGATCACGGCTGAATGTAGACTGTGAAGAGACCAGCAGAGCTCCTGCACTTCTGTTGGGGGATGGCAGCATTGCACCAGATCATTGGACTTTAGGATGGATTCAAGCACAGGGACAGTCAACTGATGCAATAATAGAAGGGAAACAAGCTGCAGGGACTTGTACTGATTTGCTGCTTCTAGTTTATGCTCTATGTCATGACAGCATTTGAATTCCTCTGCGGGGTTTGTCAGTTTCCTTCCAGATACACAACAGATGAATTTTTGTGCAGGAAAATTCTTTTATCTTGAATCACACCACTGAGCTGGAGTTCAAGCTCCCTTGGAAGTCATCACAGGATCACAAATATAGAAGTGATCTCTTAGGGCTGGTGCTATGGTGTTGCTGGTGAAAGCCCCATATGCATCCCATATGGGCACTGGTTCAAGTCCCAGATTCTCCACTTCCAATCCAGCTCTCTGCTATGGCCTAGGAAAGTAGTGGAATATGGCCCAAGTGCTTGGACTCCTGAACCCACATGGGAGACCTAGCATAAGCTCCTGGCTCCTGGCTTTTGATCAGCTCAGCTGCAACCATTGTAGCCATTTGGGGAGTGAACCAGCAGATAGAAGACATCTCTCTCTCTCTCTCTCTCTTCTATTCTCTCTCTATCTCTCTCTCCCTCTCTGCCTCTGCCTCTATCTGTAACTCTTTCAAATAAATAAAATAAATATTTTTTAAAAAGTGATCCCTGAATTTAAAGGAGGTACATGGTCAAAAGGGGAAACATTGCCCCCTATCATAAAGAGTAGAAAAGCACAAACCTGGTCATTTGTAACAAGATGGAAGAATCTGGAAAACATTATGCTGAGTGAATTAAGCCAGTCCCAAAGGGACAAATATCATATGTTCTCCCTGATCGGTGACAACTAACTGAACACCAAAGGGGAAACCTGTTGAAGTGAAATGGACACTATGAGAAACAGTGACTTGAATAGCTCTTGTCCTGACTGTTGATGTACAATGTACTTTACCCATTTTAGTATTTTTTTGTTTTAGTACTATTGGTTAAACTCTGTAATTAACACACAATAATTCTGAGGTGTTTAAATTTTAACTGAAAAGTGATCCCTGTTAAATATAAGAGTGGGAATAAGAGAGGGAGGAGATGTACAATTTGGGACATGCTCAATCGGACTTGCCCCAAATGGTGGAGTTAGAAAGATGCCAGGGGATTCCAATACAATCCCATCAAGGTGGCATGTACCAATGCCATCTCACTAGTCCCAGTCATCAACTTCAGTTCACAATTGATCACACTGATAGGTCTAAGAGTCAAAGGGATCACACAAACAAGACTAGTGTTTGCTAATACTAGCTGATAGAATAAAAAAGGGAGAGAACGATCCAACATGGGAAGCGGGATACACAGCAGACTCAGAATGGCAGATGTCCTAAATAGCACTCTGGCCTCAGAATCAGCCCTTAAGGCATTCGGATATGGCTGAAGAGCCCATGAGAGTATTTTAGGCATGGAAAGACAAGACACTCTGGGAAAAAAAAAGAAGACCTAAATGAAAGATCTCTGCAAGTGAGATCCCAGTGGAAAGAACAGGGCCATCAAAGAAGGAGGTACCTTTCTCTGAAGGGAGGAGAGAACTTCCACTTTGACTATGACCCTGTCGGAATAAGATCGAAGTCGGCGAACTCAACAGGCTTCCATAGCCTTGGCAACTCATGATTAGAGCCTAGGGTGATTACTGACGCCATAAACAAGAGTGTCAAATTGTTAAGCCAACAACAGGAGTCACTGTGTACTTACTTCTCATGTGGGATCTGTCCTTAATGTGTTGTCCAATGAAGTAATGCTATAACTAGTACTGAAAAAGTATTTTTACACTTTGTGTTTCTGTGTGGGTGCAAACTGATGAAATCTTTACTTAATATATACTGAATCGATCTTCTGTATATAAAGATAATTGAAAATGAGTCTTGATGTGAATGGAATAGGAGAGGGAGTGGGAGATGGGAGGGGTGCGAGTGGGAGGGAAATTATGGGGGGAGGAAGCCAATGTAATCCATAAACTGTACTTTGGAAATTTATATTTACTAAATAAAAAATCAAAAAAAAGAGTAGAAAAGTAATAAAATGAATTAAATTTGAGACATTGTTGTCAAAGTAATGGACATTGCAGGAAATAAACAGAAGCATTGAGTTACATTTCTGTCTAATCTGATTAGTGAGGAACAATTTCTGGCTACCTTGATTTGACCCCTGCAATCTCGAGCATATCTATGGACATGGGTCGACTGACACATCTCCGGATTTCCTCCTGAAGAACCTCTTCAAAGCCCTCTTAATATCTTTATTCCTCAGACTGTAGATGAAGGGGTTCAGCATGGGGGTGATCACAGTGTACATCAGTGAGGCTGTTGCGGTTGAATGTGGATTTTGGGTAACAGCAGAACTGAGGTACACACCCAGGAGTGTGCCATAGAATAAGGAGACGACAGTGAGGTGAGAGACACAGGTGGAGAATGCTTTATACTTCCCCTGAGCTGACGAGATGGCACGGATGGAGGAGATGATCTTAGAGTAGGAGTACAGGATCCCAACTAAAGGACCTGCACCCAGCAGCACGGATGCAAAATAGATGAGGATGTCATTGAGAAAGGTGTCAGAGCAGGCAGTGTGGACGACCTGATCCAGCTCACAGAAGAAGTGGGGGATTTCCAGGTGTGCGCAGAATGACAGCCGCAGCACCATTAGGCTGTGCAAAAATGAATTCAGAGCGCTGATGACCCAGGACAGCAGAACCAGCTGCACACAGAGCTGGGGGCTCATGATGACTGTGTAGTGCAGGGGGTGACAGATGGCCACAAACCTGTCATAAGCCATCACTGTCAGGAGAACATCATCTAACCCTGCAAAAAGCAATAAAAAGAACATCTGGGTGATGCAGCCTGTGTAGCTGATGGCTTGGCTCTGCGTCTGGATGTTCACCAGCATCTTGGGGACGGTGGTGGAGGTGAAGCAGACGTCCACCAAGGACAGGTTGGAGAGGAAGAAGTACATGGGCGTGTGGAGGTGGGGGTCTGAGAGGATGGCCAGGACGATGAGCAGGTTCCCAGCCACAGTGACCAGGTATGTGGAGAGGAAGAGCTCAAATATGAGGGGCTGCAGTGCTGGGTCCTCTGAGAATCCCAGGAGAAGGAATTCTGAAAGTTGAGTTTCATTGCCTGGTTCCATGCATTTGATGTGACTGCAAAACACCAGGAAAGAAAAGCATGGCATGAGCATGCATTTGTCACCTGTTGTAAATTCTGCTGTTTATATTCTACAGTCAAAAACTCAAGTTTCCTGTTTTGCATCAGACTCCAATAGGGCACCCTGCATCATCTCTGATTAGACATTCCTGTCCTGCTCTCACATTTTATCCAAGATGTCAGGTGTTTGTAATTTTCATGAGAAATCATTTCAGGTGTTGTGGATGATGAATCAGATGCAGACCTTACTCTACCGTCTAGACAACAGGCAAATCATGCAGAAAAATTCATGTCTCTATCATAAAATGAAGCAGAGAGCACAACAAGCAACCTTCAAAAGATTCCTGGAATATCAATCAAAATATAACTTTAAGTCCGGGACAAAGGAAATTGAGATTCATGCACATTATTTTTTAAATAAAATACATTTCATGAACTTTCTGATATGTGAATTTCAAAATGTATTTTTTTCCAGGATGAATTTATCTTTTGGTTCCTCTTCCCATGGATTCTTGGAATTGTCTTAGTGCTATGTCAGTTGGGGAAAGTGATAAGCAGAAAATAGAAATGTGATAAAAATGAGACAGTGCACAAAGACTGTAGCTCTTTTTTTAATAAAGATCTTTTTTTATTTACTTGGAAGGTAGAGTTACAGTCAGTGAGAGGGAGAGACAGAGAGAGGTCTTCCATTCACTGCTTCACTCCCCAAATGGCCTCAACTGCTGGAGCTGGGTCAATCTGAAGCCAGGAGTCAGGAACTTCTTCTGCTACTCCCACATGGGTGCAGGGGCCTAAGGACTTGGGCCATCTTCTACTGCTTTCTCAGGCCATTAGCAGGAATCTGGATCAGAATTTGAGCACCTGGGACTTGAAATGGCACCCATATGGGATATCGGAGCCACAGGCAGAGGCTTAGCACACCATGTCACAGTGCTGGCCCTCAATCTTGTATTTCTTGAGGCCTCCATTCAAATGCCACCTCTTCCACAGGCCTTCTTTGAACATCTATAGAAAACTGCAGCACTTGGGGGCAGTGCTGTGGCGCTGTGGGCTAAGCATCCGCCTGTGGCCCTGATATCCCATATGGGTGTCAGTTCATGCCCTGGCTGTTCCTCTTCCAATCCCGGTCCCTGCTAATGCATCTGAGAAAGCAGTAGAAGATGGCCCAAGTCTTTGGGCCCCTGCACCCATGTGGGAGATCCAGTAGAAGCTCCTGGCTCCTGGATTCAGATTGGCCCTGCTCCGGCCTTTGTGTCTATTTGGGGTGTGAACCAGTAGATGCAAGCGCTCTCTCTCTCTCTCTCTCTCTATCTGTAACCCTGCCTACCAAATAAATAAATATTTTTTAAAAATGAAGGTGTCTCCACTGATGCTCAAGCTTCAGCACACAGGCACCCTCAGGGCTGCTGTTGTGTCTGCACCTTGCACTGAGTTTCATTGGCTGCAGCAACAACTCTTGAGAAGAGATTGGACCCCTCCTCATATTCACCCGTGACCTTGAGTTCTGGCCTCTGCATTAGGAGCCACCTTTGGAATATACTGAGCCCAGGTGCCCTATTTGTACACCTGCTCCTGCCTCTTGGACACACACACAGAGCAGCATAGTGAGGACCCTGGCTTGTGCTAACACCATGCTCTTCTCACAGCAAGCACACTGTCAGAGAGGAGTGGATCCTTGGGACCCTGTTGGCATCACCTTACATTTTTTATTTTTAAAATGTTTTTGTTGCTATAATGGGAAGAAGTTTTACGTATTCCACATATACAGCTTTAAGAGCACAATGATACTTTCTACCCTCCCTCGCTCCCTCACTCCCATCCTTGCTCCTCCTTCCTTTCTTATTTTTCTTTTAATTTTTATAATGGCATAATTTCAATTTACTTCATAATCACAAGCTTAACCCCCCACTAAATAAAGAATTCCACATGGCCTGGTGCTGCCCCTTAAGAAACATTTAGGAAACAGGTGACAATGCTGATCACCTGTGCAGTAAGCACCAAAGGTAGATAAAAGAGTCTCAAAGGAGAAAAAAAATATCTAAGAAACTCGGGTGAATCTTGAGGGAACAGGAGAAAAAGCCTTCTGGGCCACAGCTGGGTTAGAACTCCATTATGTCTCCCTGACACCTAGCAAAACTAACAATAGACACAAATTAATTTATCCCAAAGGAAAAAGCACTAACATCTTTTTGGTGTCAAGACATTCACAGGTTGAAAACACTCCAATACCAAAAAAGAAAAAAGCAAAGGGAACAGCAACAGTTTTAAAAGAAAATGGACCAAGAAACACCAAATGTAGGCATTTTCAGACAAAACAGAAGAATTACTTGTGTGTGTGTGTGTGTGTGTGTGTGTTTCCTATTTATTTGACCTCTTGGCTTTATACGGTCTGATTACGGATGAGGCAGTGCCCTTTTATTACTTTTCTTCTGTGGCATCTTTTGTTTGTTATTCTTTGCTTTTGAATTTTAATCTCGGTTGTGACGGATCCCATGGGTACACAGGACCAGGCTGGTTCTGGCCACTTTCCAGCATTGGAGAGCCTTCCCTGATATCCCTGCACAAAATCCTGCAGTCGCCATGGCAATTCTACATGTTTACAGTGAAAAAAGACCTCACGGAATAAATCCCTGAGGCACTTACTTACTTCATCATCTGTGGTCCTCAGTGTTAGAACTCAAGACCCGAATCACAGCACTTGCTGTGAGACCTGGGCATTGTCGCAAAGCGAGAAGAATCCATGTGCATTAGAGATGAAAAATCATACAGCCAATGAGGACACGTGAGTCAAATGGAGTGGCAGGGGCATCAATCCAGGAGAAAGGGTGAGTATTCAAAATAACAGTGAAGGGATGGGCGCTGTGGTGCAACGGTTAACACCCTGGCCTGCAGCACCGGCATCCCACATGGGCGCTGGTTCGAGACCCAGCTGCCCCACTTCCGATCCAGCTCTCTGCTATGGCATGGGGAAGCAGTAGGAGGAGGCCCACATGGGAGACCCAGAAGAAGCTCCTGGCTCCTGGCTTCAGATCAGCCGAGCTCTGCTGGTTGTGGCCAATTGGGGAGTGAACCATCAGATGGAAGACCTCTCTCTCTCTCTCTCTCTCTGCCTCTCCTCTCTAACTCCAACTTTCAAATAAATAAGTAAATCTTTAAAAATATAACAGTGTACCAAAATCAAAAGGGTCATTATTAGTGAACTAATATGGTTATAATCTAGTGATTTGTTAGGATTAATCATCAAAATTTCAGAAAACTAGATATAAAAGACTGTATAATATATAATAATAATAATAAAAGAATATAATATATATTAATCAGGCAACTAGCTACAAAAGAAGATCCTATATAATTGAGTTATATATAATATAATATATAACTGAGTTACAGATATCTAAGTTTCTTATTTCCTCTTCTATAAGAATCTGCAGGTCCAATATGAAGGCAACCTTCGTCAAAGGACTTTGAAAAATGCCCTCCACCTGGTAGTCAGAGGCAATCAGGCTTGCAAAATAGGATGATCAATCAAAAGCACAAGAAAGAATAACAGAGATATGAAAGCCACGTGGAAATAGGTAGAAAAGGCAACTTATCAGCTGGAATGCTGCAGGAGAATTTTGAATATGTTAAAAGCAATGAGGGCACCACAGTTGAACTCAGACTTGTCCACACAAAATTTACAGATTTTCATACCACTCCAAAATGTAACTAGACATAGAGAAAAGAACTGACCAAGATACAACAAAGGTGATAAACACTCCAGGTGTCACAGTTGAACGAATGCAACCCAGGAATAAAGAACAGGGGAGAAAGCAAGTGACCATACCAACCACAAATGCATCCAGATGCACCAGTAAGGAAACAATTGCATGTACACTCGTGTATACCTGGTTTTACTTATCAAATCGTATGTTTCCTCTGGATACCTATCATTGAGAGAAGATGGCTACAGAATATGCACCTCACACACTGCTGTTGGAAGGCAGGGTTAGCAAAAAACCCGTTAGTCTGATTTTTTCTTTCTGGTGTGGAAGTATATGCAAATACACCCCATCTTAAAAACAAAGAGACAAGTAGCCTCACTTGGCTGTACACACACACACACACACACACGCACATCACACAATGTATTGTAGCTCTACAGAGATTACCTGATCCCATGCTACCTGTCATTGTTAGGTTTCCATTGTCACCACTTGGTGTCAACCACCTCTCCCTGCCTTACTGAATTCCATGGATGCCCCTCTTCTCAGAACCATCAATAACCACAACAGTTCATGAATCAGTCCAGCAGGCAAATACAAAACCCAGTGATTGCTCAGATCCAGGCTGAGTTGGGCTGGCTCTTGAGTGAGCCCTGGGTGAGCTTTGTCAGCTTTCCTTGTCCCTGAACCTCCCCTGCAGGACCTGCTGAGTTCTTGGGCTCACCTGGACAAGACCTCTCTCTCTCTCTGCGACAGGAATGTCTTTTTGGATGGTTGCTGCTGGAGAAGGTGAGGCTGTGGCCCCAGACAAGACAGCAGGAAGGGGTGAAGCCTCACTCCACATGCCTCAGTTGGGCCTCCAACATTTTATCAAACACATCTTCTCAAGCTTGTGGTAGCATCTTCTGAAGGGCTGTAGCAGAGGAGATGTGTACAGCTCCCTGGGTCTTCTCCCTGCTGTACAGCTCCTTCCCTCTTGTTTCCTCAACCCCCAAGCTCATCAGGTCCCTGTGGAACTTTGCCTTGTGTACAGATTAATTTTTCCTGCTCCCAGGAGCTAAGGTTTAAAAGCAGGTGAATCCAATCTTTATTGCTACTTCTCAATGAAGTCTCTTTGTTTCCAGAGGTCTTTTCTCAACCCTGAGTTAAGGTTTTCCCCAAAGACTAAGATAAATGATCATACCCATGCCCCCAGGGACATCACAGCACTGTTTGCTAATGGAGACTCACCCTTGCTAGCTTGTCTCCTAAAAACAAGAAGGAGAGCCAATTCCCCTGATAGGAAGCCACAAGTGCAATATTCCCTGACAGGAAGCCACAGATGCCACAGTCTGTGGCTTCGTGGTGCTTTTATCAAAAACAACAACAGCAAAATAATGAGGGGCTGGCACTGTGACCTATAGGATAAAGCCACCGTCTGCAGTGCCGGCATCCCATATGTGTGCTGATTCGAATCCCAGTTGCTCCTCTTCCCATTCAGCTCTCGGATATGGCCCGAGAAAGCAGTGAAAGATGGCCAAAGCGCTTGGGCTCCTGCACCCACATGAGAAACCTTGAAGAAGCTCCTGACCCCTGGCTTTGGATTGGCACAGCTCTGGCTGTTGTGGTCATTTGGGGAGTGAACCAGTGGATGGAAAAGCTCGCTCGCTCTCTCTCTCTCTTGCTCTCTCTCTCTCCTTCCCCTCTAGCTCTCATAACTCTACCTTTCAAATAAGTCAGTAAATAAAATCTTTTTAAAATGAACAGCTTAATGCTTGTAACATGAATTAGCATCTGACATCCAGGTCTTTCTCTTCATACACACAATGCTTGGCAATGAGTGGAGATGTATTTAGCTGTCACAAAATGTTTATCCTCAGTGGAGCAATTATAAGGATTCTCTCATGTAATTTCTATAAAGGTCCACTCTGTGTGTTCAGCGCTATGTGGACTCTGATGATGTATTTGCAGTGAAGCAGTTCTGAAGTGCTAAGAGACCTGCCCTGAGTTGCAGACCAAGCAGTGGGTGGGTTCCTATTGGGCTCCATCAAGATATCTCCTGCTCTGAGGTCACAGGCCTGTGCTGTTTTGACCAGGAGTGAGTTTTCTGTGCCAGTACATTGGCAAATATCCAGAGGAATTTGGCCATCATATCTACAGAGGTCCTCCTAGCACCTAGTGGGTGCCAGGACTTGGGGGAACAACCCTTGTTTGAGGAGTTTCTGTAGAACCCCCAAAACTGAGCCAGCGCTGCGGCTCACTAGGCTAATCCTCCGCCTTGCGGCCCCGGCACACCGGGTTCTAGTCCTGGTTGGGGCACCGGATTCTGTCCCGGTTGCCCCTCTTCCAGGCCAGCTCTCTGCTGTGGCCAGGGAGTGCAGTGGAAGATGGCCCAAGTACTTGGGCCCTGCACCCCACGGGAGACCAGGATAAGTACCTGGCTCCTGCCATCGGATCAGCGCGGTGCGCCGGCTGCAGCATGCCGGCCGCGGCGGCCATTGGAGGGTGAACCAATGGCAAAAGGAAGACCTTTCTCTATGTCTCTCTCTCTCACTGTCCACTCTGCCTGTCAAAAAAATTAAAAAATAAAAAATAATAAAAAAAGAACCCCCAAAACTGGCCTGTGGGAGACTGGCATTGTGGTATAGAAGGTTAAGTCTCCCCCTGTCATGCCAGCATCCCATATGGGTTCCTGTTCAAGTCCCAGCTGTGTCACTTCCCATCCAGTACCCTGTTAATATGCCTGAGAAAAGCAATAGAAGATGATCCAAGTGCTTTGGCCCCCGCACCCATGTGGAAGACCAAGAAGAAGTTCCAGGCTTCTGGCTTCAGATCAGCCCAGCTCTGATTGTTGTGGCCACTTGAGGAGTGCACAAGTGGATGGAAGACCGTTTTTGTCTCTCCCTCTCTCTGTAACTCTGCCTCTCAAATAATTGAATATGATCTTTAAAAAATGGGATCTGCTTGCCAAATATGCACAAAGTCAATCACTTCTACCACTTTAGGGCGGTAGAAGAAAGGTAACATTTATTGTCATTGGCAGAGCAAGGAGCTACTAAGCTATTGTTTAGTTCCAGGGCTCCCTGAGTTGTTGGGGTGAAGTTGAGGCCATTTGGTTTGTGTTCAAATTGCCGATTGGCCAGCGGTACGTGTGGCTTCCCATTGGTTGATCAACAAGATGGTGTTCATTAGGGAATTTTTATGGTGGCCAGAAGGCTTTAGTTAGCTTGGGGACTATGACAGAGTGTTAATTCCTTTCTTCTCTGGACATGGAATTTCCAGAAAAAAGAAACTCCCAGGACAATACCAACTGGCAAGTTGTTATTTATTGGAGAAACATGACTTCTTGAGTGTGGTTATGTGAGTCAAGTTTAGCAAGTGGTTGATTTGCCATCCAATGGCTTGGCAAGGGCATGTTAAGATGTGGGCAGGAGGCCAGGAGACTGGGACCTGATGATGTGCAGCATCTGCCCTCAAGGCTTTGAACAGGGGGCTTGGTTTCACCACTCCCAAAGGGTTTATCCAGCACAAATGCCAGCAGTGGAGAGGGGACAAACCTTACTCTATGTCAACTTACCCAACTTCAGTAAAGTCTGCATCTCTTGCGGATCTTGTTCAAATGCAAGCTCTGATTTGATAGAAGGAGGATGGGCTCAGGGAGTCTTCAGGGGTAACCAGCTTCCCGTAGTACAGGATAAGGGGGGTGAGGTTATGGGTGGAATGCTCTTACAAAGAAACCTTTGTTTTGGTTTCTAACCCTTTAGTTTTTACAGCAATGTTTGGTCCACAGCAGCACTGGGAGAAATGTTGACAAACAGTGCTTGCTCCCATGCATGGCTAGCTTCTCCCAGTTCCCACATGCCCACTTGAGTGGTGTGTTTCTACAGTTGAGCCTGTCTTGATGCATTGCTATGATCAAAGGCCACTATGATCGGAGCACGTGCATTCTGTGGGCTTAGATGAATACATAGAGATACATGCACACCGTTGAGGTATCCTAAGAAGACTTCCACCCACTAACAGACCCTGGGCTGCTATGTCCACTCCTCTTGCCCATTAACTCCAGGAAACCACTGTTGTTTTCTGCATCCACAGTTTTGCCTTTTTCAAGAAATTCAAGTAGAGTTCTAGGGGTCTTCACTCCTAGGGGTTCTCATCAAAATGTGTATTACAAAAAACCTATGCATGGATTTCAATTTTTTTCAGTGTAATACACTTATATTTTAGTTCCATTTTTGTCTACACCCTGTTTGAATTACCCACATGCTTTCATATGTACTTCTTTTTCCAGAAATTCACATGTGTGCAACTTGCCCTCATGTCTTTTTTTCAGATGTTTTCATTTTTAATGGTTCTGGGCCTTTTAGTCTTTAATGTATTTTTAAATGGTGCTGTTTTATTGTTTTTATTTATTACTATCTGCTTGAAAATTAGAGAGAGAGAATCAATCTTCCATCTGCTGGTTCACTCGCCAAATGTCTGCAACCTCTGGGGCTAGGCCACACTAAAGTCAGGAGCCTGGAAGTCCATCTGGGTTTCCCACATGGGTGGCAGAGAGCCAAGTCATTGGGTCGTCATCTGCTGAGTTCATCAGCAGGAAGCTGGGTCAGTAATGGAGTAGCTAGGTTTGAACCAGGGCTCCAATATGGGATGCTGTGTGCCAAATGACAGCTTAACCTTTGGGGTCACATTGTCTGATCTGTGGCCTTTCTATCTGCTAGGATATTCTCCTCACCCTTATGTTAACATCAGCCTTCTTAACATTTTTTATGTTTTTATTCTGATTTTTTTGTTTCATATGTATCCATCTGGGTAGGTTATATGGTTTAATGACCCTGCCCTTTTCATCTAACCCGTTGGATATGTCGCCATCATGTCCAGAGGGGTGCATTGCTGCTTTGATATCTGTAGGACTGGTAGTGATGTCTCCTCCCTTGTCTCAGCTGTGCCTCAGATTTCCATGCATAACCTCTCACGGCCCATTCTTGGAGCCAGACTTGGATTTATGTAGTGATTACTCTACTGCAGCAGTTTTTAAAGAAAATCTTTTGTTTATGTAGATTTTAAAGAAAATCTTTTGTTTATGTAGATTTTAAAGAAAAGCTTTTGTTTATGTAGATTTTCTTTATTGACACTCTCATGTTAGTAACTATAGCTGAATATTTATTGAGTTCAAGAAATTATGCAAGAACACAAAATATCCTCTAACATATTTTAGTGTAACAATCACATATTGTATGGGTATAGCATAGTATTTCTTTTTTCCCCAAAGAAACCATTTATTTAATGAGTACAAATTTAGTAAGTACAACTTTAGGAATATAGCAATCCTTCCCATCATACTTGCCTTCCCACCCTCACTTCCACCCCACTTCTTCCTCCCTTTCCCATTCCCAGTCCCACTCTCCATTAAGAAAATAAAAACTGTTCCTCAACATTAAAGACCAGGGCTGTTCAAGTCTCATAGTCTCAATTTCACTTATAACTATTTCGTTTATAGCATAGTATTTCAACCCATACATATAGCTGCACTGATCACATCAGGATAGTTAGCATTTCCACTTCCTTATTGTTTCCTTATGCTTGGAGACCTTGAGATCCTCACTTCCAGTGCTCAAAAAAAGTTGATAATATAATATAATATATTACTGTGACCTACATCTACCCTATTAGAACTTACTCTAACTGTTGAAAGTTAACTTTCAAATGTACTGTATAAAATATTCTGAGAGCACCATTTATTTCCTTTTTTTTGCATCACATACAGTGATGCAAAATCTTCTTTTGTGCACAATTGCTCTACTTTTCCTGTTCACATGCAAATCAGTGTTTTGAATTCTAATGGTGTGGATTACTTTTCTGTCTTTTTAAGCTTCAAATAACTGAATCGTACAATGTGTATCTTTTCTGGATACCTTATTTAACCCAACTGTATGTTTATGAGTTTGTATTATTATTTTTTAAATTTTATTTAAGTTATACAAATTTTATGTATTTCATATATACTGATTTAGGAACATAGTGATACTTCCAATCCTATCCTGCCTCCCATCCATGCTTCAACCCTTCTTCCTCCTCCCTCTCCTATTCCTACTCTTAATTTTTACAAAGATGTACTTTCAATTCACAATAGCTAATATATGGGGTTAACCCAAATGTCCATCACCTGTTGACTGGATAAAGAAATTATGGTATATATACATTATGGAGTACTACTCAGCTGTAAAAAAAATGAAATCCGGTCTTTTTGCAACAAAATGTCCCCAAAAGACAGACATCATATGTTTTCCCTGATCCAAGTCATAGAGTTTGTATTATTTTAAATAAAATAATCCATGTTTCCAAGAAATGCCCCCAACAGATTCAGCATACACCTCCTTTGCAAACATTGAGTCCCATGCTATGGTTTTCAGAAAATAATGGCTTCTCACATATTTCTCTATAGGAAAAATTATTCCTAAGATATCCTTACTGTCCCATGAGACAAATGGGAATTTCCAAAAATTTCTGATTCCATGTTAGGATTCGCTTTTGAAAGTAGGAAAACATCGAAGGGAAAAGCTGTGGATACTGAAGACAACAGAAAGCTTAGTAAGTAAGTTGCTGAAACCGTATTGAGGCATTCATACCACAAAATGGAAGCTCTAGTAAATAAACATAGGAAAAAATTTTGTTTTCACAATCATATCCAAGATTAAGAATTTTGAGCTGTGAGGTTTCATCCTTGCAATCCTTGGCACTTCTTTGGCCCAAGACAATTGACCCTTTTATGGTTTCCAATCAAAAGTACTTTTCAGAGCCCTCTTTATGTATTCATTTCTCAGACTGTAGATGAAGGGGTTCAGCATGGGGGTGACCATGGTGTACATCACAGAGGCCATTGCAGTTGAATGTGGGTTTTGGATAACAGCAGAGCTAAGAAGCACAACTAGTCCTGTGCAATAAAATAAGGAGACAGTGGAGAGGTGAGAGGCACAGGTGGAAAATGCTTTAATGCCTCTCCTGAGCTGTTGACATGACACAGATGGAGGACACAGTTTTAGAGTAGGAGTAAGAATCCCAGTCAGGGGACCCACACCAGGCAGCACAGATAAAAATTATATAAACAGATCATTAAGAAATGCTTCAAAGAAGACACTATGGACCACATGATTCAGTTCACAGAAATAGTGGTGTACTTCCAGATCTGCACAGGACAATTTCAGCACCATTAAGCTGTGTAACAAGGCATACAGGACACTGATGATCCAGCACATGAGAACAAGATGCAGGGCAGGGGGGGGGGTTCATCATGACCATGTATTACAGGCAGCATAGGCCATCACAACTGGAAAGAAGGTGTCCATTCCTACAAAAAGAAAGTAGGAGAATGTTTTAGTGATGCGTCCATCATAGATGATGATTTTGCTCTGTGTCTGGATGTTCACCAGCATCTTGGGGATGGTGGTGGAGGTGAAGCAGATGTCAACCAAGGACAGGTTGGAGAGGAAGAAGTACATGGGTGTGTGGAGGTGGGGATCTGAGAGGATGGCCAGGATGATGAGCAGGTTCCCAGCCACAGTGACCAGGTACATGGAGAGGAAGAGCCCAAATATGAGGGGCTGTAGTGCTGGGTCCTCTGAGAGTCCCAGAAGGAATTCTGAAAGTCCTATATCATTTCTTAGTTCCATTTTCTTGAGCTGACTACTTGGAAAGAGATAAAAACATGACTACATTTCCTAGAAAGTCATGGCTCACATAGTTGAAATGCTACAATTTCTATTTTATAGGCTGAAAATTGATCTCTACAGTGTATGTACGGATCTGGTCCCAAATAGGGGACTCTTGTACTGTCATATCTGAGTAAGCTTTCCTTTCTGCTTAGCATTTCACTGATGTTCATGTACATGTTAGACTCTTTTAATAAGGAATTTTTCTTGCCCTTGAGCAGTAGAAATTGATTTCTGAGCATGTTCTTAGCACTGTGCAGTCAACAATCTCTCATGCTGAAAAGCAAAGTTCCCTACATCCCAATGATGCAGAAAGAATATCAACAAACAAGTGAATGCTATGAATGAAAAGAACTTAGGCATAACACATCATCAGTGAAGGGTGTTATTTCTAGCAGGTGCCTGGGTAAGACCAGAACAGGATGCCATGGATCATAAATGAAGGGACACAGGTGATATTTGGAAATGAAGGACTAGTAGGGGGTCAACCTGTGCACAGGCCCTGGGATAGGTGTTCTTACCTGGTATCAAGGCTCCGAAGAAGCAAGTGAGGCGATGACAATGAGAAGGAGAGAGAATGGTGGGGGATGTGTTCAAAGGATGTTGAGGAAAGAGGTCCCCTCATTGCTGCTTCTGAAGTATCCACATAGAGTCCACTGTCTGCATGATGAGCCTCCTGCACCTTGTTGAGTTTTCACTATGCCGTGTGAGTATGGCTTGTTTCAACTTTCTAACATTTTAAATGTTGAAAACTTTTAATCAGATGCATCAAAATTGCACAGATTTTTTTTTTTACAGGCAGAGTGGACAGTGAGAGAGAGAGAGAGAGACAGAGAGAAAGGTCTTCCTTTGCCGTTGGTTCACTCTCTAATGGCCGCCGCGGCCGGCGCGCTGCGGCCGGCGCACCGCGCTGATCCGATGGCAGGAGCCAGGAGCCAGGTGCTTTTCCTGGTGTCCCATGGGGTGCAGGGCCCAAGCACCTGGGCCATCCTCCACTGCACTCCCGGGCCACAGCAGAGAGCTGGCCTGGAAGAGGGGCAACCGGGAAAGAATCCGGTGCCCTGACCGGGACTAGAACCCGGTGTGCCGGCGCCGATAGGCGGAGGATTAGCCTAGTGAGCCACGGCGCCGGGCGAAATTGCACAGATTTGTGGGGCAACTATGTGATATGTCAGTATCTGTCAATGTGTAATATCCAGTGGTGGTAACCATATTTATGTCCTCAAATTTGGTGCATTTATTCATGGTTAAAACATCCAAAATTAGTCTTCCAGTATTTCACAACATTAAACAAACATTAAATACAGGCACACTACTATGTAATAGAACCTCAGAACTTCTTCATTCTCTCTAACTATAATTTATCATCTATGATTCCAGCTTTCCCCCATCCCTTCACCCTTGTTCCCAGCCTAGACTATGATAAACACCATTATAATTACTAATTTTAAAAGGAATCCAATAATGTGACATGAATAACTTCTTTTTCAAAAAATATTTATTTATTTATTTGCTTGAAAGACATAGTTACAGAGAGGCAGAGGTGCAGAGGGACAGAGAGAGATCTTCCATCCACTGGTTCAGTCCTCAAATAGTCGCAATGACCAGAGCTGCACTGAACTGAAGCCAGTAGCTAGGAGCCCCAACATGAATAAACTCTAAATTTCATCCATTGATTGAGTTCTGGTCACCTTGAAATATTTGAACTTTGGAATGTGAAGCCCTGGTACCCCAACTGTGAACACTGCTCTCATATCACAAAGCAGGTGCACAAACAAGCAGATGAATTTTCAGAAGCCATGACCTTGTGGGCCTCGTTGGTGCCATGGTCTTTTCACCCCTGACCCCAGGGATTGGGCTACAAGTGGATATGACACATTCTGACATTCTGGTTAAATCGGTTTTCCTTGGCATGAAGTGTGAATGTCACTTAGAAGTGCCAGTTTGAAAGCCTCCATGAACAAATAAAAGGAGCCCAATTCAGGTACAATCATTTTCTCCCTTTTATTGATTAATTGATTTTTCTTCATTTATCTGGAAGGGAGAGAGAGAGAGAGAGAAAGATAAATATAGAAAGATAATAGATAGATATATAGAGATAAATCATAGATCGTAGACACACAGATATAGGACAGATAGAGATTTACCCTCCACTGGTTTGTTCAGCAAATGCCCACACCATCAAGTCCTTGCCCAGGCTGAAGCCAGGAGACTCAGAAGTTGAATTAAGTCTCCCATGTGAGTGGCAGCAACCCAAGTACTTGAACCTTCACAGTAGCTGGAGGTAGCAGGGGAGTCGAGAACTGAGCCCTGGTGCTCTCTGATATACAATGCAGGCATCCTAAAAGTCCAGTGTCCTGCAGGGGAATCAGGTGATTGGAGACTTGGGCACCAACAGGGAGATGTGCCTAATGAGCCAAGAAAGGGAATTACAGATTCACTCTTTGCTGTGCAACACTGGGCTGGATGGAACATGGTGGATGCTACCTCAGGGCTGAAATCAGAACTATAGCATCGTTATATTCATCTGCATTTTAATACATGCATATGTATGTGTGCCTTGTGTTATATTTACATGTGTGTTTACGTGATTGGTGCCATATTTGGTATGGCATGGTAGATTATTGAATTGGAATTAAGTGAATACCCATATATTGAACAAGAACCAACCAAAATGCTTTTCCAGGGTCACATGATTTTGAAAACTTTTTAGCAAGCAAGTCCAGTTTGATGCTTTTGGTTTAATCCTAAACAGTATTGTGTTCTATCAAAACACTTGTATATTTAACTTTTGGGCTCTTGTGTAAGTGATAGTCTCACAATCGCCTTCTGTTAATATAGTTAACAGGTAAATAACATGAGATGATTTATAACTAGAATTATTCAATACTTCATAAAATTTCCACGGGCAATTCAAACATAATTGTTAAATTAGGTGAATGAAAGTGGGATAAACATTATTAAATGCCTCTTCAACACTGTAAAATTATTTTTATTGCCTGAAATATTAAGGTTAGAATACTTTCAATAAAATGTTAGCTATTCATCATAGTCTATGTCACTTCTAAAGAAGATATACTACTAAACATGAATTATGAAGCAATGAGTTTAAGTTGATATACTTTGAAATATTTTTGTTTATGGTATAAACTAAATATATTTGGCTTGCTCATAAGAATTGTTATGAGAAAAATATATAATTTCTAGAGATTGTGAAGTGCTATTGGACTACAGAATGCATCTTGCTAAGGATTAAAATACTAAATAACATCACCAACGAGAAACAGGAAATGAAATTATTCTATATGTTAGAAATTGAATGTGTTCTGTAAAGGATTTTACCAAATATGAGGGTGAATATTTTTGAGGGAAAAAGAATGGTTTTCTCCTAAGATATTTTGAATGTTTGTTCCAATATAGGAGAAAAAATAGTAGAACATATGAGAAAAGATTATGGAAAATTGTGGAAGATTTATAGATCATGAACTTAATGGAACTGTGTGTTTTTCAGGTGTTAAGGTGATTTAAATACAGGATATATTATGATAGCGCAAAATTATGTGGGTCAAAGTAGAAAGTAGAAATGAAAAAGATTCTAGGACTTGTGCACTCAAAAAAATGTATTTTTCACACATATTAGAACTTTTCTATGATTCTAAATTAAACTCCTATTGGAGATAGTTGTACATGAACTTGCACATGTAAGAAATAGACATGGTGATCATGCACCCTTAACACAGGTTCCCAAATGATGACATCTTACAAAATGTGAATTATCACACTCAGGTTATTAGCATTGAGAACAACCAAAATACAAAGCAGGTGCATCAACATAAACTCCGTGAGTAGCCCTTTTACAGCCACAACTGCTATTTTCCTGGTCCAATACCTGACCCCTTCAACTACTCATTTCTGCACCATTTATGTTGTGATAGTATTTCAAAATATCCTATAAACAATTCTACCAGAAATGAAGTAGATACTGCTGGGGTCATGTTTTACAGTGACAATGGTGGACACTGGATGTGGAACTTAAGTGGGAACTGTATCTTTAGATGGGGATAAAACCCAATGAGAAATTATATAGCACACTTAAAGAGGCCAACACTGTAGGGTAGCAGGCTAAACCTCTGCCTGCAGTGCAAGCATCCCATATGGGCATGGGTTTGAGTCCTGGCTACTCCTCTTCTTATCCAGGTCTCTGCAGATGGCCTGGGAAAGCAGCAGAAGGTAGCCCAAGTGCTTGGGCCCCACATGGGAGACCCAGAAGAAGCTCCTGGCTTCTGCCTTCAGATTTGCCCAGCTCCGGCTGTTGTGACCACCTGGGGAGTGAACCAACAAATGGAAAACCTCTCTCTCTGTCTCTCCCTTTCAATATTTGTAATTGTACCTCTCAAATAAATAAATCTTTAAGAAAGCACACTTAACTATTTAATTCCACATTATCAGAAAGAGAAGTTAAATTAGTGATGGAGGCAGGAATGATAAGTGTAAAAAAGAAAAACTGTATTTTCATATTTTGCTGTGCTACAGATTATGGAAATGAGCATAGTTACCACACGTAGTCTGTAGACTACATGAGTATTTTTCAGTAAAAAAAAAGTACCTAGCAAGAACTTATTTGGAAGACATTTTACTGTATTGTGATATATAAGGGAATTTCCAAATATTTTTGATCCCGGGTCGGGGATATTTTTGGGAAAGAAGGAAGATCTTGAAGGGAAAAACTACAGTATCCTAGGAAAAGCAAAAAAGATTACTGAATAATTCAGTTGTACAGAGAGGTTGAAGTCAGTGTAATAAGAACTACAGTAAAGAAACAGAAGGAGAAAATTATATTTTCACAATCAGACCCAAGAGTAAGAGTTTCTGATGCTGAGAATTTGGTCCCTGCAGTGCCTGGCAGTTCTTCAGTCCCAGGGCAATTGGCCCATTTAGGATCTTCTTCCCAATGATCTTTTCAGAGCCCTCTTCATGTCTGTGTTCCTTAGGCTGTAGATGAAGGGGTTCAGCATGGGGGTGACTACGGTGTACATCACCGAGGCCATAGCAGTTGAGTGTGGGTTTTGAGAAATGGCAGAACTAAGATACACACCTATCCCTGTGCAATAAAATAAGGAGACGACGGAGAGGTGGGAGGCACAAGTGGAAAAGGCTTTATTCTTCCCCTGAGCTGACGAGATTGCACGGATGGCAGATATAATCTTAGAATAGGAGAAAAGGATCCCAGCCAAGGGACCACCTCCCAGAAGCACAGATGTGAAATAGATCATGAGATCATTGATAAAGATGTCAGAGCAGGCACTGCGGAGCACCTGACTCAGTTCACAAAAAAAGTGAGGGATTTCCAAATATATGCAAAATGATAGTTGCAGCACCATTGAGCTGTGTAACATGGCCTGCAGGACACTGAGGATCCAGGAAGCCAGGACCAGCTGCACACAGAGCTGGGGGTTCATGGTGACCATGTAGTGCAGAGGGTGACAGATGGCCACAAACCTGTCATAGGCCATCACAGCCAGAAGAAAGTCATCCAACCCAACAAACAGGATGAAGAAGAACATCTGGGTGATGCAGCCTGCATAGCTGATGGCTTGGCTCTGCATCTGGATGTTCACCAGCATCTTGGGGACGGTGGTGGAGGTGAAGCAGATGTCCACCAAGGACAGGTTGGAGAGGAAGAAGTACATGGGCGTGTGGAGTTGGGGGTTTGAGAGGATGGCCAGGATGATGAGTAGGTTCCCAACCACGGTGACCAGGTACATGAAGAGGAAGAGCCCAAATATGAGGGGCTGCAGTTCTGGGTCCTCTGAGAGTCCCAGGAGAAGGAATTCTGAAATTTGTGTTTTATTGTCTACATTCATATATGTGATGTTCCTAGAAAACACAGAAACAGAACATGACACAAGGAATAATTATCATCTTCTGAAATGCTATTATTTATATTTACAGCCAAGAATTCAATCTATTTTGTGTCTAACTCCAGTCTCCCATACTGGATCCCTGTGCCAATTCTGATTAGGAGCTCCTGTCCCATACACACCCTTTCTCCTTGAGGACTGCAGATGGAATGTTGACCTTGTTCTGGGAACTGTCTAGAAATGAGCAGATAATGCAAGATAACAAATGTGCCTACAGTAACAGGAGGGGGAAATGATGATGACCTATCAATAGTTTTTCTTAGAATAATGATCAAAATATGTTTCATATGAAGGCAAAAAAATGAAATTCTTGTATAGCTGTTTCATAATAGGCATTTCTCATGAAACTTCTGTTGATCCTTCATATATGTGGATTTCAATGTGTTCACACTGAAATAAAGTTGTATATTGGGAAGCTGGCATTGTGGCATAGCAGGTAAAGCAGCAGCCTGCAGTGCCAGCATCCCATATGGGCACCATTTTGGATCCCAGCTGTTCCACTTCTGACCCAGATCCCTACTAATATCCTGGGAAGGACAGCAGGAGATGGTCCACGCATTTGGGTCCCTGGATCCACGTGGGAAACCCAGATGATGCTCCTTTGTGGCTGTCTGGGGACTGAACCAGTAGATGGTATGATGGAAGATCTTTCACCCTCTCTCTCTCTGTCTGTAACTTTGACTTCCCTAAAGAAATGAATCTTGAAAAGCTTATCATTTGGGAGAGAACGATCCAACATGGGAAGCAGGATACACAGCAGACTCATAGAATGGCAGATGTCCTAAACAGCACTCTGGCCTCAGAATCAGCTCTTAAGGCATTCGGATATGGCTGAAGAGCCCATGAGAGTATTACAGGCATGGAAAGCCAAAACACTCTGGAAAAAAAAGAGGACCTAAATGAAAGATCTCTGCAACTAAGATCCCAGTAGAAAGAACAGGGCCATCAAAGAAGGAGGTACCTTTCTCTGAAGGGAGGAGAGAACTTCCACTTTGATTATGACCTTATCTAAATAAGATCAAAGTTAGCGAACTCAAGAGGCTTCCATAGCCTTGGAAATTCATGACTAGAGCCTAGGGAGATTTCTGACGCCATAAACAAGAGTGTCAAATTGTTAAGTCAACAACAGGAGTCACTGTGTACTTACTCCTCATGTGGGATCTCTGTTCTTAATGTGTTGTCCAATGTGAAGTAATGCTATAACTAATAATCAAACAGTATTTTACACTTTATGTTCTGTGTGGTGCAAACTGATGAAATCTTTACTTAATATATACTAAATCAATCTTCTGTATATAAAGATAATTGAAAATGAATCTTGATGTGAATGGAAGGGGAGAGGGAGCGGGAGATGGGAGGGGTGCGGGTGGGAGGAAAGTTATGGGGGGCAAAAAGCCATTGTAATCCATAAACTGTACTTTGGAAAATTATATTTACTAAATAAAAGTGTTTATAAAAAAAGAAAAGCTTATCATTTGACTCCATCGTACACAGAGTATTTGAATTACCTTAGCGTACTCTCATCAGGGAAAAAATATGAAATGCAGAAAAAGAAACGAGCTACAAAGGTGAAAGCACAGGTTTTCAGGGAAAGCCTGCAGAAGGGGCAGAATTCCCTCTTCCCACACCACACACATTTTTAGAGAGGAATGGATCCCAGGCAAAATGTCGGCCTCAGTGGTGTGATCGTGTTCTGCCTTCTGTCTAAAAGCATGTTAAGAATAAAAACATTAAACACCTACCCAGTGAACAAGAAAATAAAACAGGCTCAATGGAGAAAAAAATCTAATTATATCAGTTGAATCCTGAGCAACACATAGAAAGACATTCACAGATTGGAAACAGTCCAATAGGAAAAACATGAGTGGGGCCAGCACTGTAGGGTAGTAGGCTAAGCTGCCACCTGCAGTGCCAGCGTCCCATATGAACAACTGTTCGAGTCTGGCTGCTCCACTTCCGATCCAGCTCTCTGCTAATGCACTTGAGAAAGCAGTGGAAGATGGCCCAAGTGCCATCATGGGAGACCCAGGAGAAGCTTCAGGCTTTGGATCAGTGCAGCTCTGGCCATTGTAGCCATTTGTAGAGTGAACCAGTGGATGGAAGATCTTTCTCTGTCTCTCCCTCTCTCCATCTGCAATTCTACCTCTCAAATAAATAAATAATTTTTAAAAATATGAGCAAAGAGAGTACTGACAATTCAAAAAAGAAAATAGACCAAACCCTCCAAACACACACACAAAATTGAGTCATTTTTAGACAGAACAGTAGAAAAGTTGTTTGTGCCTGTTCTTTATATATTGGGCCTGTTGGGTTTTGTTTGGTCATGTGGATGACACGGTCCCCTTTATCAAAATCTGCAGAAAATGGAACTTACTGACTCAAGTAGTGCAAAAGCATTTTGAACATTTTAAAAGCAGTGAGGATAACACAACTGGGTAAATAGACTTGACCACACAGATGTATATACACTCAGACAATTCCCCCAGATAAATCTATGCATAGAGAAAATAACTGAATCACAGACAGCAAAGGTGGCACAATTTCCAAGTCTTACATTTTAAAGCATATGGTACATAAAGCAGGAGTAAAAAAGCCACTATGACTGCATGATGCAAAAACAAAGAACTTGAACCAACACTAGAGAAAGTAAATTATTAACAAAATCACCAATATATTCAGACTCACCCATAAGGCAATAAGTGCAAATGAAGCTCATTATTGTAGACCCTTTTTACATGTTCAATAATGTGTTTTTTCTGAATATCTGGCATGAAGGAAGATTAATACAGACTATGCACCTCATGCACTTCCATTGCAAGGCAGTGTTAGCAAGCAACCTTTGGTCAGATTCCTTCTTTTCAATGTGGAAGTGTACTCAGATATGCTCCATCTTAAAAATATTATCTATATATCTGTGTACAGAAAATACCTGATTTCTGTATTCTCTATCATTGCAAATATTCTTGTATTTGCATTCTACACATCACACCTTCCGTTCTCTGCTCTAACTGGGTTTCCACTACCATCACTTCAAAGTCAACACTCACCCTGTCTTTGCTGAGTTCTATGGCTGCTTTTCTTCCTAGCATCATAAATAAACACATCAATGAATCAGTCAATCCAGAGATCTTTCATTTCTGGGCTGGCATGGATTGTCCCTCAGGTGACCCTCAGATGAGCTTTCTCAGTTCTCCCTGCCCCTGAGCCTTTCCTTCAGCACCTGCTGACTTCCTGGGCTCACCTGGATGAGATATGAACCATTCTTGGATGGTTGACAGTGGAGAGTGAGGCTCTGGCCCCAGACAAGACAGCGGGAAGGAGTGAAGCATGTCTCACCACATCTCCCTTAGGTCTCCACAGTTTAATAAATCATATCTCCCCAGACTCGTGGTAGCACATGCTGAAGAACAGGAGCAGAGGAGAAGTTTGTAACCCCCTGGGTCTCCTCCCTTGGGCGTAGTTCTTTCCCTCTTGCTTCTCAAACCCCTGAGATCACCATTTCCCTGTGGGGCTTTGCTTTGTGTACAGGGAAATTTTTTTCCAACAGATTCTCTGCTCCTAGTACACCAGGTATAAAATCAGGTAATTCTAGTCTTTATTTCTCCTTCTCAAAGAACTGTTACTTTCCAAAGGGATAACTTCCTGATGACTTCTCCCAACCCTGAATTAAAGTCTTCTTAAAATTTAAGATTGTGTCATAACTACATAGTTTATGATATCAAGTCACTATAATGGAAACACAGCTCCTGTTAGCCTGACAAAATTACTATTCCCCTATTTGACAAGGGGAAGAACCATATTCCCTTGAGAGGAAACCATAGGTGCTACATTATTTGGCTTCACGGTGCAATTTCTAAAATAAAAAATATCTGAATGCTGCTTAAAACACTAAGTAAGGGCTTCCATCTCAGTTTCCATTACAAGGGAATGGGGAATGGACCAGGCTGATGAATGGAGCCCAGAACTCAGTCTGGATGTTGTACATTTGTGGTAGCCACAAAAGTAGCAAATGCATCACCTGCTGTCTCCTAGGAAGTGCATTAGAAGGGAGCTAAAAGAGATGCACAGCAGGGACTTGAACACTGGCAGCCCACTATGGATGGTGAGCATCCCAAGTGGCATCTGTGTCAAAGCATGGTCCTTTTTTTAAACTTTTATTTAATGAATGTAGATTTCCAAAGTACAGCTTATGGATTACATTGGCTTCCCCCCCCCAATGACTTCCCTCCCACCCGCAACCCTCCCCTTTCCTGCTCTCTCTCCCCTTCCATTCATATCAAGATTCATTTTCAATTTTCTATATATACAGAAGATCAGTGTAGTATACATTAAGTAAAGATTTCAATAGCTTGCACCCACATAGAAACACAAAGTGAAATATACTGTTTGAGTACTCGTTATAGCATTAAATCTCAATGTACAGCACATTAAGGACAGAGATCCTACATGAGGAGTAAGTGCACAGTGACTACTGTTGTTGACTTTACAAATTGACACTCCTGTTTATGGCATCAGTAATCTCCCTATGCTCCAGTCATGAGTTTCCAAGGCTATGGAAGCCTTTTGAGTTCTCCAACTCTTATCTTTTTTTTTATCTTTTATTTAATGAATATAAATTTCCAAAGTACGACTCATGGGTTACAATGGCAAGGCCATAGTCAAAGTGGAAGTTCTCTCCTCCCTTCAGAGAAAGGTACCTCCTTCTTTGATGACCTGTTCTTTCTACTGGGATCTCAGTCACAGAGATCTTTCATTTAGGTCTTTTTTTTGCCAGAGTGTCTTGGCTTTCCATGCCTGTGATACTCTCATGGGCTTTTCAGCCAGATCCAAATGCCTTTAGGGCTGATTCTGAGGCCAGAGTGCTTTTTAGGACATCTGCCATTCTATGAGTCTGCTGTGTATCTCACTTCCCATGTTGGATCGTACTCCCCTTTATTTATTCTATCAGTTAGTATTAGCAGGCACTAGACTTGTTTATGTGATCCCTTTGACTCTTAGTCCTTTCATTATGATCAATTGTGAACTGAAATTGATCACTTGAAGTAGTGAGATGGCATTGGCACATGCCACCTTGATGGGATTGAATTGGAATCCCCTGATATGTTTCTAACTCTACCATTTGGGGCAAGTCAGCTTGAGCATGTCCCAAATTGTACATCTCTTCCCTCTCTTATCCCCACTCTTATGTTTAACAGGGATCACATTTCAATTAAATTTCAACACTTAAGAATAACTGTGTATTAATTACAGAATTAAACCAGTAGTATTAAGCAGAACAGACAAAAAAAAATACTAAGAGGGGTAATGTATTAAGTTGTTAATTAACAGTCAGGGCTATGCTGATCAAGTCACCATTTCTCATAGTGTCCATTTCACTTCAACAGGTTTCCTTTTTGGTGTTCAGTCAGTTGTCACTGATCAGGGAGAACATATGGTATTTGTCCCTTTGGGACTGGCTTATTTCACTCAGCATGATGTGTTCCAGATTCCTCCATTTTGTTGCAAATGACTGGATTTCGTTGTTTCTTACTGCAGTATAGTATTCTAAAGAGTACATATCCCATAATTTCTTTATCCAGTCTACCGTTGATGGGCATTTAGGTTGGTTCCAGGTCTTGGCTATTGTGAATTGTGCTGCAATAAACATTAGGGTGCAGACTGCTTTTTTGTTTGCCAATTTAAATTCCTTTGGGTAGATTCCAAGGAGTGGGATGACTGGGCTGAACGGTAGGGTTATCTTCAGGTTTCTGAGGAATCTCCAGACTGACTTCCATAGTAAAGCCTGGTCCTTGATATCTATATAATCCTCTGTGTTTCTCCTAATTGTCAAGCCCAAATTCCTGAGAAAAATTTGTGTTCTTCCTTTTTTAGAGACAGATTTCCAAAAATAAATATATAGACTGATGAAGCAGAGTAGAAAACCCCATAAAAATCCATGCATCTACAATGGGCCAATCTTTGACAAGCACACAAAAGACACATACTGAATAAAGGACAGTGTCATTAGCAAACGGTATTGGGAAAATTGGATTTTTGTGTATAGAAGTTTTAAACAAGACCCCTTCCATATACCCTACACATAAACCACACAGATTGCATCAAGAATCTAATTTTAAGATCTGATAGTATCAAACTACTAGAACAAAACATATGGCAAACACTGCAAGACATTAAGATAGGTAAGACTACCAAAAGCACAGGCAATAAAAAGACAAATGAGATTATATCAAACTGAGCAACCTCTGCACAGCAAATGAAGCAATTAACAAAGTAAAAAGACAATTGGCAGAATGGGATAAAACATTTACAAACCATGGATCTGTTAAAAGATTAATGGGCAGAGTATATACAGAGTACAAGACACACAATGAAACAATCAAGTTAAGAAATGGGCAAAGGACTTGAACAGGCATTTTGCAAGACAGAAAATGCAAATGGGCAACAGACAATTGAAAAAATGCTCAGGATCACTAGCCATCAGGGAAAAGCAAATCAAAACCACAGTGAGGGTTCATATCACCCCAGTTAGAATGGCTCTCATGCAGAAACAAACATTAAGTGCTGGTGAGGATGTGGGGAAACAGGTACCCTAATCCACTGTTGGTAGAAATGTAAACTGGTGCAGCCACTGTGGAAGACAGTATGGAGATACTTCAAAAAGCTGAAAATAGACCTGCCATATGACCCAGCCAACCCACTCCTTGGGGATTTACCCAAAGGAAATTAAATCAGCATACACAAGAGATTCTTGCACTCCCATGTCTATAGCTCATTTCAGAGTGCAAAGACATGCAATCAACCTAGATTTCCATCAACCAATGACTAGTAATGTGGTATATACACAATTGGATATAATATAATATATGATATATATCTCCATTGGATATTATATATATTATATATATATCCATGAAAAAGAATGAGAGGCCAGCACTGTGGTGTAGTGGGTGAAGCCGCTGTCTTCAGAGCCAGCATCCCATATAGGAGCTGGTTCAAGTCCCGGCTGCTCCACTTCCAATCCAGCTCTCTGCTATGGCCTGGGAAAGCAGTAGAAGATGGCCCAAGTCCTTGTGTCCCTGCACCCATGTGGGAAACCTGATGGCCCAAGTCCTTGTGTCCCTGCACCCATGTGGTAAACCTGGAAGAAGCTTCTGGCTCCCAGTTTCAGACTGGCTCAGCTTCAGCTGTTGCAACAATTTAGGGAGTGAGCCAGTGAGTAGAAGATCTCTCTCTCACTCTCTCTCATTCTCCTTTCTCTCTCCATCTGCCTCTGTCTCTGCCATTCTGTAACTCTGCACCTGAGTGGGATACCTGAAGAGGCTCCTGGCTTCAGATCTGCCCAGCTCTAGCCATTGCAGCCATTTGGGGAGTGAATCAGTGGATGGAAGACCTTTCTCTCTCAGTCTGTAGCTCTGCCTCTCAAATAAATAAAAATATTTTTAAAAAGTTAATATGCTTTGAAATATAATTTGCCTGTCATATAGAAACTAAATAGGTTTGGCTTGATTATAGCCATTGCTTTATAAGTAGTGTATGTATTTTTGGAGGTAGTTAAATGCTATTGGTCTACAGAATGATGGTTCATGCTTGTTAAAGAACAAAATTCTAATTAATATGTGGTCATCAGTGAGGAGCAAGGAAAATCATTATGTGTGTAAGGAAAGGAAGGCAAGTTTTATAATGATGGTTATAAAATGTGGGTCAATGTTCTTTAAGAAACAGAGAATGTACTTGTCCTAAGGTTTCTGTCTTGTTATTCCCACATGAAAGAGAAGAAAATGTAGGACTTGTGAGTAAATAGTGTGGAAAACTGTGGCAGATTTGTGGAGAATGAACTTGGTAGAAAAATACAATTTGAGGTCCACCTAGACTGGCTGAGTCAGGTGTTCTGGGCATGAGGCCAGTGTTGTGTGTTTTTCCAAAGACCCCAAAACCAGAATTTGGAGGTACACAAAGGTGAGGACTGATGCTCTACTGCCTGCCTCAGCCCTAAGCAGTCATCCCCTCCCCAGTGCCCTTGACTTGTCCTTATTCAATGCTTGTGAGAAGGGGAAATTCCTTAACTCAAGGCAGATCTCACAATGGACTATCAGCAGTCAGATATACAGGGAAACTCCCCACTCCCTGCCATAGCTTCCATTTCGATTTCCTTCAAGTGGTGTTGCTTTTGGATAATTTGTGGTGTAGTCTCCATGGGGGTTTTGACCTAACAGTCATCCTACAGATAGAATAAGATCAACACCCTGTCAATTTTTAACCCAGAGGGGAACAGCTCAAGACTGTTTGTACAGAGACCTGCAAATGATTGATCTACTGTGTGTAACTCACCCTCAGGAATTCCTATACCACAAGTAGAGTCACCTTGAAAAACCAAATCAACATCAGAAGATGACATGGTTTATAACCAGAGCAAACTTGTTGTGCCAATTAGGATTACCATCATTAAAAATGAGGAAAGTGTTGTGTAACATACAAAATGAAAGAAAGCCCTCTGATGTCATAAAAGAATACAACTCGGGATCTCGGGTAGTTTTTATTTTATTTTTTTTAATTTTTTTTAATTTTTTTATTTTTTTGACAGGCAGAGTGGACAGTGAGAGAGAGAGACAGAGAGAAAGGTCTTCCTTTGCCGTTGGTTCACTCTCCAATGGCCGGGTAGTTTAATAGAAGGTATGAAGGAGATAATTTCCAAAGAGCTGAGACATAAATATGAAGTAGCACCTTGACAGTAGGGACTCCATTTTGGAGCACTTGAGACTCCATTCTGGGAAAGCACCCCCCCCCCCGACCATGAGACTCTGGTCTGAAACTATGATCTCAAATAGTCGGACAATAGCAGTACACTACATCACCCTTGGCAGAGCACAGAAACCCCCTAGCATGATTGCTCAAGCTTGAAAGTGGAAAGGTTGCACCTGGGTTAATGATAAAGATGTGATTTGTCTATGTCTTACCTATAATTTGGATTAATGTCAAGATCATAATTGATAATTGTAAGATTGTAACTGGTATTGTCAAGATTATAATGGATATTAATTTCACTTAGGACTTGGGTTATGTTGATCCCAGTAACTATGTACTCTTTTGATTTTAGCAACCGTGTATCCCCCCTCCCGATTTTGCGGTTTTTGCCTGTATAAACCCTATGCTGTAGTTCCTCGGGGCTCATCTGTTCTTGCATATTCAGAGAGCCCCAGCATGCTGGATCAATAAACCCTTAACCCTTTGCTGATTGCATGAGAGAGAGTCTCTTGGAGTCGTTCTTGAGGGCGGCGGACTTTTTTTAAAACTCTAACAAAGAGGGAGTGGATGGTTATCAGATGATGAGAGAAAGCAGAAGATGTTTGTTTATTGCAGAGGTCACATTTCTACCTTGTATTTTTTTAAAATATTTTTTATTTTTATTTATTTATTTGAGAGGCAGAGCCCTAAATGGCAACAATGGCAAGGAGCTGGGTTGGGTCCAAAGCCAGGAGCCAGGAGCTTCTTCTGGGTCTTTAATATGGGTGCAGGTGCCCAAACACTTGGACCATCTTCTAATGCTTTCCCAGGTGCATCTTCAGGGACCTGGATCAGAAGTGGAGCAGCTGGGACTCGAACCAGTGCCCATATGGGATGCCAGTGATGCAGGTAGAGTTTCAGCCCACTATGCCACAGCACCAGCCCATCTACCTTGAGTTTTTGTCTGCTCAACTATTTCCTTTATTGACTCCCATGCATTCCCAGTACTAACAATGGAGTATCAGATGACAGCGTCTTCTAGTTGTTCAATTCTCTTTACTTCCTTACCGAAACTTTTAACAGGGATCTGCAATGCAAAGGTTTACCATCCCACAGGACAAATGGGAATTTCCAAATATTTCTGAGCCAGTGCTTGGGGAAAGAGGAAAGCAACAAAGAAAAAAAAAAACCTTATGTATACTCAAGAGAGCAGAAGGCTTAAGAAATGATTTCCTTAAATTATACAGAAATGTTGACACCAAAGGAATGAAAATGACAAGAAAGAAACACAAGGAGCAGATTTTATATTTGAAATTTGATCAAGGAATCAAAATTTCAAGCTTTGGGGAACTGAGCCCTACAATTATGGGTGCTTGCTTTGTTCCCGACCAATGGACCAGCTTACAGTTTCCCTCCAAAGAGTCTTGTCAGAGCCCTCTTTACATCTGTGTTCCTCAGGCTATAGATGAAGGGGTTCAGCATGGGGGTGACAACAGTGTACATCACTGAGGCCCTTGCACTTGAATGCGAGTTGTGGGTGGCAGAAGAGCTAATATACACACCTAGCCCTGTACAATAAAATAAGGAGACAACAGAGAGGTGAGAAGCACAGGTAGAGAATGCTTTATACTTCCCCTGAGCTGAGGAGATGGCACGGATGGAGGAGACGATCTTAGAGTAGGAGTACAGGATCCCAGCCAGGGGACCTCCACCCAGCAAGATAACAAAAAAATACATGACCACATCATTTAGAAAGCTGCTGGAGCAGGCAAGTCTGGCCACATGGTTCAGTTCACAGAAGAAGTGAGGGATTTCCAGGTGTGTGCAGAAGGACAGCCGCAGCACCATTAGGCTTTGCAACAAGGCATGCAGGATACTGATAACCCAGCACACCAGGACCAGATGCACACAGAGCCGGGGGTTCATGATGACCGTGTAGTGCAGAGGGTGACAGATGGCCACAAACCTGTCATAGGCCATCACGGCTAGGAGAAAGTTCTCCATCTCTACAAAAAGCAAGAAGAAGTACATCTGTGTGATGCAGCCTGCATAGCTGATGGCTTTGCTCTGCGTCTGGATGTTCACCAGCATCTTGGGGACAATGGTGGATGTGAGACAGATATCATAGGAGGACAGGTTGGAGAGGAAGAAGTACATGGGTGTGTGGAGGTGGTTGTCTGAGAGGATGGCCAGAATGATGAGTAGGTTCCCAGCCACAGTGACCAGGTACATGGAGAGGAAGAGCCCAAATATGAGGGGCTGCAGTGCTGGGTCCTCTGAGAATCCCAGGAGGAGAAATTCTGAAGGTTGGGTTTCATTGCCTGGTTCCATGTAGTTGAGATGACCACTAGAAAAGAGACAAAAATCATAATTACTTTTCATATAGAGTTACAGCTCACAGAGGTGAAATGCTATCATTGATATTTGGCAGGCAGAAAATTGACTTTTGTACAATATGCATGGATTTAGTCCTAGTTAGATGACTTCATATTGGCATCTCTGAGTAGGGCTCGCTTAGCGATTGCCCGAAGATTCATGTTAGTTTTAATAAGAAATTATCTTGAACTTGAACAGCATAAACTTACTTCTGAATGTGTTCCAAGCTCTGTTCCATCAATAAATCTACCATGCTTATAAACCAAATTCCCTATTTCCAGTGATGGAGACAATCTATGTGAACAAGCAAATGCTATGAATGAAAAGAAAGTAGATGTAAGGAGCTTGGATGAAGGGTGTTCTAGCTGTTGCCCAGATTAGACCAGAAACAGGCTGCAGTGGCTCAGAAAGTGAGAGCCACAGATTTGCAGAAGCAGGTACTTGCAAGGTGCCAACCATTGTAAAGGCCCACAGGTGGCAAGACGCCACAAGAGAGAAGTGTGATGATGGGCATGAGCAGGGAGGGGTGTGGTGGGGATGGGGTGAGAGGATGTGGAGGTTGAGGTGCCCTTCCCAGTGCTTCTGAAACATGCACACAGAGTTCACTGTGTACGCTGTAAACCTCCTGCACCTCATTAATGTTTACTATGCTCTGTGTGTATTGTTAGCTTGAAAATGTTTTAACATGTTTAAACATTCTAAACTTCTGTGTAAAAATTGCACATTTTTGTGTGGGTGCTATGAGATATGTCCACACCTGTATCTATTGTGTGTCCAATCTGGGTGACTTTATCTATGTCTCAAACATGATACATTTCTCCATGGTGAGAATATCCACAATCCTATCTTGTATTTTTTTAAATAGAGAAATGTGCACTGCATGAGCATTATCTAGAGTCACTGTACTGTGTAATAGGGCACCAGAACCTTTTGTTCCTCTCTAACCTTAACATATCATACATTATGAAACCTTTCTCCATTCCTCTGCCATGGCTCTCTCTGCAGATTCTAATAACCATCATTACTCTTAGTACTTTTTCTGCAAGGGACCCAGTGATTTAAAGTGAATTCCTTCCAAATATTGTTGGAGTTCTGGTCCCAGTGTTGAAAGGGTCACCTTGGAGTCTATGAGACTTGGAATGTATCTGCTCCCCAAGCTGTGAACATTGCTTGTATCACAAAGCAGATGCACACGGGCATGTGGAAACACAGAGGCAAACAGGCAGAAACTGTGACCTTCTAGGCCTGGTGGCTCCCATGCCCTTGTCACCCTGGGATCATGAATAGGACTACAAGCAAGCAGATAGGACACAAACTGGATACATCAGATTTCTTTGCTATAAATTAAGTGTAAATGCCACCCAGAAGTTTCAGTTTCAGAGCCTTCCTCAAACAAATAAAAGTCTAGGTTGATTCAGGTATAACCAATTTTCTCTTTTATTGATTGATTTATTAATTATTTCATTTATTTGAAAAGTAGAGAGGGGACAGAGAGGGGACAAAGAGTTAAAGATAGAGATGATAGCTATCTATAAATAGTTATGTGACTGATGATAGAATAGATAAATAGATAGAATAGACAGATTGATAGATGGATAGATATATAGATAAAATAGAACTGACAGGATAGGCAGAGAGAATAGACAGATGGATAGATATATAAATAGAATAGATAGAAAGACATAGAATAGATAGATAGAACCAACACATAGAATAGGATGGATAGATACATAGATAGATTGCTAGATAGATAGGATAGGTAGATAGATAGACAGACAAATAGACTGATGGAGAGATGATAGGTAGAAAGGACAAAATACATAGACTAGATAGATGGATAGAATAGATAGATATATGACAGATAGAACAGACAGAATAGATATATAAAGAGATAGATGATTGATAGATAGATAGATAGGCAGATAGATAAAAACAGACAGAGCTTGCCTATCCACTGGCTCACTCACAAAATGCCCACAACATCCAGGACTGGGCAAGAGTGAAGCCAGGAACCCCAAAAGTCAACCCAGGTCACCCATGTGCGTGGCAGGAACCCAAGTACCTGACCCATCACAGCTGATTCTCAGGAGTTACATTAGCAAGAAACTGGAATCAGGAGCAGAGCCACAACTGAATCTGGGCTCTCTGATAAGCAGCGCAGGCATCCCAAGTATCCCAACTTCTATACCAAGTGTCCGCCTTCAGAGGAGAGTTTTTAACAACTACAAATATATGCAGCAAAGACAACATGGAGAATGTAATTAGGTCAAGTATAGTGGCTGAAACAACTGTACAAAATAAAATAGAATGCAATTGTAAATCTAATTTTTATTTTTAAAAAGGGAAGCATTGAAAAAATCCATGCAAGATGAATTCTCAGCAGAAAGCATTGTCAATGTGCACCATTTTGAGACTAAAATATGGAGCTGGGATTATCGGTACTATATTCTGGATGCTGCTTGAGATGCCTGCACCCCAGCTCAGAAGGCTTGGGTTTGATTCCTGGTTCTGCTCCCAATTCCAGCTTTCTGCTAATGCACTCTCTGGGAAGTCACAGTCACTGCTGGGGGAGTTGGGTTTCCTGCCTCCCATATGGGAAACCTACACTGAAGTCTTTGGTTTTGGCCCAATGATAGTGTTTGCTGACACTCAGAAAGCTAATTACTTGGGGACAGATATCTCTGTGTCTGTACGTCTTTATCTACCTCTCTTTGCATCCCTGTATTCCAAATGAAAGGAAACCACACCAATTTAAAAATAAACTAATAAATGCCCTCACTTACCTGCAGGTCCCTCCGCAACCACTACCCCCACCCCAGTCTCTCCTCCCCTTAACCCCAATGATGCTTGGATCCACTTTCTGCTGCTCAGTCTCTGCCCTGATTGAGGTTCCACGTCAGTCATTCCATTGCCACCAATCAGTTGCTATTTTAATAGTTAGTTCTGTTTTTCTGTATAGTTGCAAATGAGTACAGTAGCCAGTGAATCAAGTAAGCAAACTAACAATGTGATCTCTTTATCTGAAATAGACTGGTTTGGCTGTTGGGTGACCACCGCTACATTCTCTCAGCTTTTATTCTAATGAGAATTTCCTACAGTGCCCATTGGACTCTTGGACTCACCTGCGTGGGTTCTGCAGGAGGAGGGTCTCCATGAGGGAAGTGTGGACTCCTCCCTGGGTAGCTGATGATGGAGGCTGGAGCTCGGTCACACACAAGACAGTAGGAAGGAGCAAAGAATCGGTTGCCAAGTCAGATCAAGACTCCAAAAGCAACCACAATGTCCTGAGCAGACCATGGATGCACAGTTGAGGGACAACAGCAGAGGGTGAATTTACAGCTCCCTGTCTCTTCTCATTAGGCTCAACTCCCTCTTGGTGTCCCAACCTCTAAGCACCTGATTTCCCTGCAGGGATGCTGGTCTGGGAAGAAGGAAATTTTCCTGCTGATTCTCTGTTCCCAAGAGAGCAGGTAAGAAGCCAGGTGAACCCAGCTCTGATTATTCCTCCCCTGAATTCTTCTGCCTCCCAGAGGACAAAGCTCTAAAGGAACTGACCTTTCTTGGTGAAAGTTTTCTCTAGAGTTGAAGATGGACGAACCTATCTTGAAGGCGTACCTAGCAATCTTCAACTCCAGACTTATGTTGGAGATATGACTCTTGACATCTCCAGAAAATTTCTGTATCCCTTTTCAAGTAGATGAAATTGTTTCTTTGGTGTAAAACCAGGGGCTCTTCACTTCCTAAGAATTAGAAATTGTATCACAAGTTAATAGCCATCTTTTAGCTTCTCATTATAAAATGTTTGCTAGTTAAAAGAGCTGTATTGCATTCTGGTCTCAGATTCAGCCCTAAAGGCATTCAGACGTAGCTGAAAAGCCCATAAGAGTGTTTCAGGCATGGAAAGCCGACGCTCTGGCAAAAAATGACCTAAATGAAAGATCTCCGCGAGTGAGATCCCAGTGGAAAGAACGGGCCATCAAAGAAGGAGGTACCTTTCTCTGAAGGGAGGAGAGAACTTCCACTTTGATTAGGGCCCTGTCTATGTAATAATGGAGTCTGTGGACTCAAAAGGCTTCCAAAGCCTTGGCAGCTCATGACAAGAGCCTTGGGTGGTCACTGACATCATAAGTAAGAGGGTCAATTGTTAAATCAACAACAGGAGTCACTGTGCACTTGCGCCCCATGTAGGACCTCTATCCTCAATGTGTTGTACTATGAAAATTAATGGTAAAACTTGTCTTCAAACAGTACTTTATACTTTGTATGTCTGTGTGTGTGCAAAGTATTGAAATCTTTACTTAGTATAGAGTTGATCTTCTGTATATGAAGATAATTTAAAATGAATCTTAATAAAGAATGGGATGGGAGAGGGAGTAGAAGGTGGGACAGGAGTGGAGATGGGAGGGCAGGTATGGGAGTTAGAACTGCTATATTCCAAAAGCTGTACCTATGAAATTTATATTTATTAAATAAAAGCCTTCTAAATAAATAAATGAATGAATGAATAAAATAGACTAAAATTTTAAAAAGAGCTGTAGTTATTCATAGTTTGGTATCTTTTTATCAATGCATAATTGGTGGGGGAACATGTTATGTTTGGATGCATGTATACATTGTGTTGTAAATAAGTTATCATATCACCTAAACATTTATCATTTCTTAGAGTTATCAACATGCAGAATCTTCTCTTCTGATTTTTGTTTTAATAACGAATGTTAGTGAAATAGTGGGTAGAAGCTACAATAGTACACTCACTTTTGAAATGAAAATCATACAACCATCATGAATGACAGTAGGGAGTTTCTTCAAAAAACTAAAAGTAAGTTTATAATATGACCCAACTTATCCCACTCCTGAAAATAAACTCAAAGAAAATAAAATCAGCATTTGAAAGAGTTATCCACACTCCTATGTTTACTGCTCCTCAGTATGGAATCAACCTAGATAGCCATCAACTGATGACTGGGTAAACAAAACATGCTATATAAACTTGATAGGCTGTTACCCCCCCCCATAAGAAACAATGGATCCCAACACTGGCAGCAAAATGATGGAACTAGAGATCCTTATGCTAAGTGACATAAGGCAGACCCACAACAACCGATATCATGTGTTCCCTCCTATTTATGTGAGGTAATACATACAGATTGCCGGCACCATGGCTCACTAGGCTAATCCTCCTCCTTGGGGCGTTGGCACACCAGGTTCTAGTCCCGGTTGGGGCGCCGGGGATTCTGTCCCGATTGCCCCTCTTCCAGGCCAGCTCTCTGCTGTGGCCCGGGAGTGCAGTGGAGGATGGCCCAGGTACTTGGGCCCTGCACCCCATGGGAGACCAGGATAATTACCTGGCTCCTGCCATCGGATCAGCGCGGTGCGCCGGCTGTAGCGTCCCAGCCGCAGCGGCCATTGGAGGGTGAACCAACGGCAAAGGAAGACCTTTCTCTCTGTCTCTCTCTCTCACTGTCCACTCTGCCTGCCAAAAAGAAATAAATACAGATTATAAATATCATGTGGATGCCATAGTATTCAGTGCAGTTATGAGTATTGCTTCATTTAGTCATTCCACATAAATGACATAAAACTTTCTTTTGTCCACATTATTATCACTGTTAGAAATACATCTTTATTATATTAATATCTCCATCTTATTTTTTAATTAAATGTTCCTTTTTAGATTTATTTATTTATTTGAGAGGCAGTGTTGCAGAGAGAGAGATCTTCCATCTGCTAGTTCACTCCCCAAATGGCTGCAGTGGCTGGAGCTGGGCCGATCTGAAGCCAGGAGCTTCTTCCAGGTCTTCCATGTGGGTGCAGGGGGCACTTGGGCCATCTTCTACTGCTTTCTCAGGCCATCACAGAGAGCTGGAACAGAAGTGGAGCAGCCAGGACTTGAACTGGAACCCATATGGGATGCTGGTGCTGCAGGCAATGGCTTTAGTCCACTATACCACTGCTCCAACTCCTAAAATAGGTCTAATTTCAAGCAAGAATAGCATGCATACGTGTGTTTATAATGTCTCTATTTAAAGTGAATGTAAAAGATGTCACATTTTATAGCTGAAAGAATAATAACAAAAGAGGCTGAAAAAAATGAATGGGTGTGCTGTGCATTGTACTTGTTGAAGCTTTCCTTCTGTAGAGTAGCAGAAGTGGGGCCCTCGGGTAGTCTGGGTGGTCAGGAGGAAGGAGACAGTGATTTCCCAGGAAGCATCATCTGAGCACCGGGCTTTCAGCTCACAGCTTTCTGCCTTAGTCTCTGTGACCCATTCATGGGGGCAATAACGTAGCATCAATGCCCGCCTTGCTCATGTGTCCCCCTCTGCTTCTTTCATTTCCCGCATTTGTACACTGACCGGAAGTGAAAACTGCATCTCACACTGCTGTACATGAACAGGCGCCACCAGGTCCAGGACACGAAGACACAGCACACTGTAGGAATGAGAGATCTCCGTTTTTTTCTGTTTCGTTATGAAAGAGTGTCCCATGGTGGGTTTATTTTATTGATTTTGCTAAATAATTTTTGAAATTTTTTTTGAATTTTCTTTTTTTTTTGCTTTCAAACTTTTATTTAATGAATATAAATTTCCAAAGTACAGCTTATGGATTACAATGGCTTCCCACCCATAATAGATTGTGTGTGTTTCATAGATATGAATCTAAGAAGACAACTGTATGTCCTTCCCTTTCTTCCTCCGTCAAGCCCCTCCTTCCTTCCTGTTTGTTCCTCAATTTTTGCAAACACATAATTTAAATTTACTTTGCAATCACAGGCTTAATGGACCACTAGCCATTAATATTCAACAGGTAAAAAGTAGAAAGACCAGACAAAAGCTAAAAGCAATGATCAAATCATGAGGTGTCTGTTTCAATCTGATACATGTTTTGTTTTCTGTGTTAACTACCACGTATCAGAGAAAAAATATGGTATTTGTCTTTTGGGGATGACTTATTTCACTAAGCATTTAACAGAGTAACTATACTTCATAGATACAATTCTAAGAATATAATAATAGTTCCTTCGTCCCTCTCTTTCTCCCCTCCCCCAACCCTCCCTCTTTCTTTCTTTCTCTCTCCCTCTCTCTTTCACCCATATACAGTAAATTTCAAAGTGATCTCAGATCATTAAAGCTGTAGTAGTCTAACCTTCTAATCATATATTTGTCAAATTTCTGCAAATGCAATTTCCATGGTGTTAGTTTCACCTGGGAATAAGCATGTATTCATAAAAAAATTAACACAAATTTTTTCAAACTTCACAAGATCTGGAAAAGTTTTTAATAAACTAGACTAGTTTGAGAGTTTCAGTTTAATGAAAAGCAGTAATATCTGACAAACAGCAAAATGTGTTTCAGTTTTGGGTTTATATACATGCATGTGTAACTTTCACATGTTGTTAGCATTATGAATGGGGAAACAACATGAGATGATATCTAGGTGAATTTGTTCAGTGCCTCTTAAAATTTCAACTAGAAATCCAAACACAACTATTAAGAACAATTAGGTGGGGCCAGTGCTGTGGCACAGAGCATTAAAGCCCTGGCCTGCTGTGCTGGCATCCTATATGTGTGCCAGTTCAAGTCCCAGCTGCTCCACTTCCAATCCAGCTCTCTGGTATGGCCTAGGAAAGCAGTAGAAGATAGCCCAAGTGCTTGGACCCCTGCACCCATGTGGGAGCCCTAGAGGAAGTTCCCTGCTCCTGACTTCAGATCAGCTGAGCTCTGCCCATTGTGGTCGTTTGGGGAGTGAAGCAGCAGATGGAAGACCTCTCTTTGTCTCTCTCTGGCTCTACGTCTTTCTGTAATTATGTATTTCAAGGAAATAAAATAAATCTTTAAAAAAAATTGGATGAATGTACCTGGGATGAGAATGAATAAGTAGACTCTTGATCACTTCAGAAGCTTTTTACTACCTGAAATATTAGGGTCATATAGTGTTTAATAAAGTTATGGATACTCATCAGATGTCAGGATCATCTCTAAACAAGAATGCCACCGCATGGGTTTAAATTCAATATATATTGAAATAGCCTTTGTGGTACAAAGAAACAAAATAAGTTTGACATTTGGTAGAACTTGTGAGAAATATGTGTGATTTCTAGAGACGATGAAGTGCTGTCAGTGCAGAAACTGCTGGGCCATGCTTTCTAAGGATGTCAGTTCATTTTTTTAGTTTAAAGATTTATTTATTTATTTGAAGGCAGAGTTACAGAGAGGCAGAGAGAGAGAGAGAGAGAGAGAGAGAGAGAGAGAGAAATCTATCCACTGGTTCACTCCCAAATTGGCTGCAATGGCCGGAGCTGTGCCAATCAGAAGCCAGGAGCCAGGAGCTTCTTCCAAGTCTCCCACGCTAGTGCAGAAGCCCAAGAACTTGGACCATCCCCCATTGCTTTCCCAGGCCATAGCAGAGAGCTAGATAGGAAATGGAGCAACTGGGACCTGAACCGGTGCCCATATGGGATGCCAGCACTGCAGGGGGCAGCTTTACCTGCCATGCCAGTGCCGACCCCAGGATGTCAGTTCTAATGAATACATGTTCCCTAAAATGAGCAATTATAAGGAGTTGATTCTGCATTTGAGGAAAAGGCATGTTTTGTGAAGGAGATGATGAAGTAGGGGGTTAGTGTCTCTGGGAAAAAAAAAATTGTTTTGTCCTAAGCTTACTGCCTGGTAGTTCCAATGTGAGAAAGAAAATACGGGAAGCAGAAGTAAAGATTGTAGAGAACCAATGGAATATTTGTGGAGGAGGAGCTTGGTGGAAATGCTTGACTTCCAGCCGGCCTGAACTGACTCAGTCAGCTCATCGGGTCAGAGGGCCCACACCCTGTGCTTTCCCAAGTCCCCCAGCCCAGGACTCTGCTGCTTCTCTGAGTGCCTGCGTCACTGCGAAGCAGTCCCTCCTCCCCCAGCACCCCTGACAAACGCTCTCGTCCTTTCTACTCATTGTGTGTGAAAAGGGGAAATTCACTAACTCAAGGCAGATCTCTCGACGGCCTGACTGCCATCAGATCCCCGGAGGAACACCCCTGTCACCTGCCAAATCTTCCATTCTCATTTCCTTAAGGTGGTGATGCTTTTGGATGGCTTATGACATGGGCTCTGTGGGGATATTGCCATCACAGGGTCAACTGGGTAAAGAAATAGGACAACCCCCGTCCAGTTTTCAGTCCACAGGGGAACAGCTCAAGGCTACCAGCCCGTCCTGGCACAGGTGTCAGAGTCACTTCAAACTGAAATTATACTCTCCCTCAGGAATTCCCACAATCACACTTAAAGTTATCTTGAAATATCAGAAAATGACTCGTTAGGTATTCAGAGCAAAAATGAGGTACTGATTGGGTGGGTCACGTTGCTAAAAAGTCACAGAAATGGTGTGATGTATACATTGAAAAAATCTCTATGTTGCTATAAAAGAATACAGTGGAGGACCTGAATCAGTTCTGATGGAAGAGGAGAAGTAAATAACTCCCAGGAAGCATCACCTGGGCTGGGACATGAGGCAGGTGTGGATGGCCAGCAGCATGAAGGGAGGAGGTGGATGCTACTTGGCTATTGGAGAGGTCATATTGTGTGTCTATTTTCCACCTGCACAACCCTCTGCTTTAGCACAGTCACAATAAGGGGGTGTCAGATACCAACATTTATTAGCTATCTATTTCATTACACCACTTCTTTACATTGATGCAAATCACAAGCTTTATCAACAGATCTTGAACATGAGGAGATCGCACCATGAACTAGAACAGAAAGATGCAGTGCATTATAAGAAAGAGAAGGCTCACATGGAATCAACCCAGATGTCCATCAGCTGAAGACAGGATAAAGAAATTATGGTTGCACACTCTGGAATAATACACAGTGGCAAAAAAATAAAATGAAATCCTGTCATTTGCAACAAAATGGATGCAACTGGAAACCATTATACTTAGTGAAATAAGCCAGTCCCAAAAAGACAAATACCACATGTTGTCTCTGATCTGTGGTAACCAATAGAGAACCTAAAAGACAATCAATAGGAGTGAAATTGACATTTTGCAACGTGATGATTTTGAACAGCCCTTTTCTTGACTGTTGAGGAACAATTTTTTTTTTGCTTATTTGTTGGTTTTTGTTTTTATTCATACTATTTGTTGAGCTCTCTACTTAGTGTAGGGTTAATCTTATGAATATAAAGTTAACTGAAAATACATCTTTGTAAAAAAAATAAGAATGAGAATGGGAGAAAGAGGAGGAATAAGGGTGAGAGTGCAGGCTGGAGGGAGGTAGAGTGGGGAGAATCATTGTGTCCCTAAATTTGTCTATATGAAATGCATGAGGTTTGTATGCCTTAAATAAAAGTTTTAAAAAGAAGGTTCAATTTTTATTTGCTTTTTACATTACTTGAAAGTGCATAGAGTTGAATTTCATCACATAGCACACAGTTATGTGGGGAGCAGTAGAAAGGAGAATTAGAGAAGATCGGAATTCATGCACTTCAACACTTTTTCACGTATGATTGATGTTTTTCTTGATATTTTCACCTTAAACTTGTATTTGTGGATTATGAAGGTTCACATACCTTTTCACAGAAATAAGCAGTTAAATCCCGCACACTTGACTCAAAGTCCCTATGGACATCTCTTTAGAAACTAGAATAAAACAATCACTTCCAGGATATTAACATGAGAACTACTGAAGTATGAAACAGGGGCATGAACCCAAGATCCCTGCAGGTCCCTGTTACAGCCACACCTGTGAAGGGGATGGCTCGATGTCCCCTGGCAACCACTCATTCCATTAACCATTTGTGTATTGATAGAATTTCAAAATGTGGTAGAGCGTGCCAATATCTCCCTAAGAAAGATGGTGGAGTAGAGACCTCTGGGGCCTGTTGTGCAGTGAACATAGGGGAAATGGAGCTGCAATAGAAACTGGATCCTGAACATGAGAATAAAATCCAAAGTTATGAAACACACAAATACATTAAATTCCACATCAACAGGAGGAACAACTGAAGTAGGTTATACACATTAGCAACGTCCATAAAAGAGGAAATGTTTGCCTTGGGTTCTCTGAGCTAGAAAAGCTGTAAATGAATTTAGTTACCATGTGGAGTTTATCTGTACTAGGAAAAAATGTAAATATGCTTCTGGTAAAACAACAGAAATAGGCTTTTTGTTTTTGACTGGTTAAATGTCTTATGTGGTGAAGTATTAAGCCTTTGTACTGTAATGTAAATTTAAAATGTTATCTCAAAAACTAAAAAAATAAAGGAAAGGTAGGAAGAAAGAAGACAGGAATGAGGGAATGGGAGAGGGAAGGAGGAAGAGAGGAATATCATTATGTTCTAGGAAGTGTGTGTATAAATCATACCAATTATTTTAAAATTAATTAAAATTAAATTAAAAACAAGAGAAATATGACCCAATGCAGTGCATGTCATAGAAAATAATTATTCCCAATATAACTTTATATGATACGAGAAAGTAGCAATTTCCAGATATTCTCATCCAATGTTTAGAAAGACTTTGGCGGCCGGCGCCGCGGCTCACTAGGCTAATCTGCCTTGCAGTGCCGGCACACAGGGTTCTAGTCCCGGTCGGGGTGCCGGATTCTGTCCTGGTCGCCCCTCTTCCAGGCCAGCTCTCTGCTGTGGCCAGGGAGTGCAGTGGAGGATGGCCCAAGTCCTTCAGCCCTGCACCCCATGGGAGACCAGGATAAGTACCTGGCTCCTGCCATCGGATCAGTGCGGTGCGCCAGCCACAGTGCGCTGGCTGTGGCGGCCATTGGAGGGTGAACCAACGGCAAAGGAAGACCTTTCTCTCTGTCTCTCTCTCTCACTGTCCACTCTGCCTGTCAAAAAAAAAAAAAAAAAGAAAGAAAAAGAAAGACTTTGGGAAAGTAGGAAAAGGAAGGTATTTGGGTACTGGAGAGGGTAGAAGGTTTAATAAGTGAGTTGCTTCAATGCTATAGAGAGGTTGAGATGAAGCAAAGCAAACTCCAGGACACAAATAGATGGCCTGGGTTCTATGCTCGTAATGTTATCGAGGAATCCAAATTCCAAACTCTGGGGTACTGAGCTTTACAATGACGAGCACTTACTCTGCTCCAAAGCTATGGAGCTCATTTATGGGTTCACTCTGAAGAGTGTTTTCAGAGCCCTCTTTACATCTGTGTTCCTCAGACTGTAGATGAAGGGGTTCAGCATAGGGGTGACCACTGTGTACATCACTGAGGCTGTTGCAGTTGAACGTGAGTCATGGGTTGCAGCAGAACTAAGGTAAACTCCTAGACCTGTGCAATAAAATAAGGAGACGACAGAGAGGTGAGAAGCACAGGTGGAGAATGCTTTATACTTCCCTTGAGCTGAGGGGATGGCACGGATGGAGGAGACGATCTTAGAGTAGGAGTACAGGATCCCAGCCAGGGGACCAATAGCTAGCAGTATAATTGCAATATACATGACCATGTCATTAAGGAAAGTATCAGAACAGGCAAGTTGGGCCACCTGGTTCAGCTCACAGAAGAAATGAGGAATTTCCAGGTGTGTGCAGAAGGACAGCCGCAGCACCATTAGGCTTTGCAACAAGGCATGCAGGACACTGATGACCCAGCACACCAGGACCATATGCACACAGAGCCGGGGGTTCATGATGACCGTGTAGTGCAGAGGGTGACAGATGGCCACAAACCTGTCATAGGCCATCACGGCCAGGAGAAAGTTGTCCAACTCCACAAAAAGCAAGAAGAAGTACATCTGTGTGATGCAGCCTGCATAGCTGATGGCTTTGCTCTGCATCTGGATGTTCACCAGCATCTTGGGGACAGTGGTGGAGGTGAAGCAGACGTCCACCAAGGACAGGTTGGAGAGGAAGAAGTACATGGGTGTGTGGAGGTGGGGGTCTGAGAGGATGGCCAGGACAATGAGCAGGTTCCCAGCCACAGTGACCAGGTACATGGAGAGGAAGAGCCCAAATATGAGGGGCTGCAGTGCTGGGTCCTCTGAGAATCCCAGGAGAAGGAATCTTGACAGTCGTGTCTCATTTCCTGGTTCCATTTCTTTGAGTTGACCACCAGCTAAGAGAAAAATAACAAGACAGTGTGTCATACACAGAGTCCTTCCTCACAAGTTTAAAAATGCTGATTTATATTTTGCAGCCAGACAACTGATTAATGTTTATTGTTCATGGATCTGATCCCCTGTAGGAACTTCCCTACTGGTGTCTCTGAGTAGGGGTGCTGACTGGGCTCTTGCCTTGGTGCCCATCCCAGCCCCATTCCCATTTCTTAAGAGGAGGCAGCAGCTGACGTTTCAGTAAGTTGGATTCCTACAAGCCATGTGGAAGACCGAGATGAAAGTCTGGGATTCTTCTTTGACCTGGCCCTACCTTGAGTTTTGTAGGCACATGGGTTGTGATCTAGCAATTGTGATATTTCTCTCTATGCCTTCTGGCTTTTTCTCTTGGTGTGTGTTCCTCTCTTTCCAATAGAATGACTATAAATAAATTTAAAACAACAACAGACATGTCCTCACCCTATTTTTTTTCCTCAAAGCAAAAGGTGATTCGACCCATGGTCTACTTTTACTGAAACCGCTTGCTGCTGCTTTTTTTTTTTTTTTTTTTTTTTTTTTTGGACAGGCAGAGTTAGACAGTGAGAGAGAGGGGCAGAGAGAAAGATCTTCCTTCTGTTGGGGCACCCGCAAAATGGCTGCTATGGTCGGCACACTGCGCTGATCCAAAGCCGGGAGCCAGGTGCTTCCTCCTAGTCTCCCATGTAGGTGCAGTGCCCAAGCACTTGAGCCATCTTTCACTGCCTTCCCGGGCCACATCAGAGAGCTGGACTGGAAGACAAGCAACCGGGACAGAACCAGCACCCCAACTGGGACTAGAATCCGGGGTGCCAGCGCCACAGGCAGAGGATTAGCCTAGTGAGCCTTGGCGCCAGCCTGCTTGCTGCTTCTTAATCACAGCTCTGATAGGGCTTCCATTTCAATCATTGCCTGGTTTCAATGGACACTTCTGTTTCTCAACATCACAAGTAAATACAATAACTGAATATCAAGCAAGCAAAGGGGAAATGTGATCTTGTTATTGGAAAGAGACAGGCCTGACCATCAGGTGACCCTGAAGCTGAGGTTCTCAGCTTCCCTTCTCTGAGCATTTCCTGTGGTACCTGCTGGGTTCTCAGACTGACCTGCAAGGATTCTCTATTTGAAGTGTGAGTCCTCCCTGGGTGGCTGATGGTGGAGACTGAAGTAGAAAGAAGCAAATCATCCGTCCCAGAGTCAGATGATGACTCCAAAAGTGAACACACTCAGTGGAGAACAGCGGACAATATCACAGCTCTGTGTTTCTGCTCATTAGGCACATCTCCCTCTTGTTACCCCAATCTTACAGTCTCTAATTTCCCATGGGGATGCTGGGCTTGACAGGAAAGAATTTTCCTGCTGGCTGTCTACTCCCAAGAGACCAGGTTAGCAGTCAGGTGAACCCAGATCTCATGGTTTTTCTCTGTGAGCTCCTCTCATTTTAGAAGTCAAATCTCTCAGGAACTTAATTTTCTTGACATAAGGGTTTCAGGGCCAGCACCATGGCATAGCCAATACAGCTACTGCCTGCAGGGCAAGCATCCCATATGGGCACTGGTTTGAGTCCCGGCTACTCCACTTCTGACCCAGGTCCCTGCTAATGCTTCTGGGAAAGCAGTGGAGTATGGCCCAAGTGCCTGGGCCCCTGCACCCACATGGGAGACCTGGAAGAAGCTCCTGGCTCCTGGCTTCGGATCAGCTCAGCTCCACCCATTGTAACCATTTGGGGAGTGAACCAGCAGATGGAAGGCTCGCTTTCTTTCTCTCTCTGGCTCTCTCCCTCCCTCCCTCCCCCCGTAATTCTACCTTTCAAATAAGTAAATAAACCTTTATAAAAAATATTTTTCCAGAGTCAAGACCAAAGAACTTTTCTCAATGAGGTTCCTAGCATCTTTGAACCAAAGTTGTGTTGGAGACCCTGCTCCTGAAATCTCCAGAAAATTGTTATATTCCCTCCTCAAGAGGAGGAGAAGTCATTGGCTGATGTAAAATCAGAGACTTTTCACTTGTTAAAATTTGATAGCTTATTGCACGATAAGAGCTGTCATTTAGTTCTTCATTACAGAATGCTTGTTGATCTGAAGGGATATGCTTGTTTACAGCTGTATCTTATTTTAGTTGAAACAGTTTATGTGAGAAGTTGTAATGTGTTGGTGCATGTTAGACATTTTCCATTTCTTTGAGTTGGGAACATCCATAATCCTCTTTCCTAGCTGTTTGGAAATACAGACAGCGTTATTATTAGCTATAGTCCCCCTCCTGTGCAGTAGGCACCAGGACTTCCTCCTCTCATCCAGCTGAGATGGTGGAACCATCCTCCCATCCCACCCAGTCTCCTTGGCCTTTGGCAAACTCTATTCTACTGCCCACTTTATGAGCTCGGACTAAGATTCTGGTTATGAGTGATATCATGCAGTGTTTGTCCTTGCTTGCCTGGCTTACCTGTCCTCCAGGTTCCCCTGTATTGTCCAAAATGAAAGCATTTCACTTTTTACATGGCAAAATCGTTTTCTATTGTGTCATGTTAAAAATGTATTTATGTTCATTTAAATGCTGAGAGAGGCAGAGACTGAGCAAGACAGATTTCCATCCATTGGTTACTCTCCCAAATGCCTACATCAACAGGGTCTGGGGCAGGCTGAAGCCAGGAGCCCAGGACTCAATCCGAGCAGTAGGAATCCAAGTACTTTAGCCATCACCTGATGCCTTCTGGAATGATCAGTAGCAGGACAATTACTCAGAAATAAAGAAGGAACTTGAACCCAGAAAGTCTATATGGACCATGGCCATCCCAAGAGGTATCTTAAGGTTAACCTGTCTGCCAAAATGCCAGCCCCTGGACATCCACTTACATAGCCCTCTGTAATTTCCCTAATTGACACCCCCCAAGTCCTAGAGAAAAGCCTGCATTCTTCCTGTTTGAGATGCAAGTTTCCTACACTGTCTTCTTTAAAGGGCTGTGACCATGTAAATCAGATCAAAACTGACTCCTTCCACTTGCAAAGACATAGTTCACCTCCAGGTATGCTTGTCTCCCACACGTGTGGTGTGCTTGAGCCATCAACTGATGCCTCCCTGGGAGCAGGAAGCTGGACTGGCAATGGAGATGGGACCGTAACCCATGTCCACTCACATGGGGCATACTCATTGCAGCAGCGGATTAAGTGATAATTCCAAATACCCACATTTACAAGTTTTCTTGTGGATTGTTGCAATTTAATGTGCACTTGTAAGAAATACTTAGGGAGACTTTAACTCAGTTCCCTCCATGCTGGCATTTTGCAAAAGACAGTATAATATCACACAGGGGACACTAATGCTAAGAACAACCAAAATACAAAGCATGAACATAAAATGCTATGCATCAGAACCCCTCAGTGTGGCTCATTCACATCCATAACCACATAATGTCGAACCTGTCTCCACCATTCATGTGCTGGTCTCATTTAGATGGTAAACATATGTATGTTAAAGATGGGTGAAGTAGATCACCTGGGGCCCTGTCCTGCAGACTCTGTAGTAGACACTGTGGGCATGGAGCAGGTGTAGAAACAAGAACTAGGGGCCAGCGCTGTGGTGTAGGGGGTGAAGCCAAAGCCTGCAGCACCAGAATCCTACATGGACACTGGTTCGAGTCCCATCTGCTCCACTTCCAACCCAGCTCTCTTCTGTGGCCTGGGAAAGCAGCAGAAGATGGTCCAAGTGCATGGGTCCCTGAACCCATGAGGGAGACCCGCAAGAAGCTCCTGGCTCTTGGCTTCAGATCAGCCTGGCTCTGGCCATTGCAGGTATTTGGGGAGTGAACCAGCAGATGAAGGCCTCTCTCTCTCTCTCTCCCTATGCCTCTCCATAACTCTGCCTTTCAAATAAATGAATAAATAAATCTTTTTTTAAAAAAGAAGCAGGATTATATATGAGAATAAAACCCAATAATAAGCAATAAAACACACGAATGTATTAAACGACACATTATCTGAAAGAGATATTAAAGTAGCTATAAACATAGAAATGATTCAGGCATGGAAAACCAAGGAACTATGGCAAAAAAAATAACCAACATGAAAGATCTCTGTGAGTGAGATCCCAGTGTAAGAACGGGCCATCAAAGAATGAGGTACTTTTCTCTAAAGGAAGGAGAGAACTTCCACTTTGATTATGGCCTTGTCTAAATAATGTCAGAGTTTGTGAACTCAAGAAGTTTCCATAGCCTTGGCAGCTCATGACAAGAGCCTTGGGTGATTACAGATGTCATAAATAAGAGTGTCAATTGTTAAATCAACAACAGGAGTCACTGTGCACTTGCGCCCCATGTAGGACCTCTGTCTTAATGTGTTGTACTGCAAGAATTCTGATCCAGCTCTCTGCTATGGCTTGAAAAAGCAATGAAAGGTGGCCTAAGTCCTTGAGCCCCTGCACCCACATGGGAGACCCAGAGGAAGCTCCTGGCTCCTGGCTTCAGATCGGCACAGCTCCGGCTGTTGTGGCCATCTAGGGCAGTGAACCAGTGGATAGAAGACCGCTCTCTATGTCTCTCGACCTATCTCTATAATTCTGTCTTTCAAATAAATAAAATAAATCTTAAAAAAAAACTGCTTGGAGGCTGGCACCATGGCTCAATAGGCTAATCCTCTGCCTGGGGTGCCAGCACACTGGGTTCTAGTCCCAGTCAGGGCACCGGATTCTGTCCCGGTTGCCCCTCTTCCAGTCCAGATTTTAATCCTTTATCAGTTGCATAGTTTGAAAATATTTTCTTCCATTCTGTCAGTTGCTTCTTCACTTTGCTGAGTGTTTCTTTGCAGTGCAGAAACTTCTCAGCTTGATGTAATCCCATTTGTCATTGTTGGCTTTGCTTGTCTATGCTTCTGGGGTATATCCCAAGAAGTCTTTGCCTATGCCAATGTCCTCCAGAGTTTCTCCAGTGTTCTCTAGTAATTTGATGGTATCGTGTCATAGATTTAGGTCTTTGATCCATTTTCAGTGGATTTTTGTGTGAGGTGTAAGTTAGGGGTCTTGCTTTCTACTTCTGCAGGTGGAAATCCAGTTTTCCCAGCACCATTCATACAAGAGACTGACCTTGCTCCAGGGATTGCTTTTAGCTTCTTTTTCAAAGATAAGTTGGTTGTAGATGCGTAGATTGATTTCTGGAGTTTCTATTCTATTCCATTGATCTACACATCTATTTTTTTGCCAGTATCAGACTGTTTTGATTGTAACTGCCCTGTGGTATGTCTAGAAATTTGGTATTGTGATGCCTCCAGCTTTCTTTTTGTTGTGTAAGATTGCTTTAGCTATTCAGGGCCTCAGGTTTCCATATAAATTTCAGCATCATTTTTTCTATACCTGAGAAGAATGTCCTTGGTGTTTTGATTGGGATCGCATTGAATCTGTAAATTGCTTTCTGTAGAATGGACATTTTGATGATATTGATTTTTCCAATCCATGAACTTGGAAGATTTTTCCATTTTATGTGTGTGTGTCTCCTTTTTCTTTATTTAAAGATTATTTTTGATCATGGAGATCTTTGACCTTCTTGGTAAAATTTATTCCAAGAGATTTAATTTTTTTAGCTGTTGTGAATAGGATTGATCTTAGAAGTTCTTTCTCACTCATGGCATTGCCTGTGTTTACAAAAGTTATTAATTTTTGTGTGTTAATACACAATGGGATACTGTTCAGCTATTGGAAGAAGGACATTCTGTCATTCTAGACAACATGAATGCCCTTGGAGGACATCATGATAAGTGCAATAAGCCAGGCACAGAAGGACAAATACCACATGACTCACTGATAAGCAGCATCTTGCAGAGTTGGTCTCATAGAAATAGACAAAGAAGGTTGTTAGTAAATGCCAGGGAGTGTAGGGGAAGAGGAGACTGGGGCATGGCTGGTCAACTGGTACAAGATGTTGGTGGACAAGAGGAATAAATTCTGTTGTCTACTGCACAGTAGGATGACTACAGTTAACAATAAGACTCAGTATATCCCAAAATATCTACAAGAGAGGATTCTGAATGTTCCCATCTCAAAGAAATGCATCTTGTTTGAGGTGATTGATATGCTAATTACCCTGATTTGATCATAACATAGTGTATACATATACCCAATGTTCAGTGTCCCCCATACATTGTGTCAAATAAAATAAAATACAAATTTCACTCTTTTAACTCACAGATATATGGAAAACTAAGTGACAGTTCCTAACTTGCAGTGTAATTTCTAATTCATGGTGTTAGGGCGGGTATGGTGGGAAGAACCACTATATTCTTAAAGTTGTATTTATAAAAAATAAATTGTTATAGAAAATTTCTAACTCATTACAAGTGAGGAGCTCCTGTTTTACATAGAAAAACAGTTTTTCCCTTCTTAAAGAGGGAAATACCATTGTCCCTGACATGCCTGCAGCTGCGTCCCCAATCAAACTGTTGGATTGGAGAATTCTAAGGACTTCTTGAAGATGAGTTCTTCCATCTTGCATTCTGGAGAAAGTGTTGAATCAAATAGGGTCAGTGGCTAAAAGCGTAGCCCTCTGGGAGGCAGGAGAATCCACAGAGAAGGAATAATCAACTCTGAGCACACATGACTTCAGCTTGGTCTCTTGGGAACAGAGGATTGGCCAGAAAGTATCTGCCCAGACGAAGGTCCCTACTGGGAAATCAGGTGCTCATAGGTCAGAGCCCCAGGAGGAAGATGTGCCTACTGTGCAGAGATGGGGAGCTGTAAATTCACCACAATCTTCATCTGGCTCAGGGACTGATGTTTGACTCATTCCTGCTGTCTGTGTGGGACAGAGCTTTGGTGTCCATCATCATCCATCCCTGGAGGAGTCACACCTCTATCCAGAGACCTTCCTCCCAGAGAACACATGCAGGTGAGTCTGAGAGCCCAGCAGGCCCTGCAGGAAAGGCCTAGAGTGGAAGCTGAGAATGCTTACCCAAGGTCACCTGATAGCCAATCCAGTCTATTTCAGATAGAGAGATTGGGGTGTTCATTTACTCTCATGCTTAATTATTGTAATTATTCATGGTGTCAAAATACAGGAGTGCCCACTGAAACCAGCAACACAGGATTCCTTGTTGACAATTAGATGGTCCTAGTGGAATCTCTATAGAGCGGGAATTCAGAAGCACAAAGAAGTTCTGTAAAAGTAGAACAGGGATCCAAGAATCTTGACAATTAAGGGGTGTAAAGAAAGAGGATGGGGACTGACATTGTGGTGTAGTGGGCTAAGTCTCTGCAGTGCCAGCACCCCAAATGGTTGCTGGTTCTAGTCCCATTTGCTCCTCTTCCAATCAAGCACCTGGGAAAGCTTCAGAAGATGGCCCAAGTCCTTGGGCCTTGCACCCATGTGGAAGACCCAAAAGAAGCTCCTGGATCCTGGCTTTGGATTGGCCAAGCTCCAGCCATTGTAGCCATTTTTAGAGTGAACTAGCAGATATCAGATCTGTGTGTGTGTGTGTGTGTGTGTGTGTTTCTAATTCTGCCTCTCAAATAAATAAATAAAATCTTAAAAAAAGAAATAAATATAGTGGCAGCCCTGGAGGAAAAGACAGGCAATTTAGGACATTTTATTTAACATTTATTTATCTTTATTTAACTTGAATGGGGGAGAAACAAAAAGAAATAGACAAAGACATACAAACAAAAGAGAGAGCCACTCCCCTCTAGTTCATTCTGAAAATGCCTACAATAGCTAAGACTGGGCCAGGCCAAAGAAGTCACATGCCCAGAGCTCAGTGTGGGTCTCCTGTGTGACTGGCAGAAAATCCACACAGCTGAGTCGTCATTGCAACCTCCCAGAAGGTGCATTAGCAGGGTGTTGGAATCAGGAGCAGAGCCACAACTCACACCTGGGCAACCTGATCTGGGATGTGGGTGTTCCAGGCAGCATCTTAAATGCAGCACCAGACATCCACCTCTGCTGTTTTTATTTTTATTTTTTGACAGGCAGAGTGGACAGTGAGAGAGAGAGACAGAGAGAAAGGTCTTCCTTTGCAGTTGGTTCACCCTCCAATAGCTGCCACTGCCAGCACACTGCGGCCGGTGCACCATACTGATCCAATGGCAGGAGCTGGGTGCTTCTCCTGGTCTCCCATGGGGTGCAGGTCCCAAGCACGTGGGCCATCATCCACTGCACTCCCGGGCCACAGCAGAGAGCTGGCCTGGAAGAGGGGCAACCAAGACAGAATCCGGCGCCCCGACCGGGACTAGAACCCGGTGTGCCAGCGCCTCAAGGCGGAGGATTAGTGCCGCTGTTTTTAATTTTTGAAATGGTGCAGATTGATATTTTCTGGTGATGAGACAGATTCAAAACAAGAGATTGTCTTTCAAATTGAAAACATTGCTGCCTGCCATTTCATATGTTTGTGTGTGTATCTTTGTGTGTGTGGGGTGTGAGTGTGTTCATTTCTATGTTGGTGTGCACATGTGTATGGGTGTGCATGTGTGGTGGGTATGTGAGTGTATGTGTGTGGGTGTGTACGTGTGTGCACATGTGTGTGCATGTGTGAATTGTGCATGTGTGAGTGTGCACATGTATATGAGTATGCAAATGAGTGCATGTGTGCACATGTGTGTGTGCTTTGTGAGTGTGTGCACGTGTGTGTGAATGTTTGAGGGATAGTCAAGCGTGTTACCAAGTCCATAAGACTGTCTTACTGCCCCTCCCCTGCCTTTGCTTTGTCGATGCAGAATGTTCTTTACCTCTTCCAAGCTGACAAATCATCTTGTGTATATGTATATCCATTTCTCTTCCTGTTATTTCCTACAGTGTCTCTGGGCTTGTCTAGTTATATCTGTTTCTGAAGGTTGCATTGCCTTCACCATCATTTGGCAACAATTCTTCTTTATTCTTCACTAAGCATCAGCTTTTCCACTCAGAGTCATATTAGGATCTTCACATAAGTGCAGTGATAACATTAGATTCATTTCCTGCTCGCATTTTTAAAAGACTTATTTATTTATCTGAAAGGCAGAGTTATAGAAAGAGATAGAGGCAGACAGAGAGAGACAATCTAAAATCCAGTGGTTCACCCTCCAAAAGGCTGCAACAGCCAGGGTGGGCCATGTTGAAACCAGAGCCAGGAGCTTCTTCCAGGTCTCCCACATGGACACAGGTACCCAAGCACTTGGGCCCTCTTCTGCTCCTTTCCCAGGTGCATTAGGAGGGAGCCAAATTGGAAGTGGAGTAGCCGGGTCTTGAACCAGCACCCATATGGTATGCCAACATTGCAAGCAAGAGCTTAACCCCGCTACACCACAATGCCGGCATCTCTCTCTCTCTTTCAAATAAAAATGACTAAAAATTAAAGGGTGAAAATGACCATACCAGAATAGAGTCCCACGTTTCTTTGTTCATGGGAGGTTTTCAAGCTGGAACTTTGGGTGGAATTTACACTTTTTTGTGGGAAAGAAATTGATTTGGCCCACGTGTGTCATGTCCATGTGTTGCCCTATCCATGCATCCAGGGATGAGAAGGGCACGGTACAAACACAGCTCCAAAGGCCATGGAATCTGTGTCTGTGTTTGTCTCTGGGTGTTTGTGTGCTTGTGTGCACCTGCTGTGAGATGAGAACAGTGTTCAAGCTGAGTTACCTGGAATCATTATTCCAGGGTGACAATGTTACTCAGACAAGAACTCAATGAACATACGGTACTTAGAATGAATCCTGTTCAAATCAATGGTTGCCTTTTCAAACACAATGATAAAGTCTAATGGTGGATGTTAGAGAATGCAAAGAGAAATATGGGCCAGGGGTGGAGAAAGCTTGTTCCGTGTTCGCTAGGTTACAGTTAGGGAGTAGTGAGACATTGCTGGGTTCTGTTGCATGGTAGGGCAACTATAGATCATGGAAATGCATGATGAATTTCTCTGAAACAGAACTAGGATATAGGAGTTTGGATGTTTTAGACCCTGAAGAAATGCCCCATGTTTGAGTAGATAGATGTCTGTATCCATAGACACACACTGATTTGACACAACTCAATGTAGGCAGGTACTCACATATCACATGGGACCTTAAACATTTTTATATCTGTTTAAATTTTTTAATATTTAAAGGATTTTTAATCTTAGAAAATGAAGAAATACATAGAGAGAATAGTAAAAATATGTCATCTCAAAAATGTGAAAAAAAAGAGTGGCGGAGGGAAGGAGGGAGAGAGAAGTAGGAGGAGGAAGAGAGAGGAGAAAGAGAGAAGGAGGAGAGAGAGGAGAAGGGAGGAAGGGATATATCATTCTATTCTTAGGATTGTATCCATGAACTTTGTTAAAGCTGTTCTCTTTAGGTTAGAGTAAATAAAGTTTAAAATGAATGAGATGCAAGAGATTCTTGTGAGGATGATGGAGTCTGTGTTGATGCTTCAGAAGCACCTCAACCTTAGCATCCTGCGTCCCCACCCCACCACTCTCCCTCTGCTCATCAGCACTGTCATCCTCACTTCCTTTGGAATGCTCCTGTTCTGTAATAACAGCCAACAGGGGGCCTTGGCACTCGTCATGTCCTCTTCATATCTAAGTGATCCATACTTCCACAAATCACCTCGTGGCTCTCAGTTTCTGGGCAATGATCCCCAGGCTCTAGTCCTACTTAAACAACTAGAAAAGAAGACCCTGGACCCATTCTCCTTTATAGCTGCTTCCATTTTATTCAGAGCATTTATCTGTTCTCTTATATTTTATCTCCATCACTGGGATGTAGACAATTATGTTCTTCTAAGATATTAGACTTCTGACTGGCCAGTGCTTGAAACATGATTGGAAGTCAATTTATACAGTTCAACTGTAGGAAATCATTACTTATTAAAATAGTAGAATACATACATGCACTTTAGGCAAAATCTAAGTGAGGATGGAACTCTGCTCAGAGATGCTAATAAGAAGTTTCAAATGCACTAAATAAGTCCTGTATGGGACCAGATCCATGCACAGTGTATATAAATCAGTGCTTGCCTGCAACATATACATGGCAGAATTTCCCCTATGTGAGCAATGGCTCCTCAGTAGTCATGTAATTATCTCTTTCCTGGTAGTCGTCTCAACCACTGGCATCAGGGAATGATTCACAAACTTCAAGATTTCTTCTGGGAGTCTCAGAGGACCCTCATATTTGGGCTCTTCCTCTCCATGTACCTGGTCACTGTGGCTGGGAACCTGCTCATCATCTTTGCCATCCTCTCAGAGCCCACCTCCACACACCCATGTACTTCTTCCTCTCCAACCTGTCCTTGGTGGACATCTGCTTCACCTCCACCACTGTCCCCAAGATGCTGGTGAACATCCAGATGCAGAAAAAAGCCATCAGCTATGCAGGCTGCATCACCCAGATGTTCTTCTTCCTGCTTTTTGCGGAGCTGGACAATTTTCTCCTGGCCATGATGGCCTATGACAGGATTGTGTTCATCTGCAACCCCCTGCACTACATGGTCATCATGAACCACCAGATGTGTGTGCAGCTAGTCCTGGTGTGCTGGGTCATCAGTGTCCTGCATGCCTTGTTACAAAGCTTAATGGTGCTGTGGTTGTCCTTCTGTGTACCCCAGGAAATCCATCACTGTTTCTGTGAACTGAATCAGATGGCCCATCTTGCCTGCTCTGACACTTTTCTTAATGACATGGTCGTATACTTCATACCTGTGCTGCTAGCTGTTGGTTCACTGGCTGGGATCCTGTGCTCCCACTATAAGATCGTCTCCTCCATCCGAGCAATCCCCTCAGCTCAGGGGAAGGATAGAACATTCTCCACCTGTGCCTCCCACCTGTCCGTTGTCTCCTTATTTTATTGCACAGGTCTAGGTGTCTACCTCACTTCAGCTGTTACCCACCACTCACACTCACCTGCCATGGCCTCGGTGATGTACACTGTGGTCACCCCCATGCTGAACGCCTTCATCTACAGTCTGAGGAATAAAGACATAAAGAAGGCTCTGGAAACTACACAAGGGTCTTAGCTCTGGAGCTAAGGAAGCAGTGATAATCATAGGACTCAAATGCCTGGGCCAGCAATCCTGGTTTCATGACCAGATTGTGAAAGTAGAATTTTCTCCTTCATTTTGGTTCCTGGAGTTGGTGTTACTCTGATTTCCACCTGTCTAACTTAAGCAACTTGCTCATTAAGACTTCTTCTCTTTTCGGTATCTAAACATCTTTTTTTTCTTACTTTCCTGCTCTCCCAAAGACTTTCCAAACACAGAAGCAGTTGGAATTCACCATTGTCTCATGGGACGGTAGAATAAGTTCTCTACACACGATGTGTTCATACTGAGTAGCTTTTTGTTTTACTGAAAAACATGTTATGTGTTTTGCTACTCTTATAATCAGATTATAGCTGGCAACTGAGGTCATTTACTGAGTGTAGGTTAGGAAAATCTGAGGCCACTGTCTTTCTCCTTTATCTCCATCATTCCTGGTGTATCACGAATGGCTCTTCCTGATAGCGGAATTTAATACATCTGTGTGTTTTCTAACTGGTCATTGGCTTTGATGCTCTCCTTTAGGGTCCTGTTTCTGTTTCAGATCCAAGTGCCTCCCTCAATCAGTGCACAACAGGTGCCTTCTGGAATCTACTCCATCATGTTCTTTAGTAAATGTGTTTACTTTCATCTACCAATTATGAAAACCATATCAATATCTAATGATGAACAGAGGACTGTTTTTTAAAGATTTATTTATTTATTTGAAAGGCAGAAAGGGGGGGGGGGGAGACAGAGAGACTTCCATCTGCTGGTTCACTCCCCAAAGAGTGAAATGGCCAGAGCTGTGCCGATCCAAAGCCAGGAGCCAGGAGCTTCTTCCAGGTCACCTACATGGGTGCAGGAGTCCAAGCACTTGGGCCATCTTCTGCTGCTTTCCCAGGCCACAGCAGAGAGCTGGATCGGAAGTGGAGCAGCTGGGAATTGAACCAGTGCCCATATGGAATGCTGGCACCATAGCCAGAGGCTTAGCCCACTCAGTCACAGCACTGGCCCCCGAGCTGGTTCTGACGTCACACCTCTGTGCCTGCCCTGTGCTGTCCCCAATGCATTGGTGGTGCGGTTGTGCACAGATGTTGGCGCGTACGCGTCTCTGGACCCCACTGCAACTGTGTGCAGCACCCAGAACTGTGACCCCAAAACAGCTGTTTGGTAGAGAAGGTCTTTTCCTTGCATCCCTGAGACCGGGGATGAACACAGCCAATGCAGAAGCCAGGTCCTCCCCCAGCTGCAAGTACAAGGCAGGAAGACAGGCTGAGGATGGAAAGATGGCAAATCCAAAATGCCCTGAAAGACGCCATGACGTCACCGCGTTTCCTGCTCTTCCTAAAGCTGGACCTTCCTACACCCAACTTCCTGCTCCCGTCACGGTGGCCTGAGGGTTCTTTCAGATGAAGCCAGATCGGGGCGGCGGCGGGAGGGGGGTCTCCTCGGGTCGGGCCTGCCGGGCCTCCCTGGCGGTGCTGGGGGCCGCGCCCCTCAGGTGGGGTCAGCCACGCAGGCCGACGCCTGCTTCAGGTCGCCCACGGCCTCCTCCATGGCGCCACCATGAGCAGAGGGGACCCTGCCGGAGCCCCGCGCCCAGCCCCGCCTCCGATTTTTACCCCCAGCGCGACCCGTCGCGCCGCGCGCCCTCTGACCCGGAAGTGCTCGGCGGTGGGGCCGCTCCAGCGCGGCGCCCCCCCCCCCCCCGACAAGAGCGGGGCCGCCTTGAGCAAGAAACACGAGACAGGGTGGCACATCTCGGCGAGGGTGAGGCGGCGGCGCTTTTTAACGCGCCCGGGGACATTAGGAGCGCGGGTCCCGGCACGGGGCGGGTGAGGAGTGGTCCCCGGTAGTGGGCGGGGCTCGGGGGCTGAGGCGGGGGTCCTGAGCAAGGGCCTGAGGGGGTTCTGAGGAGACGGGCGGGGTCCCGGGTACAGCAGGCCAGGTGAGTCCCCGGAGAGTGGGCGGGGCCCGGGGCTTTGGTTGGGGGCGGGCCCGAGCACAGGTGCGGAGGTGACTCCTGGAGTGGTGGGCGGAGTACCGGGTGCGGGACTTACTGGGTCCCAGGATAGTGGATGAAGGGGGTCCAGGCTGGATGTGGTCGGTGCCAGGGATGTAGGGTTTAGAGGGTGCTGGGGTAGTGGGCGGGGTCCAGGGGCTGGGGATGGTTCCAGGGCAGGAACCTGAGGGAGTTCTGGGGAGATGGGTGGGGTCCCTTGGACGGAAGCTGAGGCGTGTCCCTGGATGGTGGGCAGGGTCCCAGGTGTGGGGCTTAGAGGGTCTGGGATGGTGGGCGGGGCCCCGGCACGCGGGTTGGAGAGGAGGCTGTCCCAGCATTCAGTGTGGAATTCCAGACACAGGAGCTGAGAGGGATCCAAGGACGGTGGATGGGACTCAGGAACTGAGGGGATATCAGGGGTGGTGGGAGGAGCCAGAAACTGAGGGGGCTCCAGGGGGCATGGTGGGCGGGGACCAGGGGTTTGTGGGAGGGGGTGACCCAGGGACTTCTGCAGACGTGGGCGGGGCGGGGGGCCAGGCACAGAGGTGGGCTGGGGCTGGGACCACACACTTGGTCCCTGGAAGTTCCCTGGGTCTGGGAACAGAAGGGGTCCTTGTTCTGGGTGAGGATTCCTGGCCCAGTCCTGGGGGGAATAAAAAGTGGAAAATGTGCTGGCCTTGCTGGGAACTTGGGAGATATCTTTTTTCTTTTTTCTCTCTCTCTCTCTTTTTTTTTTGGGGGGGGGGATTGGTTTATTTTATTTCAAAGACAGAGTTACCGAGGTAGATGTTGTATCTGCTGGTTCACTCCCAAAATAGCCACAACAGCCAGGGCTGGGGAAGGCTGAAGCCAGGAGCCAGGAGCTTCATCCGGGCCTCCCATGTGGGTGGCAGGGACACAAGCACTTGGGCCCTTGGGCCATCTTCTGCTGCTGGCCCAGGCCATAGCAGAGAGCAGGATCTGAAGTGGAGCAGCCAGGACTAGAACCAGTGCCCACATGGGATGCCGGCACTGCACCTGCTGCACCACAGCTCCAGCCCCGGGAGATGTCTTATGACTCTGCCTCTCTCCCTCCCCGTGGTCCTGCAGCAGCTGTACCGTGTCAGCAGCAGGCAGGGCAGCATCCAGAGGAGGGCCTTGGGAGGTGACGCCCCTGGGGCCCAGTCTTGCTCTCAGCGAGGATGAGAGGCCTGGAGGGGACTTGGAGCTCATGGCTTGATGGTAAAGAAAGGAGGAAGTGACAGGGAAGAATGCCAGAAGCCAGTGGGGGGGGTATGGGTGGGGCTCTGCTTGCTGCCCAGGATGGGAGACCAATGACCCTGCTCCTGGGAAGAAAGTGGAGGTGGAGGCAGCCCCGGACTGGCTAGGGAGAGCCTGCTAGATACATCCTGGCCAGGTGTCCAGCTTCTCTGAGGTTCCCTGACAAGCGCCAGAGCCTGTCCTTGGGAAGCAGGGGGGTTGGCCGGGCTCCCCCTACTTCCTAGGGGGAAGGAGGAGAATTAGCACGCCCTTTCCCAGGGCCCACGCCAGGGGTAACCTGGACCTGAGCTTCCCACCTTCAGCTGACCTAGACCAAGAGCAGGCAGGGCCTGGCCAGTGACTGCTTGTGGTTATTGAAAGTTTTCCTTTTTTGTCTGAACCCAGGAAAAGTGATTTCTGTGCTTTTGAAGACCAGTGAAAAGTGGATGCCACAGATGCCATCCACATGTGGCTGGTCCAGCCTGGGATTTTTTTTTTAATCTGCCCTGAACGATGACAGTGTCAGGATAGTGGCAAGGCTCATAAGGGGACACCAACAGCAAGAAAGTAACAGCTAGCCCCTGTCAGGGAAGGGGGCTCTGAAGGCCCAGATGGTGGCTCTGCTGTCACTGCAGAGGAACCCCGAGCTGGGAAGAAGGAAGTCTGGGGCTGCTTGTGTCTTGAGCGCCATCTGCGGGGTCCCACCTGGGTTCAATCCTTACCCAAAGGCCCTGGCCTTTTAGAACCTGGTGTTTGTCATCGTACACAGGATTTGCTGTGACTCAGGCACCTGTGTGTGCTTAATGGCAAAGGCCGTCCCCTCCTAGTGACCCACAGCATCCAGTGGGAAACAGGAGTCTGGGCAGAAGGCTGTGGGACAAAGCAGGCGGGAGCCCGTGCTGGAAGCAGGCGTCTAGACAAGCAGGGGCCTGTGGGTTGTGCTGGCACTTTGAAGGAAGGTTCTGGAATGCTCAGCACACACACACTCCTCATTGCCACCCCGAGTCGCTGATCATTTGCACTCCAGATATTTCTCCTTGGGTTTGGCTCTCAGGGATTTATGCCTGGAGGGGGGACCTGGCCCGCCCCTCCCCCACTTGCATGAGTTCTCTCCAGAGTGCACAGGCAGCACACTGGGTGGGCCTGTCAGGCACAAGAACAGTAGGCGCTGGAAATGCACTGACAAGTGGCGGCTCCATCTCGTGCTTCTTTTTAAGGGAATGTGGGACTGACAGTGTCGGTGCCCCCTTCCCACCCAGCTGAGTTTTGTGGGGGCCAAGGCTGGGTCTTGGTGGAGCCTGGTGTCCCCAGTACTGATATAGGGCTGTGAAGCAGCAAACGGTAAATATGGACCAAGAGCTTTCTATTCAATTTTCAGTTTTCTGTTCAATTTTCAGTTTTCACTTGTTTTTCTCTTAATTGTCAGCTGACAACAGGAGTGCGCCTATTTGACAGCTTCAGGAACATTTCCTCCAGCAACTCCTGACGTACCCATGGCTGTCTCCAAGGAGCCCACGCTGGGGGACATGGGAGGTGCCATCTTTCTTTTCTGAGGGGGCTGCCCCGCCCACTCCCCTGTGAGCTGTGGAGCAGACACCTTCTCCCTTCCTGGCCGTGGGTAGACAGACATCGTGGACCATGGGAGACAGGGCTCAAAGGCGTGGAGCAGAGCAGGAGGGCTTCAGACCCCTCCGTTCCATCCACCCAGACACAGGAAGGCCACGGGGAGTGTCAGGGATGCCGTGGACGTGTGTGAAGGCCGGAGCCACAGCACGCTTGGTGGACCTTCTGCTGTAGCCAAGATACCTGTCCCTCTCTTAAAGGTATGTATTTTAGAGTTCTTAAAAAATTTGTAAAGGTTTATTCATTTGAAAGGCAAGTGACAGACAGCACTCCAGATGGCCACAATGGCCAGTCCTGGGTCAGCCGGGAGCCAGGAGCTTCATCTGGGTCTCCCATATGGGTGCAGGGCTCCAAACACTTGGGCCATCTTCCACTGCTTTCCCAAGTGCATTGGCAGAGAGTTGGAATGGAAGTGGAGCAGCCAGGACTTGAACAACTTCCCGTATGGGATGCCAGCAATGCAGGCAGTAGCCAAACCTGCTGCATTGCAATGTCATCCTGGTTTTTTATTTCTAGGAAACAAACTTTGATCAATGGTATTAAGTGTTTGTATTTTAAGGATGTCTGTGTCATTCAGAAATGTAGGTTTGAGGCCTGCATTGTGGTGCAGTGGGTAAAGCCGCCTTCTGCAATGCCAGCTTCTCATATGGGCACTGACTGATGTCCCAGGTGTTCCACTTCCAATCCAGCTCCCTGCTAATGCATGTGGGGAAGGAGCAGAGGATGGACCAAGTTCTTGGGCCCTTGCTACCCACAGGAAAGACCCAGATGAAGCTCCTGGCTCCCGGCTGACCCAGCACTGGCCATTGTGGCCATCTGGAGGGTGAACCTGCAGATGGAAGATATTCTCTCTCTCTCCTTCTGTCTTTGTAACTCTGACTTTCAAAATACATTTGAAGAAAGAAGGAAATCTGTTTCAGGTTCATCTGTTCAGTAGAGATTGCTTTTCCTGAGATGGATGTGAGTGCTCCTGGATGTTCAATGATAATCAGACCCCGGATGGACCGTGAGACACAGAGACGAGACCCTGCCTGCGTATAAGTCAGCCACAGCATTCAAGGTGAACGGACTTTGTCTTCTGGGATGATTGTTGGAGTTCTGTGTGTCTGTATCCAGGACACTTGCTTCCTCTTACCCTTTCATCCGGGTCTCCCACGTGGGTGCAGGGGCCCAAGCACGTGGGCCAGCCTCCACTGCCTTCCCAAGCCATTAGCAGAGGACTGGATTGGAAGAGGAGGAGCTGGAACTCGAACCTGTGCTCATATGAGATACCAGCACTGCAGGTGGAGGCTTTACCTACTATGCCACAGCACCAGCCCCGTTAAAAATATTTTAATTTTTATTTATTTGAAAGATAGAAACAGAGAATCAGAGACAGAGATCTCCCCATCTGCTGGTTCATGCCCCAGATGGCCGCAACAGCTGGAGCTGGGCTGATCCAAAGCCAGGAGCCACAAGCTTCTTTGAGGTCTCCCACACGGGAGCAGGGACCCAAACACTTGGGCCATCTTCTACTGCTTCCTCAGGCCATAGCAGAGAGCTGGATCAGGAGTGGAGCAGCCGGGACTAGAACCGGTGCCCATATGGGATGCGAGAGCTATAGATGGCGGCTCTACCAACTACACCACAGCGCCAGCCCCTGAACTCTCTCTGTCTCTTGGTACTGGCTGGGAGTGTTTGAAATTGCTTACCTGGGGGATGAAGCAAATGGATTATACCGTCGGCATTGGTGTTTAGGAAAAGGCATGGGGTTTTTTCTGGTCTGCAGTAACTTTGGGTAATCTTGACGTTTCCTGCCCTTGTTTCCTGGAGTCGCTTCCCACAGGGTCTGCGGTGCTGGGTGAGACACTGGCACATTGAGCCTGGCAGACTCAATGGAGACTGAGGGGAAAAGGGACCTCCTCCAGGGGAGGAGGGCAGGTCTCCTGGTGAGCCACGCCCCATAATCCTCCCAGGGTCCCTGTTGGGAGCCCAGGGAGTGGAGGGGAACCAGCGGCCGGGTGTGGAAGTCACCAGTGAGCTGCACCCACCCTGTTGGGACCCCTGGTAAAGGCCTGTAGGGAGTCTGGGAGGAATCAGTGGCCCATTATGGAAGTCATCGGTGAGCTGCACCCACCCCTTGGGAACCCCTGGTAAGGGCATGTTGGGGCCTGTGACAGCTGTGGTCCTGTGCCTCATCCCCTCTCTGGCAGTAACGACCCAGTACCAGTGCTGGGATTTGGGACTGGTGACACATTTTTTTTTCCCCCAAGATTGATTGATTTGAGAGGGAGAGTTACAGATAGAGAGAAGCAGAGACACACACACAGAGGTCTCCCATCTGCTGGTTCACTCCCCAGATGGCCACAATGGCTGGAGCTGGGCTGATCCGAAGCCAGGAGCCTCTTCTAGGTCTCCCACGCAAGTGTAGAGACCCAAGCACTTGGGCCATCTTCCACTGGTTTCCCAAGCTATAGCAGAAAGCTGGGTCGGAACTGGAACAGCCAGGTCTCAAACTGGCACCCATATGGGATGCCGGCACCACAGGCAGTGGCTTTATCTGCTATACCACAATACCAGCCCCCTCTCAATTCTTAAAACTTGCTATTTTTTTTTTTTTTTTAGGTTCGGAGAGCCAAATTTGTTTTGCAAATGGTTCCTGCATTTCCCTTCCGGTCTCTTTTTGACAAGGATCTGGAACTCTGCCGTTTGTGGGGCGTTGCGGCCTGGGTTGCTTCCTGTTCTGTTCTTTCCAGGGAGACCCGTGGTAACACAGCAATGCACAGCAGCCAAGACGATTCTGCCGGCAGCTTTATGGTAGGGAGCGAGTGGAGGACCCACTGATGGCGGCCCAGTGAGTTCTAGTCTGTGATGGGTGCGTGGTGGGTAGCGAGCGGAGGACCCGCTGATGGCGGCCCGGTGAGTTCTAGTCTGCGATGGGTGCGTGTCAGCAGAAACTGGAAGAACAGCGAATGAGGGGCGTGCTCCACCCAAGGTCACTATTATGGGGCTGACCCCTCTGCTCTGGGGTACGCACCCCTGGCTGGCCACTTCCCTTTCTGTGGCTGCTCGTGGCCCATCTCACCTCGGCTCGGCAGAAAGTTCCAGACCCGTTGATCTGCAGCCCAGGTGTCAGTCTCCCTGTGGGTTTGTTTGCAAGGCAGCCTCACTGAAGGCAGATGGCACATCCTCATCCTGCGTGGTGGCCCCAACTGTGCCAGGGACCAGGGCTGCCCAGGTCACATGTGGGCGGGGCGCAGCACCTGCCATGCATCTGGGCTGCTCCCCTCCTCCATCCCTGAGCTGTTGCCAGCTGTGAGGCCAGGGGAGGCCTCAGCCGTCCCATCCCAACCCCGCTGTCTCTGCGGCCTGGCTGTGAAGGAGAGGTAGACCCTGCTCTGGGCCTTCTGATTGCAGGAGTGGCGGCTTGCTGTGTCGTCATGAAGGACGTGGGTTTGTCTCAGCAGGTAGTGATGGGGCCGCTGCTGGGGAACCTGCTCCTGAGGCTGTGCACATCCCAGTAGAAACCAGCGAACGGTTGAGCCTCAGCCTCCCATGGTGCACACCTGATGGCACATTTGCTCTGCTGAGGCCCCTACTTCACGCACTGCTCAAGGGATCTGGGCTGGGACGCCTTGCTTCCCAACGGAGACCTCAGTCCTTTTTCTAAGCTAAGTATTCGTCAGCCCATCTCCTCTCTTCCAGAGGACACTGCGGATCCGCCCCAGCTAACAGCTAAGGAAATCGGTTTATCTGCTGTGTACGGTACCTGTGAACATTTTTCAACCATGTGGGCCCGCTGTTTTGTAAAAGACACACCTCTGGGCCATTTCTTGAGGGGGGAACGCAGAGGTTTAACAGTATTTCATAAAGGCCACAACAATGCCAGTACTGGGGAGCAGAGCAAGCGTCCACGCCCTCTTCCCAGGCCTCCCGTGGTGAAATGGCCAGACAGGCCTTTCTTTCCAGAGCACGTGTGAGTGCCTGCGAGAAGTGAACACACTAACTCAGGATGAGGGGGATGCTCTGTGATGTCAGCACCAGCAGCGGCTTTTCAGGAGGACGATGCCAAGGCCTCTGCTGCCCCAAGGAAGCCTGGACCCAGGTCTGCCCATGTCCTGGCCCCACAGGTGGCTGCCCAGGGCCTCTGCCTTTCCCCACAGGTGGAGAGGCATGTCCAGGAAGCAGGAAGATTCTCACACTGCCACGGGGCAGGGGGGTTCAGACATCCAAATGCATGACACCTGCTCTGTGTCCCCGACAGTGGATGGAGCTCAGAACGGTATGAGAACCACACAGCCAGCCAGCCCTGCTGGGGCACCCTTGCCCCCCACATCAGCATCTGGCTCGGCGACACCAGTGATGCTGTAGGGAAGGCTCCCATCCCAGGGCTTCTTCCAGCAGCCCAGGTGGAAGGTAGCAGCACCGAGTGTCAGCTTCCGGGGGCCCTGTGATCCCGCAGAAGCACAGATGAAGGAAGTCCGACAAGACCCAACTGGCCAGGAAGGTCGCGTTTGTGCCCCCTGCTGAAGAGGCCCCCTTTGCAGTCCCTGGAACCTATGGCAGGTGAAGCAATGGTGTAGGCTCCTCCCTGCCTCTTGCCAAAGCATTGCACACCTTTAAATAAAGTGCGTGAGCCTGAACAAGATGCAATGAGCTGAGACGGCCGGCCAACGAGCAGGGCACCAGCACTGAGCAGCCCAAGGCTGTTTCTCCATCAAAACCCCATGCAGCCAATGCCAGATCCCACCTCCACTCCCCCAGGGAAGAAGATGGGGGACGCGTGTCATGCGGGGTGCTGGGCATGAGCGTGAGGGGGACACCTGCCTGCACATGGGAGTGAGCACTGCAGGCTCTACGGTTTTCCTTCTAGACCGAGTGTGTGTGTGCACACAGGTTTGTGCATGTGTCTGTGCATGCGTGTGTGTGCCCAGAATGTGAATGCACAGTCATATTCTGCACAGCTCCACCTGCTGCAAGGGCCTCACCAGGTGCCCAGATCCTGGCTGCCCACGAGGGCACCAGGGCTCCGTGGGGAAGTGGCCGACTGCAGGGCTGAGGCATGCGGCCCAGGCCCCCACGCCCTGCTGCACAACGCAGCCCACAGACCCCTGTGACAGTTCCCCATGGGCAGACTGGGCAGGCGACACTACCCCAAGCCTGCTCTGTGACCCCATGCATCCAAAATGCTTTGCTCAGCCTTCCGTGCACACATAAACTGATGTCCATTCCAAAGACTTCACGTGCAGGACAGAACACGGAATTTGGACCAAGTTTTCACACAGACTGTTTAGATGATGCGATTCGGGGCAGACCAGATCAAATCAAACCTATCAGCTGTACTCACCCACGGGTGATCAATCCACTGACCTGGCCGCCAGTAGCCTGCAGGTGCAGAGGGGGCCAGCACCATTCAGGAAGCCAGTGCCAGTGGGGAGGGCATGAAGGTGAGGGAGCCTTCCTCTAAACACACAGCAGGCGGAGGGACAGGCTCCCACCGGGCACTGCCCTGCTGGTACCTGCCTGATGCTCATGACTGGATCAGGGTCCACAGCCCCTTTCCCGAGAGGACACAGATGCGAGAGTTTGGGGGCTGTGCACCCTCCTGGGGAAGGCCGAGTTGATCCCGCCTCGAGCCTCGTCTGCCACAGGCTCCACCAGTGCCAGCATCTGCTCCGCCCACAGTGCTGTCAGGCAGCAGGCAGTCCCTCCAGGCACAAACTTCAGCAGCTATGAGGTGTGGACACCAGGTCCCCACACAAGCTCCTCCCATTGTAATACAACACTCCTACCACAGGCTCCTCCCACCACACAACACTGTGATCGTAGGCTCCTCCCACTGTAATCACCACTCCCACCAAGGGTTCCTCCCACTGCACACACACCACTCTTAACACAGGCTCCTCCCACCATAATACACCACTCCCACCACAAGCTCCTCCCACCACACAAACCACTCCCACCAAGGCTCATCCCACCACACAAACCATTCCCATCACAGGGCAAGAACGCAGGGGGTGTTGCTGGGCTCCCTGTGACAGAGTTCCCAACCCCAAGGCACAGGGCACAGCACCCAAGGAGGCCCTCTAAAGCAGGTGCACCTCGGGGCCAGCATCGTGGAGCAGTGGGTGAAGCCGCCACCTGTGATGCCGTCATCCCATTTGGGTGTGGGGTTCATATCCCTGCCACTCCCCTTCCAGTCTAGCTCACAAGCTGGCAGCTTGAGGGAAGTGGTGGACAATGGCTCGGGTGTGTATGGCCCCTGCTGTCCACATATGAGACCTGGGGGAAGCCCCTGGCTCTCGGCTCTGGCCTGGCCCAGCCTTGGCTGTTGCGGCCATCTGGGGAGTGAAGGCAGATTGATCTCTCTCTCTCTCTATTCCTCTCTCCCTGTACTCTGATTTCCAAATAAATAAATAAATTTTAAAAAGAAATTAAAAAAAGCATGTGGGCCGTATCAGCAGCTAAGGGACAGCCTCTCCTGGCAGCAAGACTGTGCAGCTGGGGTAAGTACTGCAGCCCCAGTACTGCTATGCGAAGGGCCCAGGGATCTGGGAGCAGGAAGCAAACACACGCTCTGTCTCTCCGTCCAGAGCCCTCAGCACAGGCGAAGGCCAGAATCCTGGCACCAAGGGCCCCCGAACCCAGGCCATGGGACAGCATGACACAGGGGCAGGAAGCACTGGCACACGGGGACTCGCACAAATAAACTTCTAGCTGCTTCCTACAAGGTGGGTGACCCACGGGACCACCCACCAGCAGTGTACACATGACCAAGCCCACCCTTGGTCACCTGCACGCTGAGTCCCACCTACGCGGGTCACATGGAAGAAGCCACCGACTGGACGCTTATTAAAGAAGGACACCAATAAGGGGAGGAATAGGAACCAGAATTCCCTCAAAACTCTTTAAAAAACCAACTGCTGGAGGCCCACACCAGTGCACAGCACACTAAGCCACCTACGACAATGCCAGCATTGCATACTAGTGTGGAGGTTCGAGTCCCAGCTGCTCCACTTCTGATCCAGCTCCCTGCTAATGTGTCTGGGAAGGCAGTGGAAGATAGGCCAAGTGCTTGGGGCCCTGCACCCATGTGGGAGACCGGAGAGAGCTCCAGGCTCCTAGCTTTGGCCTGGCTCAGACTTGGCTCTTGTGGTCATTTGAGGAGGGAACCAGTAGATGGAAAATCTCTCTTTCGCTCCTCTGCCTTTCAATAATAAATTAATGTTTAACAACATCATCAACTGCTAATGACATAAACTGTGATTCAATCTCAATACTCAGCCACCACAGGGAAACACAGGGTGGGGGATTCTGCGTCTGCACAGAGGGGACAGGCTGCTTGAAGGGTCACCAGCTGCTGGCTGTGGGGAGGACACAAAGCCACAGGAGCACCACCCGCAGCCCCTGTTGGTCTCTGCAGCGGCCGTGCCCGTGGCCCCAGGGGTGCCCATTCTCAGCCTAGTGTGTCCACAGCTGCAGGAACAACACAAGTGAGCAGCATCTGCCCTGCAGTGGGCAGGGAGCCCCCACGCGAGGCAGCTGCCCAGAGGGGGCCCAGCTGTCGTCTCCTGTGCTGTGGGACAGGCAGAGCCTCGCTCACCGACAGACACTGTGCACTGGGGCGGGGAGGGGCATCAGAGCACGAGGGGCTACTGAATGCTAACAGCTCAGACAGGAAGGGGCCTGCCCGGGTGGTGGCAGATGAGTGGTGGAGCCAGCCACGTGGGCTGGTCAGGCCACAGCAGGCAGAGTGGTGTGGCAGTGGGTGGGAGGCTGCCTCAGCCCATGCCTCCTCTGTGCACAGCAGCCACAAGGGCTGCAGGGTGGTGTTGCCATGGCGACCAAACCACCCTTGGAATGCCCTACAGGGTCCAGGGTCTTCCGATGGCATCGGGGGTGACTGCTGTGACATCACCTAGGCAACTCGGTCACCTCCCTCTGGAGGAGCAGGGAAGGGACAGCTGGTTCCCTCTGTACTGGGTCCAGCTGAACGCTGCCAGGGCCGCACCTGCTGTCTCCTGACACCTGGGTCCAGGATACGGACCTGGAGCTTCTGAAGAACCAGGCTCCTCCCACCGAGACCAGCAGCTGTGAGGGCGTCTATGCCCATGGGATGCCCGCCCCTGCCCCCGTGTCACCTCATGACCTTCCCTGGCTTTCTGCTCTCCTGGTGGTTTCTACTGGGATGTGCACAGCCTCAGGAGCAGGTTCCCCAGCAGCGGCCCCATCACTGCCTGCTGAGACAAACCCACGTCCCGCATGACGACACAGCGAGCCGCCACTCCTGCAATCAGAAGGCCCAGAGCAGGGTCTATCTCTCCTTCAGAGCCAGGCCGCAGAGACGGCGGGGTGGGATGGGACGGCCGCGGCCTCCCCTGGCCTCATAGCTGGCGACAGATCACTGGCCTCGTGTAGCACACAGAGCACCCCCCACCCCCCGCTGGCTTCTGGCTCTCTTCCCTGTCACTTCCTCCTTTCTTCACCATCAAGCCATGAGCTCCAAGTCCCCTCCAGGCCTCTCATCCTCGCTGAGAGCAAGACTGGGCCCCAGGGGCGTCACCTCCCAAGGCCCTCCTCTGGATGCTGCCCTTCCTGCTGCTGACACGGTACAGCTGCTGCAGGACCACGGGGAGGGAGAGGCAGAGTCACAAGACATCTCCCGGGGCTGGCACTGTGGTGCAGCAGGTGCAGTGCCAGGCATCCCATATGGGCACTGGTTCTAGTCGCAGCTGTTGCAATTCCGATCCAGCTCTCTGCTATGGCCTGGGCCAGCAGCAGAAGATGGCCCAAGTGCTTGTGTCCCTGCCACCCACATGGGAGGCCTGGATGAAGCTCCTGGCTCCTGGCTTCAGCCTGCCCTAGCCCTGGCTGTTCTGGCTATTTTGGGAGTGAACCAGAAGATACAACATCTACCTCGGTAACTGTCTTTGAAATAAAATAAACCAATCCAAAAAAAAAGAGAGAGAGAGAGAGAGAGAGAGAGAGACAGATCCTACAAGTTCCCAGCAAAGCCAGCCTACTTTCCAAATCTTCACCCAGAACAAGGACCCCTTCTGTGCCCCAGACCCACGTGGAACCTTCCAGAGGCCAAGTGTGTGGTCCCAGGCCTACCCCCACCTCTGTGCCCAGGCCCACCTCCCCAGGAGTCCCTGCACCCCTGAACCCCGCCCACCATCCCCCTGGAGTCCCCTCAGTTTCTGGCCCTGCCCACCATCCTTGGACCCCTCTCAGCTCCTGTGTCTGGAATTCCACACAATGCTGGGACAGCCTCCTCTCCAACCCCCATGCTGGGGCCATGTCCACCATCCCAGACCCTCTAAGCCCCACACCTGGACCCTGCCCACCATCCAGGGACACGCCTCAGTTTCTATCCCAGGGACCCCACCCTTCTCCCTAGCACCTCCGCAGGTCCCTGCCCGGGAACCATCCCCAGCCCCTGGGCCCCGCCCACTACGCAAGGACCCTCTAAGCCCCATACTTGTGACCCTGGCCACATCCAGCCATGACCCCATCACCCACTATCCCAGGACCCTGTAATTCCCATGCTCAGAACCCTGCCCACCACCCAGCTAAACCCCTCAACCCCAGGCCCCGCCCACTATCCCAGGACTCTTTAAGCCCCACGCCCTTGACCCTGGCCACATCCACAGCGCCACGGCTCACTAGGCTAATCCTCTGCCTTGCGGCGCCGGCACACCAGGTTCTAGTCCCGGTCAGGGCGCCAGATTCTGTCCCGGTTGCCCCTCTTCCAGGCCAGCTCTCTGCTTGGCCAGGGAGTGCAGTGGAGGATGGCCCAAGTGCTTGGGCCCTGCTCCCCATGGGAGACCAGGCTAAGTATCACTTCACTTATGTGAAGATTCTAACATGACTCCGAGTGGAAAAGCTGATGATGAGTGAAGGATAAAGAACTGATGCCACATGATGGTGGAGGTGATGCAACCTTCAGAAATAGATACAACTAGAAAAGCCCAGAGACACCATAGGGAATAAAAGGAAGAGAAGATGGATATACATGTACACAAGATGATTTGTCAGCTTGTATGAGGTAAAGAACATTTTGCATCAACAAAGCAAAGGCAGGGGTAGGGCAGTAAGATGGCCTTATGGACTTGGTAACACGCTTGACTATCCCTCAAACACACACACACATGCACACACTGACACAGGCACACACATACAAACATGCATACATTCACATACACAGATGTGGACACACCCACACACATGTGCACACACATGTTCACACCCACCCACACGTACCCACACACATGCACACACATACATTCACATACCCACCACACATGCACACTCACACACATGTGCACACCAACATACAAATGCACACATCATACCCCATATACACAAACACACAAACACATGAAATGACAGGCAGCGATGTTGTCAGTTTGAAAGACAATCTCTTGTTCAGAATCTGCCTCATCACCAGAAAATCTCAATCTGCACCATTTCAAAAATTAAAAACAGCAGGGGGGATGTCTGGTGCTGCATTTAAGATACTGCTTGGGACACACACATACCAGATCAGGTTGCCCAGGTGTGAGTCATGGCTCTGCTCCTGATTCCAGCATCCTGCTAATACACCCTCTGAGAGGTTACAGTGACAACTCAGCTACATATATTCTGCCAGTCACATGGGAGACCCACACTGAGTTCTGGGCATGTGACTTCTTTGACCTGGCCCAGTCTTAGCCAGGCCAAATGTTGTAGGCATTTTCAGAATGAACTAGAGGAGAGTGGCTCTTTCTTTTGTTTGTATGTCTTTGTCTATTTCTTTTTGTTTCTCTCCTATTCAAGTAAAATAAAGATAAATAAATATCAAAACAGAAATGTCCTCATATGCCTGTCTTTCCCTTCAGAGCTGCCATTATTTTTATCTCTTTCTTTTGTTTTCTTTAAGATTTTATTTATTTATTTGAGAGGCAGAGTTATAGACACACACACACACACACACAGATATCTTATATCTTCTAGTACACTCCCAAAATGGCTGCAATGGCTGGAGCATGGCCAATCCAAAGTCAGGAACCAGGAGCTAATTCTGGGTCTTCCACATGGGTACAGGGCCCAAGGACTTGGGCCACCTTCTGCAGCTTTCCCAGGTGCATTAGCATGGAGCTCAATCAGAAGAGGAGCAGCTGGGACTAGAACTAGCACCATTTTGGGATGTCAACACTACAGAGACAACCCAGTATGCCACGGTGTCGGCCCCCCACCATCTTTCTGTATACCCCTTAATTGCCAAGATTCTTGGATCCCTGTTCTACTTTTACAGAACTTCTTTGTGCTTCTGAATTCCTGCTCTGACAGGGCTTCCACTAGGATCATCTAATTGTCAACAAGGAATCCTGTGTTGCTAGTTTCAGAGGGCACTCCTGTATTTTGACACCATGAATAATTACAATACTTAAGCATGAGAGTAAATGAACACCCCAATCTCTCTATCTGAAATAGACAGGATTGGCTATCAGGTGACCTTGGGTAAGCTCTCAACTTCCACTCTGGGCCTTTCCTGCAGGGCCTGCTGGGCTCTCAGACTCACCTGCATGGGTTCTCTGGGAGGAAGGTCTCTGGGCAGAGGTGTGACTCCTCCAGGGATGGATGATGATGGACACTGATGCTCTGTCCCACAGAGACAGCAGGAAGGAGTCAAACATCAGTCCCTGAGCCAGATGAAGATTGCGGTGAATTACAGCTCCCTGTCTCTGCACAGTAGGCACATCTTCCTCCTGGGGCTCTGACCTATGAGCACCTGATTTCCCCATGGGGACTTTGGTCTGGGCAGAAACTTTCTGGCCAATCCTCTGTTCCCACGAGACCTGATTGAAGTCATGTGTGCTCAGAGTTGATTATTCTTTCTCTGTGGATTCTCCTGCCTCCTAGAGGGCAATGCTTTCAGCCACTGACCCTATTTGATTCAACACTTTCTCCAGAATGCAAGATGGAAAAACTCATCTTCAAGAAATCCCTAGTGTTCTCTAATCCAAAAGTATGGTTGGGGATGCAGCTGCAGACATATCAGGAACAATGGTATTTCCCTCTTCAAGAAGGGAAAAACTGTTTCTCTATGTAAAACAAGGGCTCTTCACTTATAATGAGTTAAAAATTTTAATAACAATTTTTTATAAATATGACTTTAAGAATATAGTGGTTCTTCCCACCATGAATGAGAAATTAGATTGCATTTATTTACTGTCACTTAGTTTTTCACATGTCTGTGAGTTAAAAGAGTGATATTTGTATTTTATTTTATTTGACACAATGTATGGGGGACACTGAACATTGGGTACATGTATGCACTATGTTATGATCAAATCAGGGTAATTAGCATATCAATCACCTCAAACAAGGAGCATATCTTTGAGAAGGAAACATTCAGAATCCTCTCTTGTAGATATTTTGGGATATACTGAGTCTTATTGTTAACTGTAGTCATCCTACTGTGCAGTAGACTACAGAATTTATTCCTCTTGTCCATCAAAATCTTGTACCACTTGACCAGCCACTCCCCAGTCTCCTCTTCCACCTACACTCCCTGGCATTTGCTAACCACTCTTTCCTTGTCTATTTCTATGAGACCAACTCTGCAAGATGCTGCTTATCAGTGAGTCATGTGGTATTTGTCCTTCTGTGCCTGGCTTATTGCTCTTATCATGATGTCCTCCAAGGGCATTCATGTTGTCTAGAGTGACAGAATGTCCTTCTTCCAATAGCTGAACAGTATCCCATTGTGTATTAACACACAAAAATCAATACACAGGCAATGCCATGGCTGAGAAAGAACTTCTAAGATCAATCCTATTCACAACAGCTACAAAAGATTAAATCCCTTGAATAAATTTAACCAAGGAGGACAAAGATCTCTATGATCAAAAAAAAATCTTTAAAGAAAGAAAAAGGAGACACACACACATAAAATTGAAAAATCTTCCAAGTTCATGGATTGGAAGAATCAATATCATCAAAATGTCCATACTACAGGAAACAATTTACACATTCAATGTGATCCCAATCAAAATACCAAGGCCATTCTTCTCAGGTATAGAGAAAATGATGCTGAAATTCATATGGAATCTTGAGGCCCTGAATAGCTAAAGCAATCTTACACAACAAAACGAAAGCTGGAGGCATCACAATACCAAATTTCAAGACATACCACAGGGCAGTTACAATCAAAACAGTCTGATACTGGCAAAAAAATAGATGTGTAGATCAATGGAATAGAATAGAAACTCCAGGAATCAATCTACACATCTAGAACTAACTTATCTTTGACAAAGGAGCTAAAAGCAATCCCTGGAGCAAGGACAGTCTCTTCTATGAATCGTGCTGGGAAAACTGTATTTCCACCTGCAGAAGTAGAAAGCAAGACCCCTACCTTACACCTTACACAGAAAACCCACTCAAAATGGATCAAACACCTAAATCTATGACATGATACCATCAAAATACTAGAGAACATTGGAGAAACTCTGGAGGAGATTGGCATAGGCAAAAACTTCTTGGAATATACCCCAGAAGCTAGATAATCAAAGCCAAAATTGACAAATGGGATTACATCAAGCTGAGAAGTTTCTGCACTGCAAAAGGAACACTCAGCAAAGTGAAGAGGCATCTGACAGAATGAGAGACAATATTTTCAAACTATCCAACTGATAAAGGATTAGTAACCAGAATCTACCAAGAGCTCAAGAAACTCAACAACAACAAAACAATCCAGTTAAGGAATGGGCAAAGGGCTTGGACAGGCATTTTTAAGAGAGGAAATTCAAAAATCCAACAACACTTGAGAAAATGCTCAGGATCACTAGCCATCACACAAATGCATATCAACTTGTGTAAGCATGGGGACTAATTTATGTGTGTGCAATTCTTTCCAAGTCAACCTGGTACCATGTGAACTACAGCCAATCATGTGTGTGAACATAAACATACATGTGGACATACACACATTGCAAATTCACCTGAATGCATGAAAACACCCAGAACATCTTGGGGCTGGCAATGTTGTGTAGCAGATTAAGCTGCTGTGTGGCACCAACATCCTATATGAGCACCATTCAAGTCATGGCTGCTAAACTTCAGAACAAGCTCCCTAATAATGCACCAGGGAAAGCAACAGAAGTTGGCCCAAGTGCTTAGGCCCCTGCACCCATGTGTGAGACCTAGACGAAGCCCTGGAATTCTGGCTTTGGCTCTGCCCAGCAGTGTTTATTGCAGCCCTTTGGGGGAGTAAACCAGCAGACAGAAGATCTCTCTCCATCTGTCTCTCTCTGTCTCTCTCTCTCTCTCTCAATCTCTCAACCTTTCTGTAAATCTGTATTTCAAATAAACAAATAAATTTTTGAAAAAAAAATACACATATTACCCCAAAGTTTGATAGCTGTGATTTTCTCTGTGCAGCAGGTCTGGAACATAAATTTCCCTGGTTTGACAGTTCCATCAAAACCATGCCTTTGCAAGTGGAAGGAATCAAAGCTACTTTGATAGACAGAGTTACAACCCTTTACCAAGGACAGATTAGGAAATTTATATAAAATGGAGGAAGGAAGTAAATTTTTCTCAAGGATCTTGGGTATTTTTTAATGGGAAACACAGATGATGATATAAATAGATGTCAAGGGGTGTGTATTCTCCCAGCAGTGGAGATACTCCTCAAGAGGCCCACATTCCATTTCATACTATATGGCGTTTGATCCCCACTATGCTTCAGATTCAACTTCCTGCTAATGCACATCTTAGGAGCAGCAGGTGGTGGCCCATGTTTCTGGGTCTCCACTGCCCACATGGGACACCTGGTTGAGTTTTGGGCTCTTGGTTTTATCATGGCCCAGACTCACTTGTGATAATTTTGATGTAAACCAATGAATAGGAGATCTGGATCTGTCTTTGCTGTCTCTCATTGTCTCACTACCTTTCAAATACACATCAACAGATAATCTTTTCAATATGACACATCAGCACAATGAATGGTATTCAGTCTAAAAGCAGAATGGAGCGCTCTCATTTTGGGAAACCACGGATGAACCCAGAGATCATTAGAATAAGTGAATTAGCCAGGCACAGAGGAGAATTACCACATGATGGCACTTGTGAGCAGAATCTTATCAAGTTGATTTCATGGAAGTGGACAGTGGAATAGTGGTTAGCAAAGATCAGGGTGAGCAGGTGGCAGCGTGTGATGGCAGAGGTTGGTTAGTGCATTCAACGTTTCAGTTGGATAAGAAGAAAACCTTCTGGTGTCTACCACCCAGTAGGGTGACCACAGTTAACAATAGTGCTCTCTGTGTTCCAAATAGCTAGAAGAGAGGATTCTGAATGTTCCCAACTCAAGGAAGTGACCAGCGTTTAAGGTGATAGGTTTGCTTTGATCACGGCACAATGTATACGTGCATCTAGACACTGCACTGCCCCCTTCATTATGTCAACTAAAAGCAAAATAAACCATATATCAGCTCATCTCCTCTAATTGACAAACATTTGTTAATGAGAACTAAAAGGTGGTTCTTCTTTTAAGGTTTATTTATTTATTTGAAAGTTGGAGTTACAGAGAGGTAGAGGCAGAGAGAGAGAGAGTGAGAGCAAGTGAGCGAGCGAGAGAGAGATGTCTTCAATATGCTGGTTCACTCCCCAGATGACTGCAAAGTCTGGAGCTGTGTAAAAGGCAGTTCTTAAAGTGTGCTGTAATTTTCCATTTTTCTGGCAAAAGTGTGATGAATCTAAAAAATACCATGATGTTTTACATCAGAGAAATAGTTTCTCCTTTTTTTCTTTTGAAAAGGGTTTTGAAATGTTTGCTAATATGGAATGGTCAATGATATTTCATTACGAAAGGTTGAGAACAAGAGAGAGGGAGATCTTCCATCTCCTGGTGTGATCCCCAATAGCTCATGACAGTCAAGAGTGTGGAAAGCTGATCAGGACCCACTATCTGGTTTTCCCATGTGAGTACCAAGGACCCAACCACATGAGCCATCACCTGCTGTCTCCCACAGTGAACATCAGTAGAATCTGGATTGAAAGCACAGCCTAGACTTGAAAAATGGACCCCTTATATGAGTCTTGGGCATCCCAACGGCATCTTAATGGCTACAACAAATGTCTGCCATAGTTTTCCCTTCTTGAAGAGGGAAGGGAATATGAAGTTTTGAAGATATCAGGAGCTGGCATTCCCAAGAGATGTTTGAAAGCTGTAGGCAACTAACAAGATAAGTTCTTTGACCCCAGAGAACATTTTAACTCAAGAAAAATAAATTGGTGGGAGATTTGACCTATAGGAGGCAGAGGAGTTCACAGAGAAAGAATAATAACAGCTAAGTACACACCTGACTTCTTACCTGTTCTCTTGGGAATAGAGAATCAGCAGGGGAAAAAATGGTTTTTTTTTCTGCCCAGACCAGTGTCCCTGCAGGGAAATCAGGAGTGCAGAGGCTGGAACACCAAGAGGGAGCTGTGCCTAATGAACAGAGACAGGGAGCTGTAAATACAGTCCTCTTCTGTGGTCCATCAAGAGTACAACCTCGACCTGGACAAAACACAGTGGTTGCTTTTGGAGTCTTGATCTGACTCTGAAACCACTGCTGTACTCCTTCCTGCTGTCTTGTCACTTCTAAAGCTTCTGTCTCCATCATCAATGATCCAGGGAGGAATAACTTGTCCATATGGGGGTTCTCTTCTGAGAGAACCCATCTAGGTGAGCCTGAGAGCCCACTCACTACTGCAGGAATGGCTCCGAGAGAGTGGAAGCTGAGAATGTTTCTGTGAAGTCACCTGATGTCCAAGCAAGTCTAATTCAGATAAACAGGTTGTATTCTTACTCTTCTTTCTTGATAATTATTCACTGTATTTATCTGCAATGCTGGAAAACAGAAGTGTTCATTGAAACCAGCCATCCAGAACTCATAGTTGGCAACAAAATGATGGTACTGGAAGAACAGATAGAGCAGAGATTGAGAAGTGGCTCCAGGAAAAGTATAACAATGATCCAAGGGAAGAGAAAAACAGGATGGTGACTCTGGAAGGATATAAACAATGTAAGTGCATTTTCTTACATTTTTACCTATATTTGTTTTCATTTGTTGGAGAAGCAGACAATCACAGAGGGAAAGAGACATAGAGTAATACAGTGTACTCTGGATCACTCCACATATGCCTACAACAGTTAGTGCTCTGCCCGGAGAAAGCCAGGAGCTGGAAACTCCATCTGGGTCTCTGATGTCAGTGGCAAGAACACAACTAAATAACATGACACTTACTGCCAACCAGGATAGATTAGGAAGCAGAGTAAGAGTTCAAACCTAAGCAAGAACCAAATAGAAACCCTACTTGGGTATGCCAACAGGGATTCTCCAAAATGGAACCAGATAGACCCATGCATAAATACATAAATCACTACTCCAACAAGTAATTACTATTCATGCATTTCATTCTGTGGGCAATGACTGTATGCAAAAAGTAGACATGCTGTTTTTGTCCTTCCTGGTCATCATCTCAGCCAAATGGAACCAGGCAATGAAACACGACTGTCAACATTTCTTCTTTTGGGATTCTCAGAGGACCCAGCACTGCAACCCCTCATATGTGGGCTCTTCCTCTCCATGTACCTGGTCACTGTGGGTGGGAACCTGCTCATCGTCCTGGCCATCCTCTCAGACAACCACCTCCACACACCCATGTACTTCTTCCTCTCCAACCTGTCCTTGGTGGACGTCTGCTTCACCTCCACCACCGTCCCCAAAATGCTGGTGAACATCCAGACGCAGAGCAAAGCCATCAGCTATGCAGGCTGCATCACCCAGATGTACTTCTACTTGCTTTTTGGAGGTTTAGACAACTTCCTCCTGGCTGTGATGGCCTATGACAGGTTTGTGGCCATCTGTCACCCCCTGCACTACATGGTCATCATGAACCCCCAGCTCTGTGTGCAGCTGGTCCTGGTGTGCTGGGTCATCAGTGTCCTGCATGCCTTGTTACACAGCCTACTGGTGCTACAGCTGTCCTGCACACACCTAGAAGTTCCCCAGTTTTTTTGTGAACTGAATCAGATGATCCACAGTGCCTGCTCTGACACCTTTCTGAATGATGTGGTCATCTATTTTACAGTCGTGCTCCTGGGAGGAGGCCCTATGGCTGGGATCCTTTACTCCTACTCTAAGATTGTCTCCTCCATCCGTGCCATCTCCTCAGCTCAGGGGAAGTATAAAGCATTCTCCACCTGTGCCTCTCACCTTTCCATCGTCTCCTTATTTTATTGCACAGGGCTAGGTGTGTACATTACTTCTCCCATTACCCAAGACTCACACTCAACTGCAACAGCCTCGGTGATGTACACCGTGGTCACCCCCATGCTGAACCCCTTCATCTACAGTCTGAGGAATAAAGAGATAAAGAGGGCTCTGCAAAGATTTTTGGGCAGGAAAACATGATGGGCAATTGCCTTAGGGCTGAAGGAGTGCCAAGAATAGCAGGACGCAAAGTCTCAGGAATTCTCACTCTTAAATCTGATTGTGAGGGCAGAATTTTCTCCCATTGCTTACTTACTGGGGTTTCGATTGTTGAAATCAACTACTCTATACAAGTTAAGTAACTCACTTATTATGCTCTGCTCTCTTCAGTATCCTTCGTTTTCCCCTTTGATGTTTTCCTTCTTTCCCAAAGTTATTCCTAAAATTGAAACAGAAATAGGTAGAAATTTCTATTTGCCTCATGAGACAGTAGGAATATCTTATCAATATTCCTAGTTGACATATATTGTACTGAGTAGTATCTTAATGGAGGGTTAATCTAACAGGTATAAAGTTAACTGAGATCTTTGTAAAATATAGGAATGGGGATAGGAGAGGGAGGAGGAAGAAGAATAGGAGTGTGGGCGGGAGGGAGGTAGGAAGGGAAGAATCACTGTGTTCCTGAATCTGTGTGCAGGAAATACATGAGATTTGTATACCTTAAATAAAATTATATTTTAAAAGTCATGCGTTTTACTTCTATGGTTACAATACTTGTGCAAACTAAAGTCATGTATGAAATCTGTAGTACGCAATTCTGAAACTGTATTTTTTCTCTTTTATAAAGTGAATCATTTCTGTTTATCACTACTTTAATATCTCTTCCAGATAATGTGCCATTTAATACATTCTTGTGTCTTATTATTTATCATTGAGTTTTAGTCTCATATATAGGATCCTGCTTCTTTTTCTTTTAAAGATTTATTGCTATAACTAGTACTCAAACAGTATTTTTCACTTTATGTTTCTGTGTGGGAGCAAACTGTTGAAATCTTGACTTAATGTATGCTAATCTGATCTTCTGTATATAAAGAGAATCGAAAATGAATTTTGACATGAATGGAAGGGGAGAGGGAGTGGATAAGGGGAGGGTTGCGGGTTGGAGGGACGTTATGGGGGGGAAGTCATTGTAATCAATATTCTGCACTTTGGAAATTTATATTCATTAAATTTTAGTTAAAAAAGATTTATTAATTTATTTGAAAGGCAGAGTTATGGAGGAGCAAAGGAGGGGAGAGAGAGAGAGAGAGAGAAAGTCTTCCATCTGCTGGTTCACTCCCCTAGTGGCTGTAATGGCCAGAGCTGGGCCAATCTGAAGCCAGGAGCCAGAAGATTCTAATGGATCTCCCACGTGGATGCAAAGACCCAAGGACTTGGGCCATCTTCCACTGTTTTCCCAGGCCACAGCACAGATCCGGGTCAAAAGTGGAGCAGCCGGGACTTGAACCAGCACCCATATGGGATGCCAGCACTTCAGGTGGTGGCTTAACCCCTTATGCCACAGTGCTGGCCCCTAGGTCTTGTTTTTACACCAGCCCCATGTCCATAGTTTCCACTACAGAGTCTGCAGGACAGGGCCCCAGGGGGGATCTACTTCATCTCTCTTTATAACACAGATGTTTATCATCTAAACAGCATCTTGAAATGATTCCAACACATGAATGGTGGAGAGAGGTTGGACATTATGTGGTTATGGATGTGAATGAGCCACACTGGGGGCTTCTGATGCATAGCGTTTTATGTGCATGCTGTGTATTTTGGTTGTTCTTAGCGTTAGTGGCCCATGTATGATTTTTTAAGATTATTTATTTATTTATTTGAGAGGTAGAGTTACAGACAGTGAGAGGGAGAGACAGAGAAAGGTCTTTTGTCTGCTGGTTCACTCCCCAAATGGCTGCAATGGCCAGAGCTGCGTCGATCCGAAGCCAGGAGCCAGGAGCTTCTTCTGGGTCTCCCGTGCGGGTGTAGGGGCCCAAAGTCTTGGGCCATCTTCTACTGCTTTCTCAGGCCATAGCACAGAGCTGGATGGGAAGTGGAGCAACTGGGATCGAATCGGTACCCACATGGGATGCTGGGCTTCAGGCCAGGGCGTTAACCGTCTGTGCCACAGCACCAACTCCTAGGTAACCTTGTCTTTCCACTCTCCGGATAAAACTAGAAACTTAGAAGGGTGAGACTGGTATTTGGACCTGCTAAACGCAGCTTCTCGGGGGAGAAGCAGGCATCTAGTCCACTCATAAAGGAACTTCCCTTTTTTCCATTCTAACGGGAAACTGGCCTGACTTGTGTCTTGGGTTGTGCACACTGTGAGCCCATCTGACTGATACCACAGGAGATAAAAGGCACCATTGCAGAGCCTGTCCCCCCAGTTCGTTCACATTTCTCAGTGGTGCTTTGGGCCTTGCCATCCCTGTAGCTCTTGAAAAATTATCCAGTCGCCCTTGCAGAGGGGGACCCACAGAATTGCCCTGGGTGCTCCTGTGGGCCCTCACCGCAGGGCCTGAGCTCTGGATCCGCATCCATAAACTGCTCTAAGTCCTCCTCGTGACAGGCCAGGACTTGCCAGAGACTCAGGGTGGTCGCAGGGGCCAGGCTAAGGCTTTGTGGGACTCCTAGGATTGGGTACACCTGCTGGTGACTCCTGGTGACATATGCAGGCTGGAGCATCTAGAATGGCCCAGATCACTGAGGGGAGCTCTGGCACTGTAGGCAGAGATAGAATGCGAATGGAGCCTGCAGAGGGTGGGGCTTGGCTGGGGGTTTCGTTTGGCCTGGTTGGGAGCCACCTCGGGGACCTCAGTTGCACTTGGGAGCCGGTCAGTTAGGTCTGCCGCCTCGGGGGTCCCTCCCGCACCTGCGCTGGGTAGGGCAGAGCCCTAGCTCCTGCCCTGCCACCACCTCCCTGTCTCTGCCCTGCCCCACCCCTTATGCATCTCCCTCTTGCCTCGCCCATCCCACTCATCCTTTTCCTGATCATCTCTGGCCTCACGCAATCGCCATTGGTACCGCCCCTTTGGTCCTCATACACCAGCAAGTGGAATCTTCCTCCACCTTGGGGCCACCCGTCCTCTCGTTGGCTCAGTCCTACAAGATCCCGTCCATTCCTCTCCTCTGAGCTTTGCCCACCTTGCTCCAAGCCCCGCCCCTCTCTGACTCAGCCCCGCCTCTGTCTCCCCTCAGTTCTCAGGGCTGTGCCTGGAGCTCCCGCCCTCCGTGCACCTGCTCACCCTGGCCCGCTGGGGCCCACAGACGCTGCTGCTGCGCTTGGAGCACCAGTTCGCCAGTGGGGAGGACTCGGGCCGCAACTTGAGCTCTCTTGTGACCTTGGATTTACAGGTAGGAGAGCAGAGGTGGGAAACTGACTGGAAATGAGCGTGAGTGAGAGACAAAGTGGAGGGTGGGGTGGGGGAGCCACTTTGGCTCCCACTGATCAGGTCCTGTCCACTGTTCCCACAGAACCTGTTCTCCACCTTCAGTATCACCCGCCTGCAGGAGACCACGCTGGTGGCCAACCAGCCCCGGGCCAGCGCCTCCAGGCTCCAGTGGACACCGGACACCGGTGGGCACCTACTGTAGGAGAGGTGGGCTCCTGCCTGGAGCTGGCAGCTGGGGGCGGTGTATGAGGCATGGGAATGTGGTCCAGGATCCAGTGTAGAACCTGAGGACCCTGGGCAGATCCAGGCTCAGGGCTTCAAGGTCCAAAGTGGGTTCAGCAAGTGAGCAATAGGTCATGTGGGTTGAGCATTGGGGTCCGGGAACAAGTTTCAAGGGTCTCTGTGGTTGTCTAGTTCTGGGGTTGCTTTGAGGGTGTGAGGGCGAGGGCCAGGCATTGCAGAGGAATGCGGGGTAGGGGGGTGTCTAGCAATGGTATTTAGGCATGCAGAAATAGTTTAATGTCCAGGATGAGCCCTGGGGGGACATCTGGAGACCCACAGGTATTCAGGCCCAGGGGAGGGAGTGAAGGAGGGCGGGGAATTCTCACTCTTGGGTCTCCCCTGCCCAGGCCCCATACCAAACCCCTCGGTGCCCGCTCTGGACCTGGCCACCATCACGCTGCAGCCCAGGGAGATCCGCATGTTTGTGGCCTCAGTCCAGTGGAAAGAGGTCGGCAGGACCTGCGGGGAAGTCGCCTTGCAAGCCTGAGCTCTCTGCTCCTGGGGCGAGTCCGACTCTTCCCCTCTGCCCCCGTGCTGCCACCCAAAATGTCATTAAAATAGTGATGACACTCAGGTCACTGAAGGACTCTTTGTGGCATCTTTTAGAGGGAGGTAGAATGTATGACCTAGAGGCTGGCGCTGTGGCATAGTGGGTAAAGCCACCGCAAGCAGTGCCAGCATCCCATATGGACCCCGATTCGAGTCCCAGCTGCCTCACTTCTGATCCAGCTCTCTGCTAATGTGCCTGGGAAAGCAACGGAAGATGGCCCAAGTCCTTGGGCTCCTGCACCTGCATGGGAGACCCAGATGGAGCTCCTGGCTTCAGCCCAGCTCTGGCCATTGCAGTCTTTTGGGGAGTAAAACAGTATATGGAAGATTTATCTCTGTCACTCTGCCTTTCAAATAAATAAATAAATTTTATATAAAAAATTCACTGGCACTGGCACTGTGATGTAGAAGGTAAAGCTGCCACCTGCAGTGCCGGCATCCTATATGGAGCCTGCTCAAGTCTTGGCTGCATCACTTCTGATCCAGCTCTCTGCTATGGCCTGGGAAAGCAGTGGAAGATGGCCCAAGTCCTTGGGCCCTTGTGCCTGCATGGGAGATCTGGAAGAAGTTCCTGGCTCTTGGCTTCAGATTGGCACAGTCGTTGTGGCCATCTGGGAAGTGAACTCGTGGATGGAAGACCTCTCTCTCTCTCTCTCACTGTCTCTGCCTCTCCTCTCTCTGTGTAACTCTGACTTTCAAATAAATAAATAAATATTTTAAAAAATTCACTTACTTATTTGAAAGGCAGAGTGATGGAGACAGAGACAGAGATAGAGATAGATCTCCCATCTGCTGGTTTTCTCCCCAAAAGGCCTCTAAAGTTGTGCTGGTGGTGACCAAAGTCAGGATCCTAGAACTTCATCCAGGTCACTCACATGGATGACAGGGACCCAAGTACTTAGGCCACCAATTTTTGCCTTCCTAGTCACATTAACAGGTAGTGGAACCACAAAAGGATCCTCAAGGATTGGAATTGTTGCTGCTATATGAGACGTTGGATTGGCAAACAGCAGCCTAACCCACTGGGCCACACTGCTTGTCCCCTCCCCCTTACCTCAGTTGACTTTTCTTTTTAAAAAAAACTATGTATTTATTTGAAAGGCACAGTTACAGAGAGGTAGAGGCAGAGAGAGAGAGAGAGAGAGAGAGAGAGAGAGAGAGAGAGGTCTTCCATCCACTGGTTCACTCGCCAAATCACCACAATGGCCAGAGCTGTGCTGATCTGAATCCATGAGCCAGGAGCTTCCTCCAGGTCTCTCACGTGGATGCAGGGGCCCAAGGACTTGGGCCATCCTCTACTACTTTCCCAGGCCATAGCAGAGAGCTGGATCGGAAGCGGAGCAGCTGAGACTGGAACTGGTGTCCATATGCGATGTTGAATCTGCTTAAGGCAGCTTTACCCACTACACCACAGTGCCAGTCCCAAGATATGTTTCCATTCACTGGTTCATTCCTCAAATTACCAGAACAGTCATGGCTGAGCCAGAGTGAAACCGGGAAGCAGGAATGACATCTGGGTCTCCCACATGAGTGACAGGGGCCCAAGTTCTTGATCCATCTTCTGCTGCCTTCCCAGGTACCTTAGCAGGGAGCTGGATCAGAAGTGGAGTCACTGGGATTCAAGCCTGTGCCTCATTATGGGATGCTGGCCTTACAAGCAGTGGTTTCACCTGCTATGCCACAATACCAGCTCCAAGGTTGTGCCAGTTTTTCTAACCCCCCCCCCATTAAGGGAGACTGGACCTGGCCAGCGAGGGAGGCTCGGGTATGGTGACCAGGGTGCCCACAGCTCCTGATGGGCCTGGGTTATCTTAGGCTCTTATCTGAAAAGGTTCCTGAGTCCCAAACTGCAGTCAAAGAAAGAGGCCAACAGGGGGAGCCCCAGGGCCAGCTGCCACCCTGTTTGGGGCCCTGATGCTGGGCTATGGGCCAAGACCTCTTTGTAAGTGGGGGTGGCCAAGTGGGAGGAAGGAAGCCCCCAGGCTGGGTAGGGAAGCCTGAGGAGGGTGCCCTGGTCCTGCTTTTACTCAGGCCTGGAGCATGGTTGCTGGATGGCCCTTTCCCCGATTTTCCCAAGTCACTGCTTTGATTGGAATGTTGGTGAATCCACAACATGAGAGGACACAGCTGCTGTGGATTGAATGGGATTTGGCTCCTGAGCTCATGCAGATTTTTTTTAAGATTTATTTTATTTGAAAGACAGAGTTACAGCGAGAAGTAGAGAAAGAGGTCTTCCATCTGCTGGTTCACTCCCCCAAATGGTCACAATGGCTGTAGCTGAGCTGATCTGAAGCCAGGAACCAGGAGCTTCTTCCAGGTCTCCCATGTGGGTGCAGGAGTCCAAGGACTTGGGCCATCTTCTGCTGCTTTCCCAGGCCATAGCAGAGAGCAGGATCAGAAGTGGAGCAGCTGGGACTTACAGGCAACACTGGCCCCTTGTCTAGCTTTTCTAACCCTAAGTCATAGACTTAGGGTACTGAGTGGGGGGAACTTCATTTAGTTATGGTGTTTAGGAAGTGCACCTTGGGGTTGAAGACTGAACTCCTCCACCCAACATGCACCTCCCTGCTAATGCCCCTGGCAAAGCAGTGGCAAGATGGCCCAAGTGCTTAGACCCCTGCTGCCTATGTGGGAAACTCAGCTAGAGTTCCAAGCTTTTGGCTTCCACAGTGCCCCATCCTGGTGGTGAGAGGCTCTTTGGAGTTTCAACCGACAAACGATTCTCTCTCACTCTCGCTCTTGCTCTCTCTCTCCACATCACTCTGCATTTTGAAGATTATATATATATATATATATATATATGAACCTTTAGAAAAAAAACAACAACCGGGAGTGGCAGACCCTTAGGTCACTGGGGAGCTCTCCTTGCAATGCTGTTCTTATGAGCGTGTTGGTTCTGGAGGTCTGAGTGGGGCCCAGCAGCTGTCCCTGCTTCCTGGTTGAACGTGGGCCCCTATCTCTGCCCGTGCCTCACCCATCCTGTCCTCTGGCCTCAGCTTACAGCTTAATCGATGGAACTCATCGTATATGAATGGGGAACATCCCAAGCCATGGACCCAAGCGAGTGTCCTTTTGTCCGGAGTGGCTGTGGCGGGTTCCTTGGCTAGTGCCAGGCTGATTCACACGGAAGGTAAAAGGCGGCACCCTAGGGGGTGCCCCACCCAAGTTGTATTCCTAGGCTGGCAGGGATGGTTCCTTAGATCCGGTCAACCACAAATCTCTTTCTCTTTAAAAAAAGATTTGTCTTTAATTGAAAGGATGAATTACAGAGAGGCAGAGGCAGAGTGAAAGAGAGAGAGAGAGAGAGAGAGGGAGAGGGAGAGGGAGAGGGAGAGAGAGAGAGAGAAATATCTCCCAACCACTAAGCAATCTGGGATTTGGTTTTCTTACTACAAAGATGAGGCTCTGGCTGCCCTGGTGGGAGCTGAGGCTCTGCGAAAGAACTTTGTTTCCCCAGCGGGCAGAACCGCATCTCATCAAGCCCAGTTCGGTCCCTCCAGGGTCCAACCTTGATGGGACACCCCAGAATCTCCCCCCACCCCCCGCATACCCTGTACCCTCTAGGAAAATCCAGAAGCTACAGGAAAACAGCCCCTACCCTCAACGGGGCAGAGTCATTCCCGTGCCCCACGGAGTGGCGAGCGGCTAAGGGCGCCCCTGGGCATCCAGCGCCCCGAGGGCAGCACCTGTCCCGCGCTTGGCTGGGTTCAGGGACAGCTAGGACTACTCAGCGGCAGCTGAGTGCAAGTTGGCCCCGCCCCTCTGGCGCCGATTGGCCAGGCTGCGTTCTGGGGGCGGAGCCTTCGCGCCAACCCCCCACCCACTCCCTGGCCAAACCCGGGAACCCTCCTGAGGCAGCGCCGGCGGCTGAGGCGGCGGCGGCGGGGACAGTGGAGCCATGACCGCCCTCGGTCGTGCTTCGGGGGTCCGTGTCGGCGGCTGGGGGGACGCGGGGCGCGCCGTGCGGGGACCGCCCCCGCCTCTGCCCGTCCTCTTTGTGGTGTTGGTGGCGGCGCCCGGCACTCACGCCGCGGGATACGAGGTGAGCGAGCCCGCGGGTGGGAGCAGGAGGCGGCCGGGGGAAGCCCTGGGGAGGGTTCGCGGGTGTGGACGGGTCCGATCCGGGGTGCCTCGAGGGGCGGCGGGTCCCACACCGGATCCGAATGCGTGCGGGCTGCCATGGATGAGGTCCCCGCCTCCCCGGGTCCCCGGGCCGCCGGCCTGAGTGTGCGAGCCCCGTGAGGGCGGTGTGGGGGCGTGGGGGGGAGCGCTCAGAGAGAACCGGGGCTGTGGACGCCGCCTCCCTGAAGTCCACCCTGGCTCCTCCACTTCCTGCGGCCCCCTTGCCCAGGTCACTGCCCTCTGTGTGCCCCAGGACGCCCGCAGGTCAGCTGTGTGCGGGGCTGAACGCACCTAAGCCAGGGCTCTGATGATTTTCCCAGGGGGAGAGGGAGAGCCGCGCTGGGGGGCTGTGCGGGGTGGGAGCTGTGCGTGTGAGCACCGCGATGCGTGTGTCCTGCCTGGGAGGGCCTGGCCTCCTCTGCACACATCAGGCTCAGGACGGGAACTCCAAGTACCCCACCCCAGTGTCAATCGTGCTGTCCACTGAGCTGGGCCTCTCCCTGACTCCACTTCTTTGCCCTGGGGTACTGACACGGGTGTGTGTGTGTGTGTGTTGGGTCTCCATGCAGACATGCCCCACGGTGCAGCCAGACACTGAACGTTCACCTGCTGCCCCACACACATGATGACGTGGGCTGGATCAAGACAGTGGACCAGTACTACTATGGGGGTAAGCACTCGGTGGGCGTGGCCCCAGACACCCATCCTGGGCTTCCAACCCCTTCTAATTCCTGGACAGCAGGGTGGAGGCAATGCCTGGCCTGGGCTCCTGTGTGGAGGAGGGTTCCCCTCTCCTGCTCCCTGAGTGCCTGACCCCTGTGTCCACAGTTCGGAATGAGCTCCACCACGGGGCCGTGAAGAACATCCTGGACTCGGTCATTTCCGCCCTGGGGGCAGAGCCCAGCCGCAGGTTCGTCTACGTGGAGATGGCCTTCTTCTCCCGTTGGTGGCACCAGCAGACGAACGCAACCCAGCAAGCCGTGCGGGAGCTGGTGCACCAGGGTGAGCCTGCCCCAAGGACGGGGAAATGGAAGCCCGGCTCAGCTTCCTCCTGTAACCCTGGCTTCTGAGACGGGGAGTGAACGCCTTTCTCCTCTCATCCCAGCACCACTCTCCCTGGACCAGGTCCCTGCCCTTGACCCCGCCCCTGCCCCTTCCCGCGCAGGGCGCCTGGAGTTTGCCAACGGTGGCTGGGTGATGAACGACGAGGCGGCCACCCACTATGGCGCCATCGTGGACCAGATGACGCTGGGGGCGACGACGGGCGCCCCCGTGTGGCCTGGCACATCGACCCCTTTGGGCACTCTCGGGAACAGGCTTCGCTCTTTGCGCAGGTGCTGTGTGGTTCTCTCTTAGGTCCACCCCTTCACTCGCTCTCCCTCCTTCCTTGGTCATTTAAGCCCCGCCTTTTCCCTGCCATCTCCCTTGGGCCGGTCTTGGCTTAATGAAACTCCGCCCCTTGGGCTATTTGTGAGTCCTGGCAATTCTCAACCTAAGTCTGACCGGGATTCAGTGGCTCCACCCCCAATACCTCACCCCCTTTTTTCACATCTCTGGCTTCTCCCCACGATGAGTGACAGGTGGAGGCCTTGGCTGCTTTCAAACCAGCTCCATTCCCAGTGTTCTGACGTCAGCCACCCTGACTGTGGGAGGGGGAGCCTTTCTTGTGGCATTGATATTGCTGGGCAGGTGGAGATGGATTCTGACATTGATCCCGCCTCCTCCCTGAGGTCACGTGGTGTGCTTTGACTCTTCCCAAAGCTTTTATTTATTTTTATTTTAAAATAATTTTGAGAACTTTTTTTTTTTTGACAGGCAGAGTGGACAGTGAGAGAGAGAGAGACAGAGAGAAAGGTCTTCCTTTGCCGTTGGTTCACCCTCCAATGGCCGCCGCAGCCGGCGCGCTGCAGCTGGCGCACCGCGCTGATCCGATGGCAGGAGCCAGGAGCCAGGTGCTTTTCCTGGTCTCCCATGGGGTGCAGGGCCCAAGCACCTGGGCCATCCTCCACTGCACTTCCCTGGCCACAGCAGAGGGCTGGCCTGGAAGAGTGGCAACCGGGACAGAATCCGGTGCCCCGACCGGGACTAGAACTCGGTGTGCCGGCGCCACTAGGCGGAGGATTAGCCTAGTGAGCCGCGGCGCCAGCCAATTTTTAGAACTTTTTAAATCTGGAAACCTTATATTTAAGACAGAGAAACTCATGCATTTCATACATACAAATTTAGGAACATGGTGATTCTTCCCACCCTATCCTCCCTTCTACCTGCACTCCCACCCTTCTTCTTCCTCCCTCTTCTATTCCCATCTTTGTTTTTCACTATAATCTATTTTCAATTATCTTTATATGCATAAGACTAACCCTACACTAAGTAAAGAGTTCAACAAATAATATATATATATATATATATATTAAAAACTGTGTTTTCAACAGTCAAGAAAAGGGCTGTTCAAAGTCATCGCATCTCAACGTATCAATTTCATTTCACTTCTATAGATTACCTTTTAGGTACTCTGCAAGTTACCATAGATTAGGGAGAACATATGGTATTTGTCTTTTTGTGACTGGCTTATTTCACTAAGTATAATAGTTTTTAATTAAATCCATTTGTTGCAAGTGACAAGATTTCATTTTTTCCCACTATGCAGTATTTCATAGTGGACATACATCATAGTTTCTTTTTAAAGATTTTTTATGTGAAAGGGTTACAGAGAGAGACAGTGAGAGAGAGAGAGAGAGAGAGAGAGAGAGAGAGAGGCCTTCCATCTGCTAGTTCACTCTCCAAATGACTGTAGTGGATGGAGCTGAGCTGATCTGAATCCAGAAGCTGGAGTCTCCTCTGGGTCTCCCATGTGGGTGCAGGGGCCCAAGGACTTAGGCCATCCTCCACTGCTTTCCCAGGTGCATTAGCAGGAGGCTGGATCATAAGTGGAGCAGTTGGGACTTCAGCAGGCATCCATATGGGATGCCAGCACTGAGGGCCAGAGCTTTAACATCCGTCACTACAGTGCCAGCCCCCAATATAACATAATTTCTTTATCCAGTCTTCAGTTGATGGACATCTGGGTTGATTCCATATATTAGTTATTATGAATTGAGCTGCAATAAACATAGGGTACAGATAATTCTTTCATATGTTGATTTCATTTCCTTTGGGTAAATTCCCAGGAGTGTGATGGCTGGGTCATGTGGTGGGTCTATTTTCACATCTCTGAAGAAATTCCATACTGTCTTCCATAATGGTTGTACTAGTTCACACTCCCACCACAGTAAATTAGGTTATGCTTTTCCTCACATCCATACCAGCATTTATTGTTTTTTGATTTTTGGATGGTGGTTTTGACTTGCATTTCCCTGATGGCCAGTGATCCTGAGCAGTTTCTTCATGTGTGTTGGCCATTTGATTTTCCTCTCTTGAAAAATGCCTTTTCAAGTCCTTTGCCCATTTCTTAACTGGATTGTTTATTTTATTGTTGTTGAGTTTCTTGAACTCTTAATATATTCTGGATATTAATGTTTTATCAGTTGCATTGTTTGCAAATATTTTCTCCCACTCTGTTGGTTGCCTCTTCACTTTGCAGACTGTTTCTTTTGCAGTACAGAAACTTCTCAGCTTGATGTAATCCCATTTGTCAATTTTGACTTTGATTGCCTGTGCCTCTGGGGTCTTTTCCAGGAAGAATTTGCCTATGCCAATGTCTTGCAGGGTTTCCCCAATGTTCTTTAACGATTTGATGATATTGGATCATATATTTAAGTCTTTGATCTGTTTTAAGCGAAATTTTTTTTTATTTGGCAGTTATAGTTAGACAGTGAGAGAGAGAAACAGAGAGAAAGGTCTTCCTTTCATTGGTTGACCTCCTAAATGGCTGCTACGGCCAGCGCACTGCGCCAATCCGAAGCCAGGAGCCAGGTGCTTCCTCCTGGTCTCCCATGCAGGTGCAGGGCCCAAGTACTTGGGCCATCCTCCACTGCCTTCCCAGGCCACAGCAGAGAGCTGGACAGGAAGAGGAGCAACCAGGACAGAATCTGGTGCCCCAACCTGGACTAGAACCCAGGGTGCCTGTGCTACAGGTGGAGGATTATCCTAGTGAACCATGGCACCAGCTTTGAGTGAATTTTTGTGAAAGATGTAAGGTAGGGGTCTTGCTTCATACTTCTGCATGCAGAGATCCAGTTTTCCCAGCACCATTTGTTGAAGAGACTGTCCTTGCTCCAGGGACTGGTTTTAGCTCCTTTGTGAATGATAAGTTGGTTGTAGATGCGTGGATTGAGTTCTGGAGTTTCTATTCTGTTCCATTGGTCTATCCCTCAGTATCTGTGCCAGTACCAGGCTGTTTTGATTATAACTGCCCTGCAATATGTCTTGAAATCTGACACTTGTGATGTCTCTGGCTTTGTGTTTGTTGTGTAAGATTGCTTTAGCTATTTGGGGTCTCCTATGCTTCTGTATGAATTTCAACATTGTTGTTTCTAGATCTGAGAACAATGTCATTGGTATTTTAATTGGTATCACATTGAATCTGTAAATTGAATTTGGTAGTATGGACGTTTTGATGATATTGATTCTTCCAATCCATGATTGAATCTGTAAATTGAATTTGGTAGTATGGACGTTTTGATGATATTGATTCTTCCAATCCATGAACATGGAAAAATTTTCCATTTTTTGTGCGTCTTCTTCTATTTCTTTCTTCAATGTTTTTTTCCAAAGCTTTTAAAGAAACTTGATTTTAGCCCCACTGTCTACCTGTGCTCTGCCTGCCTCTCCCTAGCCAAGAGGCTCTTGATGGTGGAGGACTGGGCATTCATTCCTGGTGCCCCCTCCTCCCCACCTCCAGATGGGCTCTGATGGCATCTTCTTGGGGTGTGTGGATTATCAAAATGAAAAGATGCATAAGAAGAAACAGGAGATGGAGGTGGTGTGGCAGGTCAGTGCCTGCCTGCAGCACCCAACCGCCGACCTCTTCACAGGTGAGGCTGTGGGGTGAACTGAGCCATCACCCAGGGCTCCAGACTCACACAGGCCCTGGGCTTAATGTAGTGCTCCGCTGTCAGTGTCTTAAAGAATCTCATTCCATTGTGAACAAGAGTCTAGAGCTTTCTTTTGCGCTGGGCTCTGCACATTCCAACACTTGCCCTGTGTCAGGCATGGCCAGTTTTGACCCTCGGGCCCTTCCACCCACATGGGGGGCCTAGATGAACCTCCTGGCTCCTGGCTTCAGCCTGGCACAGACTTGGCTGTTGTAGCTATTTTGGGAGTGAACCAGTGAATGGAAGAGAAGTCAGTCTCTCTCTCTCTCTCTCTCTCTCTGCCTCCCATTCTCTCTGTAACTCTTTTAAGTACACAAATAAACCTTTAAGAAAAAAAGATTTGTTTCATGTATTTGAAAGAGTGGGGAAAAAAGGGAGAGACCATGATCATGCTGTCCCACTCCACAAATTGCTGAAGACTGACCTCTGGAACTTCATCCAGGTCTCACATGGTGGCCCCTTGAACTTAGGTCATCTTCATCTGCTTTCCCAGGCATGCAAGCATGGGATTTAATACATGTGCCAGGCCACAAAGCTGGCCCCCAGAATATTTTTAAAAGATTTTTATTTATTTATTTATTTAAAGGCAGAGTGGCAAAGTGAGAATGAGAGAGAGAGAGGTGTTTCATATGTTAGTTTATTTCACAAATGCCTGCCAACAGTCAGGGCTGGGTCAGACTGAAGCTAGGAACCCAGAACTCCACCGGGATCTCCCACATAAGGGCAGCAACCCAGGTACTTGAGCCTGACCTGATGTCTCCCGGACTACTCATTAGCAGGAAGCTGGAATGAGGAGTGGAGCTGGGACATGAACAAGGCACTTTGATATGAGATGTGGCATCCCAGGAGGCATCTTTTAATTTTAATGACTGATTGATTTATTTGAAAGATAGAGAGGGAGACCGAGAGAAAAGTCTTCCATCTGCTGTTTCACAACTGGTGGCTGCAGCAGCATCTGGAAGCCAGGAGCCAGGCGTTTCCTCTGGGTCTCCGTTGGGGGTGGCAGGAGCCCAATCACTTGACCCGTCTGCTGCTGCCATTCTCAGGCCAATAGCATGGAGCCAGATTGGAAGTGGAGAAGCCAGGGCTTGAACCTGCGACCATATGGGATGACATTCTTCATTAAGATTCAATTTTAATTAACTTTATATACAGAAGACCGACTCTATACTAAGCAAATATTTCAACAATTTGCACCCCTACAAAGTATAAAGTATTGTTTGAAAACAAGTTTTACAGTTAATTCTTATAGTACAACTCATTAAGGACAGAGGTCCAACAAGGAGAGTAAGTGCACAGTGACTCCTGCTGTTGATTTAACAATTAACATTCTTATTTATGATGTCAGTGATCATCTGAGGCTCTTGACATGAGCTGTCAAGGCGATGAAGCCTCTGGAGTCCACAAACTCTGTCAGTATTTAGACAAGGCCATAAGCAAAGTGGAAGTTCTCTCCTCCCTTCAGAGAAAAGTACATCCTTCTTTGATGGCCACTTCTTTGCACTGGGGTGTCACTCACAGAGATTTTTCATGTAGATCATTTTTTTTCTACAGTGTCTTGGCTTTCCATGTCTGAAATACTCACATGGGCTTTTTAGCCAGATCCCAATGTCTTAATGGCTGATTTTGAGATCAGAGTGCTCTTTAGGGCGTTTGTCATTCTGAGTCTGCTGTGTGGACTGCTTCCATGTTGGAAGTCTCTCCATTTTAATTCTATCTATTGTTATTACCAGACACTTGGTCTTATTTATGTTATCCCTTTGACACTTAATTCTATCTATATGATCAATTGCACACTTAATATGATCAGTTTAGCATTAAGATGGCATGAGTATCACCCAGCTTAATGGGATTTGGAGTCCCATGGCAAGTTTTTAGCTTTACCCTGAGGAGTAAGTCTGTGGGAACGTATGCCAAGCTGTACAGCTCCTCCCTCTCTTATTCCCACTTATTTTTTTATTTTTTTTTGACAGGCAGAGTTAGACAGTGAGAGAGAGACCCACTTATTTTTTACTGGGATCTATTTTCAATTGACTTTATACACACATAGGTGAGTCTTTGAAAAGGTCATGAAACTGCATTATGAAAAAAATATGCATGGATTCAATACTGTTTTGCACCAAAACCAATTATCTTTTAATTCAATTTTCCATGAATTTTTGGGACACATTTGTATAGACCAAGACACTGCCAGGCACAAGAGTAGCCAGAGACAGGTTGGCCTGAGAACTGCCTTTGCCCTGCAGCGCAGACACTACCACACCAACCACACCGTGTTGACCATGGGTGGTGACTTCCAGTGTGAGAATGCCCACAAGTGGTTCAAGAACCTTGACAAGCTCATCCACCTGGTCAATGCACAGGGCCCAGTATGTGGGACAGGGCGTTTACATGCTCCTTGTGGTATCAACATCCTACATTGCTGGGTGGGTTCAAGTCCCGGCTGTTCTGCCTCTGAACCAGATTTCTTCTAGCATTCCAAGGAGAGCCGCAGAATATGGCTCAAGTATTTGACCACCTGCCATCCATGTGAGAGACCCAGAAGGAGTTCTGGGCTCATGGCTTCAGCCTGGCCTATGCCTGGCCATTATACTCATTTGGGAAATGAACTGGTGGATGAAATATGTCTTTCTCAAAAAAAAGAAATATGTCTTTCTGTCACTCTGCCAATAAATAAAAAATAAAAATCTTTTAAAAATTATTTACATAATTCCAAAAGTAGAGAGACACAGGGAGTGACAGATAGAAAGAGCTCTCCATTCCACTGGTTCCCTGAGAGAGCCCTGTAGACAGATTTCTTCCATCTGCTGGTTCACGCCCCAGATGTCTCAAAGACCTAGAGCTGGGCCAGGTGCAAGCTGAGAGCTGGTAGCTCAACCTGGTCCCCTGTGGGGGTGGCAGGGCTGTCACTGTCACTGCCTGTCTCTCGGGGTCTGCACCAACAGAGGCAGGAAGCAGGAGCACAGCTGGGACTCAGGCCCGGGCACTGTGATACAGGTGGTGGCGTCCCAGCTGGCGTCTTAGTTTAGATGAGGCTCACGAGCTTGCTGTCCCATTGGGTACAGTGACGTGTGGGGAAAGGTAGTGATAAGTCGCTTCAACACGCCGCTGGACACCAAGGGCTACTTCTACATGGACAGCAATGGCTGGGAGATCCTGAAGAGGAGGTGACAGGGGACACAGGGCACCCGCGGGGCAGTGATGTGTGGGACCCAGGGGCGGGGGTGCTGGCTGATGGTGTGAATGTGGGAGGGACAGGAAGAAGGGAGAGAACAGAGTGGGGGAGCCGGTGTCCCAGCCTGACCAGATGACCTTCTGTCCCCCAGGAGAATTATCGGCCCACCTGGAAGTTGACCCAGATGGAGCCAGTGGCAGGGAACTACTATCCAGTCAACACTCAAATTTACATCACGGTACCCTCCCCCACCCCCTGCCTCTCCAGGTACAGAATGGGGAGCGCCCCTCACTGGCAGCATCTCCCAGGTGCCTGGGGCTGGGGTTGGCTCCCCACCCCACCCTCACACTCACCCTGCCCCAACTCTCACCCAGGACAGGAAGAAGCAGCTGACGGTGCTGACAGACTGCTCACAGGGGGGCAGCAGCCTGCGGGACGGCTCCCTGGAGCTCATGGTGAGTGGGCGTAGGGGAGCTCCAGCCACGGTAGAGTCCTCCCACCAAGTCCCTCGGGACTTTGGACAAGGATACTGCAGGACTCTCACCCTCTGCTGGCCACTCCCCCCAGGTGCACCAAACGCTGCTGAAAGATGACAGACGTGGCCTGGGGGAGCCGCGGCTAGAGGAGAAGTCGGGGTCGTGGGGGCGGGGGTGCCACCTCCTGCTGCTGGACGCGGTGGGCATGGTGGCCGCAGGGCACCGGCAGCTGGCGGAGAAGGAGGTCCTGGCACCACAGGTGGTGCTGGCGCTGGGGGGTGGTGCCCGGTACAATCCTAGAGCCGCCGTATGCACACAGGTGAGGGCCAGTGAGATGAGCAGGTTGCTTGGGTGCCACCCTATTGGACCTTAAAAGCTAGGTACAGCCCGAGGTCGGGCCCCTTCACCTCCTGCTCCTCTTGGTCCGGCCCCATCTCTCTTCACCCAGATCCCGTTGCCCGCCCAGTTCCACCCTTGTTTTCCTCATCTGCTCCACCCCTTCAACCCTGTGGTTTCGGCCTCTGGGCTGTTCACTTCCGGGCTTGCACCTGTACTGCCCAATTTGGATCATCCCATTCCCCTCCTTGGCTCAGTTATTCTGGATTCTTCCCACTCTTTTCAGCTGTGCCCTGCCCCTCCTCCACAAGCCCCTTCCCTCTCTGACTCAGCCCCGCCTCCGTCTCCCTGCAGTTCTCAGGGCTGCGCCAGGAGCTCCTGCCCTCCGTGCACCTGCTCACCCTGGCCCGCTGGGGCCCACAGACGCTGCTGCTGCGCTTGGAGCACCAGTTCGCCAGTGGGGAGGACTCACAACTTGAGCTCCCCCGTGACCCTGGATTTACTGGTTAGGAGAGCAGAGGTGGGAAACTGACCGGAAATGAGCGTGAGCGAGAGACAAAGTGGAGGGTGGGGTGGGGGAGCCACCTTGGCTCTCACTGATCAGGTCCCGTCCACAGTTCCCACAGAACCTGTTCTCCACCTTCACCATCACCTGCCTGCAGGAGACCACGCTGGTGGCCAACCAGCCCCGGGCCAGCGCCTCCAGGCTCCAGTGGACCCCAGACACCGGTGGGCACCTATCATGGGAGGGATGGGCTCCTGTCTGGGGCTGGCAGCTGGGGGCAGTGTATGAGGCATGGGAATGTGGGCCAGGATCTAGTATAGAACTTGAAGACCCTGGGCAGATCCAGGCTCGGGGCTTCAAGGTCCAAAGTGGGTTTAGGAAGCTGGCAATAGAACATGAGGGGTCGGCCTTTGGTCCTGGGAGCAAGATTTGAGGATCTCCGTGAGTGTCTAGTTCTCTGAGGGTGTCCATCTGCTTTGGGGTTGCTTTGAAGGTGTGAGGGCAAGGGCCAGGCATTGGAGAGGACTTGGGGGGATCCAGGGTAGAATTTTACACCCCATAGGTGGCTTAAAGGTCTGGGAGTTAGCCCTGGGGACACATTGGAAGTGCATGATGTGTTCAGGCCCAAGGGAGGGAGTGAAGGTGGGGAGAACTCTGCACCCCTCACTCTTGGTCCTCCCCTGTCCCCTTCCCAGGCCCTGTACCGAACCCCACAGTGCCCAAACTGGACGCAGCTGCCATCACGCTGCAGCCCATGGAGACCCGCACATTTGTGGCCTCGGTCCTGTGGAAAGAGGATGCCTGGACCCAGGGGGAGACCACTTCCAAACTTGAACTCTCTGATCCAGGGTGGTTCAGACTCTCCTCTTCTCCCCCTGCTGCTGCTGCCACCACCACCCATGAAAACCATTAAAATGGTGCTGCTAAGGCTCAGGTTGCCAAGGGACTGGTTCTGGTATCTTTTGGAGGGAGATAGAGTGCATGGTCTAGAAAGATCACCTAAGCCTAGCTTAGATGTATTTTTAAAGATTTGTTAATTCATTTGAAAGGCAGAGTGACAGAGAATGAGAGAGAGAGAGAGAGAGAGAGAGAGAGAGAGAGGTCATCCATCTGCTGGTTCATTCTTGAAATGGCCTCAACAGTTGGGCTGCTCAAGGCCAAAGCCAGGATCCCAGGATTCCATCCGGGATTCTCATGTGGGTGTCAGGGACCCAAGACTTGGGCCATCAAATGTTAGCTTCCTAGTCACAGTAGCAGGGAGTGGGATCAGGAGAGGATCAGCCAGGACTGGAACCCTTACTCCAGTATGAGATGCTGGCCTGGCAATTGGTGGCTTAACCCACTGTCCTGCAACCCTGGTCCCAGCTCCGCCTCCTGGAGGGTGGTCCCTTGCTGGCCAGTGCTCATCTCTGTCCCTCTGTGTACAGCCCCCCAGCTGCACCCCTGTCTCTTTTCCTACCTCTTGCTTTGCTTCTCTATCCACTCAGGTCCTGGCATGGCTGCCTCAAGCAGCCTCCCAAGGGAGGGGCCTGTGCTGGACCTGGGCTCAGGGAACCCCAGCCCTTCCTGACCTGGAGTTGGGAGAGCCAGGTGGTGAGGAGGCTGGAATCTGGGAGGTCCTGGTGGAGGAGGAAGAACCAGAGGCAGGTCCCAGTGGGAGGCCACAGCAGGTGGACTGGAGCTGGAGGCCTGCAGGGAGCTCTGTAGCCTGGTGTGCCTCTGCCTTTTGTCATGTCAGGAAGGAAGGAGATGCTGAGATTCAACCTGAAATTTACAATCTAGAGGAACAAATGTCTCCTCCTGTCAACACAGCCTTGTGTGAGACCCCCGATGGCCTATGGATGAGAGTGGACATCCCAGGCCTACCTACAGTCCACGGGAAGACCAGTGCATGGATATGGTATAGAGTCAGCTTTGGGGAGCAGGACCACAGGGACACATGGGGCCGGGGACAAGGGGGTTCCCAGCCCTGATCCCATGCAGTTCCCCTTATAGGGTGAATTTTCCAAGTCTCCCTGCACACGGAGTCACTCACTGGGGCCTGTCCTGCCTGGTGACCAGTCTTTGGATGCTCCAAATGTTCCTTCATCCCGTCTGTCCCAGGAGCTGTCCCTAGGTGGTTAGGTAAGCCAGGGGAAAGGGATGGGAATTTGTGGCTCTGTAGTGTTTCCCAGTTGTACCTGTCCAACTGGCCTGTGTGGCATGGGCCAGCGAGCGAGGCTCACCATGAAGGATGAGGTACCCTGCTCCTGCTCGGTCCTACTGGGCCTTGGTGCTTCTCTGTTATCTCACTGTCTCTCTTGAGGGAGGCACAGGCTCAGCCATGAGTGAGGCCCTAGGAGAGCTCCCCACACCCATCTGCCATGTTAGGCCTGCTGTCAGGGGTCTCCCTGAGAACATTGCTACATCCCAGTCCAGGGGTAGGGTGATACACTGAGCTCCAACAAGACCCTGTTTCTTTTTTTTTCTTTTAAGCATTTTATAATGATTTTAAGTTTTACAATTCCTTTCATAATTTTCTCGCTACTGAATTCTCCCTTGTTCTTAAGTTGTTTTCCTGTCATGTCCATGTTTATCGTTAGTTTTTTAAAAAGATTTATTTATTATAAACTCTACCATGTGCTCAAAATCTGTAGCTTGCTGGACGATCTTGACATGCACACCCAGAGAGGAGTGTGGGTGTTAGTGCCACCTTCGCCCCAGAAGGAACTTTATGGCTTTACCTTCCCAGGAAATGGCTCACAGCATATTTCTGGAGGATTTGATTATATAGGGAATCACAGCTGATTGAGGACAGCTGGCATGGTTCAATTCTGTTGTGACAGAAGATACTGGGTGTGATTTCATAGCTGCCATGAAGGCGTCTTCCCTTCCATTTCCATATTTTAACTGATCTTGCTGGTTACCTGTGGCTCGTCTTGGGAGGGGTGGTATCTGCCTGAGTTTCAGGAGCCTACTGAGAGGAGAGGGCTTGGTGTGGCAGATGTCACTCTCAGCTAAGGAGAAAGTGTGCAGCCTTCAACTCTGGACAGCTGAACTCCGTCAGGAAGCCTCCACCTGGTTGACCCCCTGGGTCTCTCGGATGCCCCATCACCTCAACAGAGCCCAAAGATCTCACTGGCTTTCTAACCCCTACCTGTAGCTACTCTGTCCCTTTAAAACCTTTTCTGGGGCCGGCGCCACAGCTCAACAGGCTAATCCTCCGCCTAGCGGCGCCGGCACACCGGGTTCTAGTCCCGGTCAGGGCGCTGGATTCTGTCCCGGTTGCCCCTCTTCCAGGCCAGCTCTCTGCTGTGGCCCAGGAGTGCAGTGGAGGATGGCCCAAGTGCTTGGGCCCTGCACCCCATGGAAGACCAGGAGAAGCACCTGGCTCCTGCCTTCGGATCAGCACAGTGAGCCGGCCGCAGCGGCCATTGGAGGGTGAACCAACGGCAAAGGAAGACCTTTCTCTCTGTCTCTCTCTCTCTCACTGTCCACTCTGCCTGTCAAAAAAAAAAACCTTTCTGGGTCTGGCACTGTGGTGTAGATGGTTAAGCCACTGCCAGTAGCAGTGGTATCCTTTATGGGTGCCGGTTTGAGTCCTGGCTGCTCCACTTCTGATCTGGCGCCCTGCTATTGCACTTGGGATAGCAGTAGAAGATGGCCCAAACCCTTGGGCCCCTGCCACCCACGTGGGAAACCCAGAAGAAGCTCTTGGCTTTGGCCTAGCCCAGCCCTAGCCCTTGCAGCCATTTGGAGAGTAAATCAGCAGATGGAAGGTCTCTGTAAATTTCTGCCTTTCAAAGAAATAACTCTTAAAAGTGGGCACCATTCTCTCCCATGTCTCCACGTAGCCATCCCTCTGTGCATGTGTCCTTGTCCTACTCTCCTCTGGTTGTAGGGACACCCGAATGACCCCATTGAATCTCCCAGTACAGTCACCTTCTAAGATGGGGGGATCAGGATGTCAGTATAGCATTCAGGGGAACACACTTCAGCTCACTGCATGGACTCAAATACAATGTTAAGGTCATGTGTACGGAACCAGCGCTGGGACCTAGTAGGTTAAGCCTCCACCTGCAGTGCCAGCTTCCCATATGTGCACTGGTTTGAGTCCCAGCTGCTCCACTTCCGATTCAGCTCCCTGCTAATGCACCTGGGAAACCAGTGCAAGATGGCCCAAGTGCTTGGGCCCCTGCACCCACGTGGGAAGCCTGGAAGAAGCTCCTGGCTTCAGATTAGCTCAGCTCCAGCCATTGAGGCCAGTTAGGGACTGAACCAGTGGATGGAAGATATCTCTCTCTCTCTCTCTCTCTCTCTCTATATATATATATATATATATATACATCCCTAGTCTTCTTCCTCTCTCTGTCTGTAACTGTACCTCTCAAGTAAATAAATAATTTTATTAGGGGCTAAATTAATTCTTTGATTTCCGTAGATACTTTGTGATCTTTCTGAACTAAAACAAAGATCTGAGGATTCTGTGCATGTGTGTGTGTGTGTGTGTGTGTGTTCTGTGTTTTCTGTGACAAAATGGAAATGGGCCTTCTTGTAGGATTCAGTAGTTTTCTGTGGGGAAGGTTTAATTGGGGAGCCTCTAATAAGTAACATCTTTTTAAAATATTTATTTATTTATTCGTTTGAATGTCAGAGTTACACAGAGAGAGAGAGAGAGAGAGAGAGAGAGAGAGAGAGAGAGGAGAGAGAAAGAGAGGTCCTTCATCCACTGGTTCACTCTCCAATTGGCCACAAAGGCTGGAGCTGCACTGATCCAAAGCCAGGAGCTTCTTTTGGGTCTCCCACGTGGGTGCATGGACCTATGGGCTTGGGCCATCTTCTACTGCCTCCCCAGGCCACAGCACAGAACTGGATTGGAAATGGAGCAACTGGGACTCGAACTGGCGCCCATATGGAGTGCCAGCACTGCAGGGGTGGCTTTACCCACTACACCATAGCGCTGACCCCTAAGAAGTAACATCTTCACACCTCAGGTCTTAGTTTTAGTTCAGAAAGATCGTAGGCTATCTATGGAAATCAAAGAAGAATTAATTTAGCCCCTAAAAAATAAATGAATATGTGATCCAGGAAAAAAAAAAAGAAGTAGAACTGGGAAACCGAGGAAAGCACTTCCTGAGAACAGGATGGTGCCCAAGCAGAAACCCAAAGGCATGACCTCACTCTGGGGCACCCAGGCCCTCGTTTGCTTCCCCACTAAGGGGCCCAGGTCCTCAGTGACGCCAGTGACCTGATGTCAGCACCTTGTGGCCCCCAGGCCTGCCTGCTCCCCCACATGGTGCCTAGCTCACCTCTGAGGTCAGTGAGGCTTGTGGGTCGCACCCCCAGGATGGGCCTGGGGGCACCTCGGCTGTGTCCCGGAGCCCTCCTGTGCCCCGCTGCTCTGTGGTCTTGGGCAGGGTGTTTGCTGGCAAGGGTCTTCACTGCTGTGCAGAGGGTCATGCTGTGGGTGTGTGCTCTGGGCTGGCAGCCCTCCCTCTCTGTTGCTATTTGGGACAGGTATTCCAAGATGGGGTCCCTGCTGATGACAATTGAATTCCAGCAATGGACTTTTGTTCCATGCCTACGAGAGAGGTAGAGACAGAGAGAGGGAGGGAGGGAGAGACAGGTCTTTCATCTTCTGGTTCACTCCCCAAATGGCCACAATGACCGGAACTGGGCCGATCTGAAGCTGGGAGCCAGGAGCTTCTTCTAGGTCTCCCACATGGGTGCAGGAAATCAAACAGTTGGGCCATCTCCTACTGCTTTCCCAGGCTGTAACAGAGAGATCAGAAGTGCAGCAGCCGGGACTTGAAGTGGTGCACCTGTGGGATGGCCGGTGCTACTATGCCACAGCACCGCCGAACCCGCCCCCACATGACTTAACTTTTCTTTTAAACAATTAACTCCTGGGGGCTCGTGTCGTGGTGCAGTGAGTCTAAACCACAGCTTCCTACACCAACATCCCCCAACAGAGTGGCTGTCTGAGTCCCGGCTGCTCCGCTTCCCACCCAGCTCCCTGCTGATGTGTCTGGGAAGGCAGCAGCTCCAGTGGCCACAGCAGGTGTCTCTGCTTCCCTGCAGGCCCTGCTGCCGCTGCTCCAGGTGCCTCCAGCGTGGGCACCTGCGGTTTGCTCTTGGCTCACCGTTGTACTCGTCTGGGTGTGTCTGCCGCTTCTCGGATTTCTCCGTTTATAGTTTTCTTCAGGTTTGGAAGACGTTCAGCCAGGATTTCCTCAAATAGCATTTTCCCATTACCACCTCTTTCCTCCTTTTCTCTGGGAGTTGTCCGAGCAAGAGACATCTCTGATGTGACGTCACACGTGGCTGGGTGCTGTTGGTCTTTGTCCTGGGTGCTCACTCACTCTCTCTCTCTCTCCCCCCTCCCCCCTTCCTCCCTCCCTCTCCACATGGGCCAGTCTGAACTTAGCCGTGACATGTGTGCACCACACTCTGGGCAGATTAATTAGGAAAAGGAAACGTACACACATCTTATCAACACTGTGGGTTACACTGTAGAACAGAAGTTGTTTTCAGTGTATTAGATTAAGTGAATGATGTTGCAATTGGCTGTGTGCATTAAGAGGAATTTCTGGGGGCTGTCGCTGTGGCATAGTGGGTAAAGCCTCCACCAGCAGCGTCAGCTTCCCATGTGGACACCGGTTCTTGTCCTGGCTGCTCCTCTTCCAATCCAGCTCCCTGATATGGCCTGGGAAAGCAGCAGAAGATGGCTCAAGTGCTTGGACCTCTGCACCCACCTGGGAGACCCGAAAGAAGCTTTTGGCTCCATTGGAGAGTGAAGCAATGGATGGAAGATTCTGTGTGTGTGTTTGTGTGTGTATTTCCCTCTCTGTTACTCTGCCTTTCAAATAAATAAAATCTTTGAAGGACAAAGTACTTTGTGTGTGGCTGTACTGTGTTTCTGTTGAACAGGGCTGGTCTGGGATCCATCATCCTATCACATTCATGATGGTCACATCGGCAGAGAATGAGAGTTCTGGAAGCCGAGTGGCCCTTGACACCTGCTGTTGAGCCTTGTCGGGGTGAGTGGGCAGCCTTGGTTTTAGGACTAAGGAGCAATCCTTCTGGGGGTCTCCTGGATGGCCCGAGTTCCCCATGTGGCCCAGTAGGATTTGGCTGCGTCTCTCCCCACGGGAGCTCTGAGGGTGTTTCCACGTGTGTTCCCACAGGGTCTCTTGGCCTGGCTGTGTGGCACAGCCTATGGGTCTCTGCCTGCACAGCACTGCCCCCAACAGCCTCGGGTCTTGGCTCCCTGCTCTTGTTCCACACTGCTGTCTAAAGGCCCCCCCAGGTGGGGACAGTTCCTCAGCAGCGGTGCAGAATAGGTGTTTGTGCGGTGGTCACAATGACATGCAGAGGGGAGGTGACTCCACTGTGGCCCTGGGGTGGGCCGCTGCTGTCAGTTTACTCTCTGCCTTCTGCTATAGTTTATTTAAATTTATTTATTATTTAAAGACTTGTTTGTTTGAAAGTGTTACAGAGAGGGAGGGAGAGACAGAGAGACAGATCTTCCATCCTCTGGTTTTCTTCCCAGGTGGCCACAATAGCCAGGGCTGGGCCAGGCTGAAGCCAGGAGCCAGGAGCTCCATCCAGGTCTCCCACATGGGCCATCTTCTGCTGCTTTCCCAGGCCATTCTCAGGGAGCTGGATGGGAAGTGGAGCAGCTGGGATGTGAACCAGTGCCCATATGGGATGCCAGCACTGCAGACAGAGGCTTGGCCACTACACCACACTGGCCTCATTGGTCACATTTCTGAACGTGAACTTAGGATAGAGTTAAATGATGTCAAGTTTAATACAGGGGCTGGCTCCGTGGCACAGTAGGTTAATCCTCCACCTACAGTGCTGACATCCTGTATGTACGCTGTTCTAGTCTAAGCTCTTCCAATCCAGCTCTCTGCTTGGCTTGGGAAAGCAATAGAAGATGGCCCAAGTCCTTGGACCCCTGCACCCACATGGGAGACTGGGAAAAGATCCTGGCTCTTGGCTTCGGATTGGTGCAGCTCTGGCTGTTACAGTCATTTGGGCAGTGAACCAGCAGATGGAAGACCTTTCTGTCTTTCTCTCTCAATGTCTGTAACTCTATCTCTCAAATAAATAAATAAAAATCTTAAAAAAGTTTAATACAACATTAACTAATACTCAATGCTAAAATCTGTAACATTAAACAAAGCTTATATGAAAAAAACAGACATTGAAATAATAGCGATATTTCTATTTAAAAGTAGGGTGTGGGGCTGGCATTGTGGTATAGTGGGTACTGCCGCCTACTACGGGTGCTAGTTCAAACATGGCTGCTCCACTTTTGATCCTGCTCCCTGCTAATGTATCTGGGAAAACAGTGGAAGATGGCCCAAGTCCCTGGGCCCCTGCACCCGCGTGGGAGATGCAGAAGAAACCCCTTGTGCCTGGCTTCTGCCTGGCTCAGCTCAGCCGTTGTGGCCATCTGGGGAGTGAACTAGCAGATGGAAAATATCTCTCTCTCTCTCTCTCTCTCTCTCTCTCTCTCTCTTTCTCTCTCTCTCCCTCTCCCTCTGCCTCTCTGTAACTCTGCTTTTCAAATGAATAAATAAGTCTTTTTTTTAAAAAAATCTATAACCATCATAAATAATACACAGATATATCATTCTGAACAGAGACCCCAGACCCACAAGGGCACGCCCTGCTTTTAAACACCCCCACAAAGCTGGGGCATCTACAGGTCTTGCTACTGCCTGAGCCCACGGCTGCAGCTGAGCCAAAGACACGCAGCCCTGCGCACCTATGGCAGGTTCTGGGAGGGGTCCAATTCACTTGTTCCCACACACACTGGCTCCTCAGAGGACTTGAGCTGAACTCGGGTGCCTGTTGCCCATTTGCCCCAGGTTAAAATCCCCAGGCCCGAATGCTTCCCTGAGCTGTCTATGGGATCCGGCTTTGACTTCTGACTGCAGACACAGCACTGGTGCTGGCACCCTCTCTCTAACTCCATCCCTATGTCGCCCGGGCACCACCACCTGGAGGAGAGAACTCTGGCTGTGGGGCCAGCAGGTTGTGCTGGCCATGGTCAGACCCTCACCTTGACCCTGAGTAGCACCCCGCTAGTGTGTGTATGTGCGTGTGTGTATGTGTGTGTGTGTCCCTCTGCATGAGATCGCCTTGCACACGCTGGTTTCTGGTGTGCATGTCTTTGCAGAGGAGGACAGGATGTCTGCGTGAACCCTGCAGGTGACGTGCAGGTGAGTGTTGTGAGCCTGTGAGGGAAGCCTGATGGGGGACTGTTGGGGGCAGATGCGTTCCGCCTTTGGGACGGACGAGCTGAGAAACACTGCCTGTGTCATTTGATGGAGAAGCCGATCAGATTTCTTATAGATAAGGTGAACTAGTAGTGTACACTCACACACACACACACACACACATACACCACAGTCTTCCAAGTCTCCCAACAGGAATTTCAGAGCAGTGACCCTCCTCCTTCCCCCCAGTGGGTGCCTGTGCTCAGGCAGGGGTGACAGGGAGCAGGGCTGACCCAGGCCAGGGCAGTGTGCAGGCCCAGGCTGCAAGGTGGTATCAGCAGGTGCGGTTTTCAGTCCTGGGGCCCCTGGGAACTTTGGGAGACCTCACCCTGTTGCATGACCTAAAGGCGGAGCACTGAGCCAGGGGTCACCTTGGGTGGCTGTGGGCTTGCCTGGCTGGGGACACCACTCACCAGAGAGAGAGAGGAGGCCTGGGGCTGGGGGCTCTGCCTCACACCTCTGTGAATTCTGTCACATGACACTGCACTCGGTCACCTCCCTGAGATGTTAAGAGGCGGTGGTTGGTCTGTGCAGAGTTTGTGTGCTTGGACCCCCAGCTCCCTTGGCCACAGCAATGAGCCAGGTGTGGTCCCCTTGTCCCTTGACAAGGGCTGGACCCAGCCTGGCAAATAAATCATCAGGTCTTCCTTTTTTTTTGTTTTGTTTTTCAGCAGCCGGTGTTGAGGGCACCTCCTCTGCCTCTTGCTCACCCGGTGTTCACAGAAGCTTCATGCGTGTCTGTCTCATTTGTCCACAGATTGGTGGGGGGGCACTCTGGGCTTCCCCTCCGGGAGATCCTGTACCCCAAGGTCATCTCCCTGCTGGGTCCTGCAGGTGAGTTGCAGGAGGCACTTTCCCTGGCCTGCCCCTGCGATGCTGGTATGTCCCCGATAGAAATGGCGTGGGTTCCCCATGTCCCAGGTGCCACCCTAGTAAATCAACAGCTCATGGGAAGGAACTGGGTCCAGGGCCAGCCTATCAGAAACACCTGGTAAAACCATCTGGGGACAGTGCCAGGTGTGGGAATGGGGCCTCATTTGGGTCACGCATTTCCAGGCAGGCTGGAACCACCCTCTGTTGAACCTGCAGGTGGTTTAGCTGCGTCTGCATTGTGTCTTGGGTGCACCTGTATAGTGGAGGGGGTCTGTGGGCCCTGCTGGCTGTGTGGCCGGGTCAGTGCCCACTTTCTCAGGGGGATTCGCTGCCAGGGCGACCATTAGGAAAGGTCTCCTCATTCCGGATCCCCCATGAGCAGCCATCTCCGATTCCCGTGAGCTAGGGTTTTGCAGTGTCTCCTCCGTTCTGTTGCTGCCCGGGGACACGAGGCAATGCCTGCAGTGAGTTTCGGTTGTCACGTTGGGTGGTGGTTCTAGATTCCCTGCCCCCCCATCCTGCTGTGCTGAGGCTGAGAAATCCTCACCCCCACCCAAACCCCCGCTACCCAGCACCTTCACACAGGTTTGATGAAGCTTTGCATTTGTTAGTCCATTTTATTTGAAAGGCAAAGATCTGCCATCCACTGGTGCATTCCCCAGATGGCTGCAACAGCCAGGGATGGACCAGGGCGAAGCCGCGAGCCAGGAGCTCAGTCTGTCTCCTCTGTGTAGGCAGGGGCCCAAGCGTTTGAACCTCCCAGGTGCGCATTAGCAGGAATCCGGATCAGAAGCAGAGGAGCTGGGACTCAGACCAGGCACTCCCATATGGGAGGCGGCAACTAACCATTGCCAAACACTGCCTGCCTATTTTATTTTATTTTTTTTTTATTTTTTGACAGGCAGAGTGGACAGTGAGAGAGAGAGAGACAGAGAGAAAGGTCTTCCTTTTGCCATTGGTTCACCCTCCAATGGCCACTACTGCTGGCGTGCTGCGGCTGGCACACCGCGCCAATCCGATGGCAGGAGCCAGGTACTTATCCTGATCTCCCATGGGGTGCAGGGCCCAAGAACTTGGGCCGTCCTCCACTGCACTACCGGGCCACAGCAGAGAGCTGGCCTGGAAGAGGGGCAACCGGGACAGAATCCGGCGCCCCTACGGGACTAGAACCCAGTGTGCCGGCGCCACAAGGCGGAGGATTAGCCTAGTGAGCCGTGGCACCGGCGCCTGCCTATTTTTAAAAAGCAAAAGATTAGGGGCCAGTGCTGTGGTGTAGCAGGCTAAACATCCCACATGGGCGCTGATTTGAGTCCTGGCTTCTGCACTTCCCATCCAGTTCTCTGCTATGGCCTGGGAAAGCAGTGGAAGATGGCCCAAGTCCTGGGGCCCCTGCACCCATGTGGGAGACCTGGAAAGCTCCTGGCACCTGGCTTTGGATTGGTGCCCCTCTGGCTGCTGTGGACATTCGGGGAGTGACCCAGTGGATGGAAAATATTCCTCTCTCACTCCCTCTCTAACTCTGTCTCTCAAATAAGTTAAAAATAAATAAAAGAGTGAGGCTTGCTTTGCCATCTCATGCTGTCTTCCCTTTGGTTGGGGTGTTTCTAGGCCATTTGTATTGGTGACCTCTGTGTCATCTTTCCCTTGGCCTCCTTTTCTCAGCCGTGTGGATGGAGATCCCCACAGCTGCCCCCTTCCCCAGGGCTCAGCAGTTTGCTAAGGAGGACTCCTGGCTCAGGTATGTCACAGTGAGAGGTGCCAAGCAGGATGGGCAGGGAGGGAAGTGCACGGGTTGACTCGAGGACAACAGGCCCCAGTGTGCAGGGACATCCCCTCCCCTCCCAAAGGGTCACAGTTCCTCCCCATCCCAAGCTGTGACCCCCACGAGTGAAACATCAGCCAGGGACCCTTGTGGGAGCTGTGGTGTCCAGGGCTTCTCCCGAGGGCTGGGCATGCACAAATCCAAACTCCAGGAGGAAAGCCGGGCTTCGGTGTGGTGCAGCCAAAGTGCAGGGAGCCCCTCATTGACCATGCTGGACTTTCCCAAGACTCCAGCCCCCAACGTGCCCCAGGGCCTGCAGCCTCAGGCTGGGGTGGGAACACTTGGGTGTAGGGGCTCAAGCACTTGGGCCATCTTCTACTGCTTTCCCAGGCCAGAGCGCTGAGAGATGAATTGGAAGTGGAGCAGCTGAGACTGGAACTGGCGCCCATAAGGGATGCAGGCACTGCAGGCGGAGGGTTTACCTGCTAAGCCACAGCACCAGCCCCAAGACAGAGGGATTTTTTTTTTCTTTTTGCCACACAGAGTTAGAAAGTGAGAGAGAGACATAGAGAAAGGTCTTCCTTTTTTTTTTTTGTTTGTTTGTTTTTTACAGGCAGAGTGGACAATGAGAAAGAGAGAGACAGAGAGAAAGGTCTTCCTTACATTGGTTCAATCCCCTAATGGCCGCTACGGCCAGCACTGCGCCGATCCAAAGCCAGGAGCCGGGTACTTCCTCCCAGTCTCCCATGCGGTGCAGGGACCCAAGCACTTGGGCCATCCTATGCTGCCCTCAGCCACAGCAGAGAGCTGGACTGGAAGAGGAGCAACTGGGACTAGAACCCAGGGTGCCAGCACTGCAGGTGGAGGATTAGCCAAGTGAGCCACAGTGCCGGCCCAAGACAGGGATTTTTATAAAAGCTCTCATCGAATAGGGAAAGCCTGGGCTCTTAGGTCTTCAGCAGTTGGCACCACCCTTTTCCTGGCCTCTGATTCCGCTTGCGCGTGTGAGCCCTGCGCCTCCCAAAGTCCCCTCCTCTGTTGGCTGTGGCCTTGTCACTCTGCACTGTTGGGGGTCTTTGGCTTTTGGGAACATGTGGAGCAAGGCTCCATGCTCACCTCTTCACTGGGTTTCCACCCCCTGCTTCTCTGCAGGCCGGAACCTCACACAGGGGTCTGCATCCTGGGCACTGGACTGGGCGCCCACCCATTCAAGGCATCGAAGCCCCTTTTCCTGAGGACTGCTGGGTGACTTGGAATCCCTGTGACCCCTTACTGGGCTTTGTCTGGCTACACCCAGAGCCCTCCCTGCTGTCGGGCACAGGCAGAGCCTGAGGGCCTGGCCAGATGCCCCTCGGGGATGGGACGTGGGTCATGAGCCAAGTATGAGCTCCTGGCTTGTCATAGCCAGCTTGTGCCTTCTCACAGGCTGGGGACAGGCTGGAGGGGTTTGACTGAGACACGGGAGGGAGTGCAGTTCCTGGCTTTCTTTTCTGCCTCTCTGCTGGGTCCTCTTTGTGGTCTTGGCCATGGCCGGAACCTGCCCCAGGCCTGTGTTGGGCATTTTCTTGTTGCTTATGACTGGAGGTCCATGCAAGTCTGGTCCCTTGTTTTGCAGCCGAAGCTCACCATGCTGTGAAGGCATCAGGTCTGACTGTGGAGCGTGGCTTGTGCAAAGGGCTCTGGGTGTTTGCCACCCTTGCCCTGGAGGCCTCCCTTACCCCTCTGCCCACTCCCACTCTGTCACCCAGGCCTCCAAGCTCGGATACTTTTCATCCAACACAGCTCACAGAGCACTTGGCATCCTGAGCCTAGAGGCCCCAGGGCTGACCAGCTCCTGTCCCACAGGGAAAAGGGTGAAGAGGGAGCTACCCCTTGATAACAGAGGCCCCTGCAGGCTGAGTGCGGGGTCTCCTGGTCCTCACTGTCAGCACTGCAGTGCCCCTCTCGTAAACCCTGATGTCCAGGTGGTGCTGTTGGGAGACGCCTGTGCCCTGGGCAGGCAGGGCTGTGTGCTGGGGGTGGGGGGGTGGGCCCAGCACTGGAGGGCACCTGGCTGGGAGGCCTCAGCCGCAGTGCGGGGCACCAGGCACACCCACTGCTCCTTCCACGTGCTTACCTGTGAGCCCTACTGTAGGTGTGGATTCTTCTTCAGGCAGAGTTCGCAAGCCCCATGCTTTTGATTGCATTATCCTTGGGAGCACGTTGTTTTAACCAACCAGGCAGGGCATGGGGGCAATGGGGGGCAGGTTCTGGGTAGCTGGGAATGAGAGAGCACCCCAGAAGTGCCAGGGAGCCATTGAGAGGACACCCCGCTCCCTGGGGTGGGGGTGGGGGGCTGGGCAGTAGGCAGCGCCCTGGCTGCAGTGCTGGACTGGATAAGGGCCCTCGGAGAGGTTCCCAATGGATGCCAGTAGAGAGGGCAGCAAAACTGTTCAGCCTGTGAAGGAAGGATCACGAAGCAGCTATGGCAACGGGGAGCCAAAGAGGAGTTTGTTACAGGGGCTGGGGAAGGGGCCCTCACCCCCGGGGGTAAGGGGTTGCAGGGAGCTGCAGCCGCAGTCCTGGCCCCTGACACTGCCACCTGCTCGCTCCCATGGCTGGTCCCCAGGCTTCCTCCAGACCAGCACCCCAGCTACTGGGAAGGCTGGACAGTGGGGCATGGCCTGCAGTCCCATAGGACTCAGAAGGTAAGACAGAAGTGCCCTTCCCAGAGCCTGCCTGTGACACGGCCGTGAGTCCTGGGCACTCAGCACACAGGTGCTGGGTACCCTGTGCACAGCCTGGCAGGACAGAGCCAGGCCTGAGCCCAGATCCTCCTGGCTGCCTCGGGCTCCACCTTGGGGCCCCATCAGGTGTGGTCAGATGGGTCATGGGTGGTCCAGACAGCAGAAGGTGGCAACTGTTGGCTTCGTCTCCCTTGGAGATGCTGTGACTTGGTAAACCCTACTCCAGGGCCTGGGAGTATAGTGGCCACGTGGGGTATTTGACGGCCCTGGCCAGACTGTGCCCATCCCCCCAGCCCACCCTACTGCTCAGGATGGAAGCAAAGATCTTATCAGACCCAATGCCTGCCTTTTCAGTTTCACACGGCATAAAATCAACCATTGACTATTTTTTTTTTAATTTTATTTATTTGAAAGGCAGAGTTACAGAGAGTCAGAGAGAGAGGGAGACAGGCAGAGATAAGTCTTCCATCCTCTGGTTCACTCCCCAAATGGCTGTAATGAAAGGAGCTGCACCAATCTGAAGCTAGGAGTCAGGAGCTTCTTCCAAGTCTCCCATGTGATTACAGAGGCTCAAGGACTGGGCCATCTTCCACTGCTTTCCCAGGCCATAGCAGAGAGGTGGATCGGAAGTGGAGCAGTGGGGACTCAAACCGGCACCTATATGGGATGCCAGCGTTGCGTGTGGTGGCTCCACCCACTAAGCCATAGTGCTGGCCCCTGATCACTATTTTACATCCATTGCCATTTGGTGCCGTCACAGTGCTGTGCAGACACCACCTCTTTCAAGTTCCAGAACGTTCTGCTCTAAAAGGAAGCCCCAAGCCCATTGGCATTCATACCCCGACCCTCACCCCTGCAACCCTTGTGAGTTCCTGGCACTCATCAGACCCGTCCTCTACCTGTGGATTTGCCGCCCTAGGCACTGGGCATCAGTGGGCTCATGCAACAGGTGCCCTTCTGTGTTTCACATATGAGCATGTGTTCGAGGTTCATCCGTGTGGACGCCATGTACCCTGTGTGGCTAAGGCCACTGCTCAGAGTGCTGGCAGCAATAAGGAAGGCCTGGGCTTAGGCCGGTGCCACAGGTCCCCCTACAGGGGCCCAAACCTACGGGGGGGGGGCTGGCACTGTGGCGTAGTGGGTAAAGCCGCTGCCTGCAGTGCCGGCCTCCCATATGGGCGCCAGTTCGAGTCCTGGCTGCTTTTCTTCCGATCCAGCTCTCTGCTGTGGCCTGGCAAAGCAGTAGAAGATGGCCCAGGTCCTTGGGTCCCTGCACCCACGTGGGAGATCCAGAAGAAGCCCCTGGCTCCTGGCTTTAGATTTATTTAACTATATAAATATTTCTTTAAAAACCTACAAGAGACTCTGGCTGGTTGAATGAATGGTCGACCAGGCTGGCTCAGGGGTCGTGGGAGAGGCCCTCCTGGGCCGTGCTGCTCATGAAGTGCCAGGGAACCAGTGAGCCCCTGCACCCCTGAGCTGCCCGGCCAGTGGTGTGCCCCTTCCCCAGCCCTTGTAACAAAATCCTCTTCTGCTCCCCATGGCCATAGCTGCTCCGTGATCCTTCCTTCACAGGCTGAACAGTTTTGTGCCCTTTCTACTGGCATCCATTGGGAACCCCTTTGAGGGCCTTTATCCAGTCCAGCACTGCAGCCAGGGCACTGCGCACTGCCCACTGCCCAGCCCCCACCCCCACCCCAGCGTTTGGGGTGTCATCCTTCCACACCCTCGGGGGAGACATCAGCGAGTTAGAGCATCATCGGGATCTCGGGCCGGGGTGCGTGTGTGTGTGTGTGTGTGTGTGTGTGTGTGTTTGGAGCTGAACTGAGCAGGTGCTCAGAAGCTTCAGACGCCCCCTGGAGGACGGCACGGAGCAGTGCCACACGGCTGCCCGAACCTGCAGGAGTTGACCCCTGATGTGGGCGACAGCGCTGCTCATTTTAAAGCTGCTTCTCCTGCTTCCTGCTGGGCCAGGGTCCCCGCCTGCTGGCCGTCTTCCTCGTGGCTGTGTCCTGGCATTTACGTGGTGAGCAGGTCCTGAACCATCTCCAGGAAGTACAGATGTCCCTAAGGGAGACGATTTCCTGAAGGTGTGAACAGCCAGCGTCTGCTCTGCCACCACCTGTGCACTTGGGACGCTCTGGTGCGGCCCCCACCCCTGCACCCCTGGGCTGCCCGGCCACTGGCCCTCTTGTCCCCTGGATGCCCAGTGGCTTGGTCATGGGTTCCAGCAAACCCTTTTAACAGCCCTGCTGCTTGTCTGCAATGGGCCTGTTTGGGGGTCAGGGGCATCTTGGGCCTGCACAGGGTGGGCTCCGGCCCAGTGCCCTGCCTCAGGCTGATGGTGCCTGGGACCCTTGGCTCATCTGCTGTAGGAGCCCTGGGCAGCCTGAGCTGCTGGCTCTGCAGGGAAGGGGCCTCCCTGGCTGGCTGTGATCTGAGTGCCCTGGTAGGGAGGGGGCGGTGCTGTCCAGAACCGGGTGCTTGCACCTTCCACTGCTTCTGTGTGTGCTGCCCCCTCCCCCAGGTCCCCTTGAGCCTGCTGTGGAGCTGAGCTTGGCCCTCTGACACCTGGCCCTCTCCCTGGTCACCAAAGGTGGCTTCTGTCATGGCAGCAATGAGACATCGAGGCCAGAAGGGGCCACCAGTACACAGAGCCTCATCTCAGACTGCACAGGGAGCAGGGAGGGAGCAGGTGCCAGCCCTGGCCTGGCTGGACCTGGATCCCTGGGGCTGGGCAAGGCTGGGGCAGGGGGCAGCAGTCATGGGGCCCAAGGTTGGGTGGCAGGCAGGACACGAGGCTGACAGCTGTGCCTGCCGGGGGACCTAGACCACCACCCATTGGCCTTTATGTCACAGATGAGAAAACAGGCAGGTGCCTGAGACAGGGTCCATAACCCCCTCCCCCAACACCCCATCCACCTCCCGGTCTGCAGGTCGCCAGTGATTCGCTGCAGGTGGGGAGATACTGTGTGTCCTCCATTGCCGGCTTCTGCCCCCGGCTTTGGCTGTGCCAGGGTCCTCAGGTGGCTGCTAATCTCATCGATCCAGGGCCCTCACCGAGCCACAGACAGTTCTGCCAGGCTCCAAGCCTTGTTGGGGTTCACCCTGGTCCATGCTGTGTGTGGCGGATAGGGTTGTGTGTGCAAGAACATGTACAGGGTCAAGGAGATTTGTGTGTGTTCAGCAGTTGTGCCCATGTCTGAACGGTGTGCACCCGGAGGTGTGTAGCAGTATGCAGTGTGCAGACGGGCACGGGCAGATGTGTGTGTACAGCTGCATGCAGGCTTTTCAGAGTCACTGGCCTGGTGGACAGCAGCCCGCAGCACATGTGGATACACATGTAGATATGTGTAGGTGTGTCTGCTGTGTGGTGTATACGTGTGGCATCTGGTGTGTGGTGAATGTAGTGTGTGTGGTGTGTGCATAGTGTATGGTGTGTATGTGTGTGGTATGTGTATGGCATATGGTGTGTGTTATATGTGTATGGTGTATGGTGTGTCTGGTGTGTGGTGTATGATGTGTGTGGTGTGTGTGTAGCATGCATGTGATGTGTATGATGTGTGATGTTTGTAGTGTGTGTGTCGTGTATGGTGTGTAGTGTATGCATGGTATATGGTGTGTGTAGTGTGTATGGTGTGTGATGTTTGCAGTGTGTGTCGTGTACGGTGTGTAGTGTATGTGTGGTATATGGTGTGTATGGTGTGTGTGGAGTGTGTATGGTGTGATGTGTGTAGTATGTGTGTGGTGTATGGTGTGTTGTGTATGCGTGGTATATGGTGTGTATGATGTGTGATGTTTGTACTGTGTGTGTGGTGTATGGTGTGTAGTGTATGTGTGATATATAGTGTGTATGGTGTGTGTAATGTTTATGGTGTGTGATGTGTATGGTGTGTGTGTGGTGTGTATGTGTGTGTGTGTGTGTATGGTGTGTATAGTGTGTATGGTGTGTATAGTGTGTGTGGTATGTGGTGTGTATGGTGTGTGTGTGGTGTGTAGGTTGTGTTTGTGTAGTGTGTATCGTGTGTGTGGTGTTGGTGTGTATAGTTTGGTGTGTGTGTATGCTGTGTGTTGTGTATGGTGTGTAATATATGGCATGTGTGTGGTGTGTATGGTGTGTGTGTGTAGTGTGTATGGTGTGTGGTGTGGCGGGGACCTCAGGTGGCTGCTGATTTCATCAATCCAGGATCCTCACCTGAACCACAGACAGCTCTGCCAGGCTCCAAGCCTTGTTGGGGTTCGCCCTGGTCCATGCTGTGGTGTAGTGGATGGGGATGGGGAGTCTTGTGTGTGTTTGGCAGTTGTGCCCATGTGTGAGTGATGTGCACCCGGAGGTGTGTAGCAGTGTGCAGTGTGCAGTGTGCAGACGGGCACGGGCAGCTGTGACGTGTGTATAGCTGCATGCAGGCTTCTCAGAGTCACCAGCCTGGTGGACAGCAGACCACAGCCACCATGGGCCCTGGGCAGCAGAGCTGGACACAGACACATCACCTGGCTGCAGGCAGCTTCAGAGGGGCACTACTGAGAGACCTACAAACGGGAACCAGATCTTTTAAAATAGATAGGTTTATATGAGAGCAGCAAGAGAGACAGAGACATCCCATCTGCCAGTTCACTTCACAGATGTCTGATAGCCAGGACAGGGCCAGGCTGAAGCCAGGAGCTGGCAATGCAATCCAGGTCCCTGATGGGGGTGGCCCAGACCACCTGTCACTTAGGGGATCTGCAGTACCAGGAGGCTGGAATCAAAAGTGGAGCCCGGACTCAAACCAAGCACTCCACCGTCCAGCATGGGATGCCAGGACATAGGAAGCTCTGGCCCTGAACGCCCACCCTTGGGAAACTTCTAGAACTACAGATCAGAGGCCCTGGGAAGGAGTGGAGGAGAGAGCATGCTGAGAGTGTGTCTGTGGTCCATTCGTGTTTTCTATCAAAACCCAGGGCTGGGGCTGGCGCTGTGGTGCAGTGGGTTAATGTCCTGGCCTGAAGCGCTGGCATCCCATATGGATGCCGGTTTGAGACCCAGTTGCTCCACTCCCATCCAGCTCTAACTCTGTTATGGTCTGGGAAAGCAGTAGAAGATGGCCCAAGGCCTTGGGCCCTGCACCCATGTGGGAGACCTGGAAGAAACTCCTGGCTCCTGGCTTCGGATCAGCACAGCTCCAGCCAATGTGGCCAATTGGGGAGTGAACCAGCGGATGGAAGACCTCTGTCTATGTCTCTCTCTCTCTCCCTTTCTCTCTGCCTCCCCTCTCTCTGTGTGACTCTGAATTTCAAAATAAATAAATCTTAAAAAAAAACACTCAGGGCTGTGAACCAGATTCAGGAGTGACTTGGGATATCTACCCCACAGGCCTTCCCCACCACCACCCAGCCAGGTCAGAGCCACCCCCCTCCCATCATGGGGGCATTGCCATGGTTGCGGGGTCATGGGCTCTGTGAGGCGCCTGTGTTCCATGTGATCTCACAGGTCCCCTCCTCACTTCTCAAGTCAGCCTTCGCTGAGCAAGAAGCCTTTGGTTGGACATCGCCATCCAGATCGATTGCAATTGCAGTGAGTTAGCGATTCTGGTACCCTGGGGAGTGGGGAGCCTGCAGGGAGCTCATGCTGAGCTGAAGAACTGTTTCTTGTGGAGGGTGGAAGATGGGAGGGCAGGGCTGCCCCAGGCGGCAGGGTGGGGGTGACGAGAGAGGCCGAGGGGTAGACAGGCACCACCAGCACGCCTCCGGATGGGAGGCCCATGATGTGATCCTTAGGGTGCCCATCCTGATCTGTGTACAAGGGCAGTGGACAGTGAGGGAGGAGGCTGTCAATGCAGCAGGTAGGAATGGATAGCAGGTGGCTGAGGCCCATCCCACGAATGGGTAGAGGCCAGGATGCATTTGGTGGGTCCAGGCAGGGCCCCTCACACCTAAGCAGCAGGTATATACCTGTGAGAGTAGCTGGCATGGTGCTGGCCCCTCCCACTGAGACAGGACAGAATCCCCCATCCCCCACCTGGGAAGATGAAAACCAGGGTCCAAAATGGGGCACAGATGTGACCGGGAGACACTGGGCCTCAACCCCATAGCGACCGGTCTCTGAGACGGCCCTAGAATCCCAGAATTGGGATTCCAAGAGGTTCATGGCAAGCACTTGTCAGGATGAGCCCACTGGGGCCCGTGGGGTGCCAGGGTGGCGTCCAGGGCTGAGGCCAAGTGCCAGAGAGCCTGCCAGAGGTGGCCCTTGGCCAGGCAGGGGGAGGGGCTGGCGGCCCCCAGCCCAGGATGCAGTGTGACGTCAATAAGAGGGGTTCTGAGTCTGAAAGAACTATGCAGTTCTCGTGTGTGTGTGTGTGCGTGTGTGTGCTGTGACGGTGAGTAGTGTGCATGTGTATATGTATGTGTCTGCTGTGTGTATATGGGGTGTGGTGTGTTTATAATGGGGGAATGGTATGTGTGTGGTGGAGGTGTGGGTGTATGTGGTGGTTCTGTGTGTAGTGAACCTGTTGGATGTGTGATATGTTTGTGTGTGATGTGTCTGGTACATGGGTTTATTGTGTGGATAGTGTGTGTGTATGAGATATGTTTAGGTGTGTCTGTTTTGTGTGGTGTGTATGTGTATTGCGGTGGTGCATGGTGTGTCTTGTGGTTGTGTCTGGTGGGCATGTGTGGTATGTATTGTGTCTGGTGTGTGGTGTGCACATGGTTTATGGTGTGTATGTGTGTGGTGTGTGTATGGTATATGGTGTATGATGTGTGTGATGTGTGTATGGTGTGTGTGTGTGTGTGAGGTGTCATGTGTGGTGTATGTATGGTGTGCCTGTGTGTGTGTGTGGTGTGTTTATGGTGTGTGGTGTGTATGTGTATGGTATATGGTGTATGGTGTGTATGATATGTCTATGGTGTGTGTATGTGTGTGGTGTTGTTTGTAATGTGTGTGTGGTGTGTATGTGTGTGTGTGTGGTGTGTGTATGGTGTGTAATGTGTATGTGTGTGGTGTATATATGGTATACGTGTGTGTGGTGTGTATTGTTTCTGGTGTGTGGCATGTGTAGTGTCTGTAGTGTGTGCATGGTATATGGTATATGGTGTATGTGATGTGTGTCTGGTGTCTGGTGTTTGTATGGTGTGTGTGTGTTGTGTATGATGTATGCTGTGTAGTGTGTGGTGTATGATGTGTATGAAGTGTGTGTAGTGTGTATGGTGTGTGTGTGGTGTGTGTATAATATATGGTGTGCATTGTGTGTGATGTTTGGTGTGTGTGGTGTGTATTGTGTCTGGTGTGTGGTGTGTGTGTAGTGTGTGCATGGTATATGGTGTATGGTGTATGTATGTGTGTGTAGTGTCTGGTGTTTGTATGGTATACATGTTGTGTATGATGTATGCTGTGTAGTGTGAGGTGTATGATGTGTGTAGTGTGTATGGTGTGTGTGTGGTGTGTGTATGCTGTGTGGTGTGTATGATCTGTGATGTATGGTGTGTGTGGTATATAGTGTATGTAGTGTGTGTGTATATGCTGTGTGGTGTGACGTGTAATGTATGATGTGTGTGTGGTGTGTATGGTGTGTTGATCACTTCCTGGATGTGGCCGCTGACCAGGCAACTGGGTGTCCAGAACCGGTGAGACCGTCACTGTCTTCCACTACAGTTAGCTCCTCGTGGTCCACCGTGGCTCCCAGGCTCCAGCCGTTCCATCTGCATTTGAACCAGTGGGAGAGGGAAAGGGGGAGAGATCGCTGCTCACCCCACCCTGATGTCTTTCCCTGAGACAGGCTGTGGTCCCCCAGCCATGACAGCCTCAGGGAAGTTGGGACAATGTAGTTTTTGCAGAGGGCCACGTGCGAGGCTAGAACTCAGCTCTGAGGAGGGGAGGGGAGGTTAGGTGGGCAGCCAGCATATGGGCCCCACTCAAGACTTCTGGGCAGGGGCTGAGGGGGAAGTGTGGACTTCACATCCAGGCAGGTCCTGGTAATGGCTGGGATTCCTGTGCAGTTTTGGCTGGACGCTGATGGAAGCTTCTGGAGGGTTCACAGCAGGGGGCATTTGCACACCTCCCCTCTGCCCAAGGCTGGGCTGAGCCCCGCCCTCTGCCCTGTGTGTCCTCAGACGCCCTTGGTGCAGGAGGTGCACCAGAACTTCTCAGCCTGGTGTTCCCAGGTGGTTCACCTGTACCGCGGACAGCGCCACCTGGAGCTGGAGTGGACGGTGGGGCCCATCCCTGTGGGGTGAGTGCCTGGGCTGGGGCTGGGCGCATTGCAGAGTGGGGTTGATTAATATTTTAAAATATGAAAGCAAGAAAGATAGGAGAGGGGCCCAGTGTGTGGGACAGGGGGTTTAGATGTCCTTGTGATACCAACATCCTACATTGGTGGGTGGGTTCAAGTCCCGGCTGTTCTGCCTCTGAACCAGATTTCTTCTAACATTTCTAGGAAAGCAGCAGAATATGGCTCAAGTATTTGACCACCTGCCATCCATGAGACACCCGGAAGGAGTTCTGGGCTCCTGGCTTAGCCTGGCCTATGCCTGACCATTATACTCATTTGGGAAATGAACTGGTGGATAAAAGATACCTTTCTCTCTGTCACTCTGCCAATAAATAAAAAATAAAAATCTTTAAAACTTACTTATGTAATTCCAAATGGAGAGAGACAGAGAGAGTGACAGAAAGAGCTCTCCATTCCACTGGTTCCCTGAGAGCCTATAGGCAGATTTCTTCCATCTGCTTTTTCACTCCCCAGATGCTTGGCCAGGTGCAAATTGGGAGCTAGGAATTCAACCTGGTCCCCCGTGGGGGTGGCAGGGCTGTCACTGTCACTTCCTGTCTCTCAGGGTCTGCATCAACAGAGGCAGGAAGCAGGAGCACAGCTGGGACTCAGGCCCGGGCACTGTGATACGGGTGGTGGTGTCCCAACTGGTGTCTTAGCCACTGCCCCCAACACCACTGCCCAGAGTGAGTTTAGATGAGGCTCACGAGCTTGCTGTCCCATTGGGTACAGTGACAAGTGGGGGAAGGAAGTGATCAGTCACTTCAACACACTGCTTGACACCAAGGGCTACTTCTGCACAGTCAGTAATTGCCGGGAGATCCTGAAGAGGAGGTGACAGGATGCAGGACACCTGCGGGGCCGGGGTGATGTTGGGGCTTGGGGTGGGGGCACTGGCTGATGGTGTGAATATGGAGTGCCCCTCACTGGCGGCATCTCTGCGGTGCCTGGGACTGGGGTTGGCTCCCCACCCCACCCTCACACTCACCCTGCCCCAACCCCCACCCAGGATGGGAAGAAGCAGCTGATGGTGCTGACAGACTGCTCACAGGGGGGCAGCAGCCTGCGGGACGGCTCCCTGGAGCTCATGGTGAGTGGGCGTAGGGGAGTTCCAGCCACGGTAGAGTCCTCCCACCAAGTCCCTCAGGACTTTGGACAAGGATACTGCTGGACTCTCACCCTCTGCTGGCCACTCCCCCCAGGTGCACCGAAGGCTGCTGAAAGATGACAGACGTGGCCTGAGGGAGCCGCGGCTAGAGGAGAAGTCAGGGTCGTGGGTGCGGAGGCGCCACCTCCTGCTGCTGGACGTGGTGGGCACAGTGGCAGCGGGGCACCGGCTGCTGGTGGAGAAGGAGGTCCTGGCACCACAGGTGGTGCTGGCGCTGGGGGGTGGTGCCCGGTACAATCCTAGAGCTGCCTTGTGCACACAGGTGAGGGCCAGTGAGATAAGCAGGTTTCTTGGGTGCCACCCCACTGAACCTTAAAAGCTAGGTGCAGCCCCAGGTCCCGCCCCTTCACTTCCTGCTCCTCTTGGTCCGGCCCCATCTCTCTTCACCCAGATCCTGTTGCCCGCACAGCTCCACCTTATTTTACTCATCTGGCCCCACCCCTTCACCCCTGTGGTTTCGGCCTCTGGCCTGTTCACTTCCAGGCTGGCACCTGTACTGCCCAATTTTGGGTCATCCTATTCTTCTCCTTGGCTCAGTCATTCTGGATTCTTCCCACTCTTTTCAGCTGTGCCCCGCCCCTCCTCCAAAAGCCCTGCCCCTCTCTGACTCAGCCCCGCCTCCGTCTCCCTGCAGTTCTCAGGGCTGCGCCAGGAGCTCCTGCCCTCCGTGCACCTGCTCACCCTGGCCCCCTGGGGCCCACAGACACTGCTGCGCTTGGAGCACCAGTTTGCCAGTGGGGAGAACTCGGGCTGGAACTTGAGTTCCCCCGTGACCTTGGATTTACAGGTAAGGAGAGCAGAGGTGGGAAACAGACGGGAAATGGGTGCGAGGGAGACGAAACAGGGTTGGGGGAGCCAGCTTGGCTCCCACTGATTGGATCCCGTCCACTGTTCCCACAGAACCTGTTCTCCACCTGCATTATCACCTGCCTGCAGGAGACCATGCCGGCCACCAACCAGCCCCAGGCCAGTGTCTCCAGGCTCAAGTGGACACTAAACACCAGTGGGCACCAAGCGTGGGAGGGGTGGGCTCCTGCCTGGGGCTGGCGGCTGGGGGCAGTGTATGAGGAATGGGAATATGGGCCAGGATCCAGTATAGAACTTGAAGAACCTGGGCAGATCCAGGCTCGCGGCTTCAGATTCCCAAGTGGGTTCAGCCCATGAGCAGTAGGTGGGTTGAGCATTCAGGCCTGGGAAAAAGTTATAAACTCTATCATGTGCTCAAAATCTGTAGCTTGCTGGACGATCTCGAGACATGCACACCCAAAGAGGAGTGTGGGTGTTAGTGCCACCTTCGCCCAGTTTAATTCTGCTGTGACAGAAGATACTGGGTGAGATTTCGTAGCCACCATGAAGGCATCTTCCCTTCCGTTTCCATATTTTAACTGATCTTGTGGGTGACCTGTGGCTTGTCTTGGGAGGGGTGGTATCTGCCTGAGTTTCAGGAGCCTACTGAGAGGAGAGGGCTTGGTGTGGCAGATGCCACTTCCCAGCTAAGGAGAAAGTGTGCAGCCATCATCTCTGGACAGCTGAACTCCATCGTCAGGAAGCCTCCACCTGGTTGACCCCCTGGGTCTCTCGCATGGACCATGGCCTCAACAGAGTCTGAGGATCTGCTTGATTGTCAACTGACTGAACTCATTGGTTTTTTCTTAACCTCCAGCTGCAGCTACTCCGTCCCTTGAAAACCCTTTCTGGGTCTGGCACTGTGGTGTAGAAGGTTAAGCACTGCCAGCAGCAGTGGTATCCTGTATGGGTGCCGGTTTGAGTCCTGGCTGCTCCACTTCTGATCTGGCACCCTGCTGTTGCACTTGGGATAGCAGCGGAAGATGGCCCAAATCCTTGAGCCCCTGCCACCCACGTGGGAAACCCAGAAGAAGCTCTTGGTTTTAGCCTAGCCCAGCCCCAGCTGTTGCAACCATTTGGAGAGTAAATCAGCAGATGGAAGATTTCTGTCTGTATCTCTGCCTTTCAGATAACTGTTAAAAAACCTTTTTGCTGGATTGGTGTGTGTGGGGGGGGGCACGTTTTGGATCCAGAGATCACTTCCCAAGCCTGCTGGCTTCTTGAAATAAACTCTTTTCTCTTACTGACGCTCATCTCTGGTGAATTGGCTGTCCAGTGGTGAGCAGCAAGGGCCTGGTGATTTTGACGGGTAGCAATTTCAGTATTGAAAAGTTATAAATATATTTTTCTGTCCTCTCACACAATCTATTCTGAGTAATTTTCCAGTGCTGTTGATAAGATTGGTTATTCCGCAGCTGCCTAGATGGAATGTTATGTAGGTCTCTACACATCCATTTAGGGCATAATTTGCTTTTTTTTATTTAAAGATTTTATTTATTTATCTGAGAGGCAGAGTTCTTCCATACTCTGGTTTCTCTTCAGATCTTATAGATCTTTCACTTCTTACTAAAGAGAGTTCTTCCATCCGCTAGTTTACTCCCCAGATGACTGCAATGGCTGGAGCTGGGCCAATCTGAAGCCAGGAACCAGGAGCTCCCTCTGGGTCTCCCATGTGGTGCAGGGGTCAAGGATTTGGGCCATCTTCTACTGCTTTCCCAGGCCATAGCAGAGAGCTGGATCAGAAGTGGAGCAGCTGGGCTTGAACCAGCGCCTTTATGGGATGCCAGCACTGCAGGTGGAGGCTTAGCCCACTACCCCACAGCGCCGGCCCCTGTTTTTTTTTTTGTTTTTGTTTTTGTTTTTTTTTTTTTTTTTTTGCCTGGGTGATGTGTCCATTGCTGCACGGGAGGTGTGAAAGGCCCTACTTTCATTGTTAGACTCTAGCTCTTTTTTTTAATTTCCATTCATATTGGCTTTATACATTTGGCCCTCCAACGCTGGATTATTTCCTCTTGCTGAGAAGGGCGCCCTCCTTCTGCAAGGTCACGGGGAGCCTGGGATGCCCTGGTCACCCTTGTGATGATTCCAGTTCCAGGAGGAGGAGGCAGGAAGGGGTCACTGGGCGCAGGAAGGGGCCACTGGGCACAGGAAGAAGCCGCTGTGCGATCTGGAAGGCCTTTTCTGCTCCGCTCCGCCACGTAGAGGACCGCTTCCCTGTCAGTCAAGCCTCAGCGGGGGCGGGTCCTGACTCGCCGACCAATTAGGGACGGGAGGGCGGGGCTGTGCGCCACGTAGGGCAGCCGGCTCCCTGCCGGGGCGCGCGCCTGGCTGGCGGTTTCTCAGAGCCGCGTGCTGCTCCCGCCTTCCGTGCCGGGTCAACGGCCGCCGCTGCGGGGACTTCGAGGCCTGACCCGCGGGGGGCCGCCGGGAGGCTGGGAAGGGTGAGTTTCCGAGGGCAGGGGCTCTGCGAGGGTGAACGCGGGGCTGTGGGGCCGCGGGCCCCAGCCTGGCCCTCAGGGCCTTCCTCCCTGGGAGGGTGGGCTGGGCCCCAGCGGAGACCCTCGGGCGTCGTTTTCTGTCGCTGCGTGCGGAGACTTCAGCCTGGCCCCGCCCCAGGCCCTGAGACCCACCTCCTCCTCGGGTTGTATGGCGACGCGGGCAGGGTCGTGGAGGGAGGGCTCTGCGGGGCGGCCGGGGGGCAGTGGCTCCAACGCGGCACGCTGACCTCAGCATCACCCTTCTAGTGTGCCGTGGCCATTTTTTTTAATTTAATGTTTGCTAATAGCAGACACCATCCAGGGATCTCCATCCAGGTCTCTCACTTGGGTGCAGGGGCCCAAGCACTTGGGACATCATCCACTGCTTGCCCAGGTGTGTTAGCAAGGAGCTGGACTGGAACTGGAGCAGCCAGGATTTAAACCAGTGGTCCAGGTGGTGGCTTTACCCACTATGCCATGGGGCTGACCCCAAGTGTAGACATCAGAATGTCTTTTTTTTTTAATTTTGTTATTTTTTTTAAAGATTTCTTTTTTTTTTAACTTTTATATAATGAATATAAATTTCCAAAGTACAGCTTATGGATTACAATGGCTTCCCCCCAAAACCGTCCCTCCCACCCACAACCCTCCCCTTTCCCACTCCCTCTCCCCTTCCATTCACATCAAGATTCATTTTCGATTATCTTAATATACAGAAGATCAGCTTAGTATACATTAAGTAAGGATTTCAACAGTTTGCTCCCACACAGAAACATAAAGTGAAAAATAATAGATGATTTTTTTTAAATGATGATGAAATCAGACCAGACCTATTGTCATGTTTAATCCCAGTGAGAGTCAAGTTGGGAGTTGATAATTTCTTTTTCTTTTTTTTTTTTTTTTTTTTTTTTTTTTTTTTTACAGAGGATCAGTTTAGTATACATTAAGTAAAGATTTCAACAGTTTGCACCCCCATAGAAACACAAAGTGAAATATACTGTTTGAGTACTCGTTATAGCATTAAATCTCAATGCACAGCACATTAAGGACAGAGATCCTACATGAGGAGTAAGTGCACAGTGACTCCTGTTGTTGACTTTACAAATTGACACTCCAGTCTGGCATCAGTAATCTCCCTATGCTCCAGTCATGAGTTTCCAAGGCTATGGAAGCCCTCTGAGTTCTCCGACTTTTATCTTGTTTAGACAAGGTCATAGTCAAAGTGGAGGTTCTCTCCTCCCTTCAGAGAAAGGTACCTCCTTCTTTGAAGACCTGTTCTGTCCACTGGGAGCTCACAGAGATCTTTTGCCAGAGTGTCTTGGCTTTCCATGCCTGAAATACTCTCATGGGCTTTTCAGCCAGATCCGAATGCCTTTAGGGCTGATTCTGAGGCCAGAGTGCTGTTTAGGACATCTGCCATTCTATGAGTCTGCTGAGTATCTCACTTCCCATGTTGGATCACTCTCCCCTTTATTTATTCTATCGGTTAGTGTTAGCAGGTACTAGACTTGTTTATGTGCTCCCTTTGACTCTTAGTCCTTTCATTATGATCAATTGTGAACTGAAATTGATCACTTGGAATAGTGAGATGGCATTGGTACATGCCACCTTGATGGGATTGAATTGATTCCAATTCAGAATGTCTTTAATTGCGATTCCCCTTTGGCCACCTTATGTGGCTCCATGACTTGTTCCTAGCCCTCTGTCATTTCCAGTTTCACAACTGTCTGGGGGGTTGACCCAAGATGCCCTCAGCTGTCTTGGCTGTGTGTAGTCAGTGTCAGCACCTTGTCACTCCTTCCAAGGTCAGGCTGAGGGATGAGGATGGGGCTGATCACACAGGCAACTGGATGCCCTGACCCTGAGTGAAGTCTCCTGCTGTAACCTCATCTCAAGACCTAACTCCTTAGAACATTGTTTTTTTTTTTTGTTTTGTTTTGTTTTTTCTGGGTAACCAAGGTGTCCATTCCTGGGAGACATTTTGGTGGCCAGTGTCTTGGATGTTGGCAAAGAGGGAAAAAGGCAAGTGATTTCTACAGTCTGAGTTCCCCCCGACTTGTGAAGGAGAAAAAGGATCTCAGAGGACCTGGAAAACCAGAGCTTGGTTGGGAGAACCTGAAAAGAGATGCGCTTTAACTCCTACTGGGGCAACACCCAGGGTCTCAGCACACAGTGGACAGGGGACTTTGGTGCAGAATGGGGGGCGGGGACATCCTACAGGTGTGAACACCTTGACACTGTGTCACTGGTTCATGCCAGTCCTTCCCCTTCCCTGAATTTTTCCCTTTCCATGCTGTTCTGGGCACATTTGCAGGGAGCTGGATCAGAAGTGGAGCAGCTGGGACTTGAACTGGCACCCGTATGGGATGCTGGTGCTGCAGATGGTGGCTTAACCAACTGTGCACACAGTACTGGCCCCAAGCACTCAGTCTTTATAAGGATATTGAGGATAAGAATATCAGAGAAATAGGGAGAAGTCACTTTTTGTTGTGGCTGCAGAACAACGAATGGTGTTGTGTGGCAGAGAGCTGGCACATTACAGAGATGACACAAAATGTCATTCCTTCCCCATTCCAGGCAGAGGATCTGTGACAGTGAAGAGCTGTGTTGACTTTTCTGCCCCCTGTTTTTAAGAATCTGCAGTCAGGAGCGCCATTTGTCATGGTGCTTGTATTGTATTTCCATGAGAAAAGTGGGCTGAGTAACACGTGGTGGAACTTTAGACTTTCTAAGATGGAAAGAAGCTCTTGGAAGGAAAGTAAGTGATGGCAGGAGGTGATCTGGATGTCTGCGGTACTTCTCTGTGGAGGTCAGGGGTACCTGTTAGAGATGACATCATCCTTGAGCCATTACACTTACACATCTCATCCGTCTTCACAGATTCAGCAATGGCTCAGGAGTGGATGTGGGTGGTGAGGAGCCTTTTAGACGTTCTCGCCCTCTTGTGATTGGCAGTCAGGATTCTACGTAAAGAGAAAGATACAGGTAAGGGCCGTCTTCCTGTTTGGAAAGGCTTCACGTTTTAGTGCGTGTCATATGTGATCTTGGCTTTGAACGTTGGTGTCTGGGAATTGGGAATTCTCAGTCCTTTGAGTCACAAGCATTTGCTGAGGTTCTGCTTCGGCTTCATGTTGTTTGAAAGGATTTGAAGCTGCCTCTGACATTTGGTGTTACCATTTTGCTGCTGCACGCACAATGACAGAATTTGAACCTCAGTAAGACATGGAGGTCCTTCTAGTTTGAGGAGGGGTTATGGTCATCTGCATAGTGCTAGCCATCGTGGGTTCTGCTGTGGGTAAAGTGATGTCTGTGGAAGTCTATGACTACCCCTGGAGAGGCCAAAAATGACCTTGGGATGTTCAAGTTCAGAGCACCAAGGGATAGTGGAGGTAAACACCACACAGAGCTTGTCATTTTGAGTAGTATTCTAATTTATTGGAAATGTATGTATATTTAACATCTTAGGACTTGGAATTTTCTTTAAAAAGATTGATTTATTTGAAAGGCAGAGTTTCAGAGAGAGAGAATTGTGTGTGTGTGTGTGTGTGTGAGAGAGAGAGAGAGAGAGAGAGAGAGATCTTCAACTGTTGGTTCACTCTTGAAATAGCCTCGATAGCCAGGGCTAGTGCAGATGTAAGCCAGGAGCCAGGAGCTTCTTCAGGTGTCCCATGTGGGTGCAGGGACCCAAGGACGAGGGCCATCTTCTGCTGGCTTTCCCAGGTGTATTAGCAGGGAGCTGGATTGGAAGTGGAGCAGCTGGGACATGAACTGGCACCCATATGGGATGCTGACATTCCAGGTGGCTTTATATGGTGTGCCACAGGAAATTTTTTTAAGACTGGGAAATTTTAATGTCTTCTTGTAAGAAGAATAGCTTGGGGTCGGTGCTGTGGTGTAGCGAGTAAAGCCACCACCTGCAGTGCTGCCATCGCATATGGGCACCAATTTGTGTGCTGGCTGCTCCACTTCCCATCCAGCTCTCTGCTGTGGCCTGGGAAAGCAGTAGACGATGGCCCAACATCAAAGAAGGAGGTATCTTTCTCTGAAGGGAGGAGAGAACTTCCACTTTGATTATGGCCCTGTCTAAATAATATTGGAGTTTGTGTCATTTGATCATTGGGATGGTGGCATATTTTTATTCCTTTTACTTGCTTTAAAAAGCAGAACTAGGTTTTTGAAAATTAAAAAAATTCAGTATTAAATTCTATCTTCTTCTTTTCTCAGAAAGTGGGCCAAAGATGTAATATTGAAAGAATTTTGGTTGTTAGCTTCTCTTTAGAAAAGCATAAGGGGCCGGCACCATGGCTCAACAGGCTAATCCTCCACCTTGCGGCGCCGGCACACCAGGTTCTAGTCCCAGTCAGGGTGCCGGATTCTGTCCCAGTTGCCCCTCTTCCAGGCCGGCTCTCTGCTGTGGCCCAGGAGTACAGTGGAGGATGGCCCAAGTGCTTAGGCCCTGCACCCCACGGGAGACCAGGAGAAGCGCCTGGCTCCTGCCTTCGGATCAGCGCGGTGCGCCGGCCACGGCGGCCATTGGAGGGTAAACCAAAGGCAAAGGAAGACCTTTCTCTCTGTCTCTCTCTCTCTCACTGTCCATTCTGCCTGTCCAAAAAAAAAAGAAAGAAAGAAAAGCATAAGGACAGTTGAATCTCGAGAGTTTAAACAGCTGATAAGTGACGCCTCTATCACAACAAGACAGCATTGTGACAGAGAAGCAGGGGGAGGATTCCAGAGACTATAGTCACAGAGAGGAATTTTCTAGGACATGCACTTGATTCCATTTCATAAAATATTACCGTTTGGAAGGCCATTGAGAGTCTGTCTCTCTCTCTCTCTCTCTCTCTCTCTCTCTTTCCTTCTCTGCCCATTTCATTTTTAATAAATATTTATTTATTTATTTGAGGGGCAGAGTTGCAGAGAGGGAGAGAGGTCTTCTATCCGCTGTTTCACTCCTGAAATGGCCACAATGGCCAGAGCTGAGCAGATCTGAAGCCAGGATTCAGGAGCTTCTTCTGGGTCTCCCATGTGGGTGCAGGGGCCCAAGGACTTGGGCCATCTTCTGCTTTCCCAGGCCATGGCAGAGAGCGGGATCAGAAGTGGAGCAGCCAAGACTCAAACTGGCACTCATATGGGATGCTGGCACTGGAGGTGGTGGCTTTACCCACTATGCTACAGCGCCCCAAGAGAGAATGTTTTTACAGCTGGTGAATCCAAGGTTTTATTTTCGGCTCATAAATCTCCAAACCACCCTGGGAAGACTTTGACAGGCGCCTTCAGGGCTGGTGTGTTTTGCATTTCTCTGAAGGCTGATGAACAGGGACACTTCCTGGTGTGACTCCTGCAAGAGGGATGGACATCTGAAGCTGGGGGAGGGGGCAGGGCTGTGGCCACACCTGAGTCTCCTATCAGAGTGCTGGTTAGAATCCTGCTTACTCCATACTGCCTTCATAGTGGCTGCACCAGTTTGCATTCCCACCAAGAGTGGATTAGGGTACCTTTCCCCCTACATCCTCACCAGCATTTATTATTTTTTTATTTCTGTCTGAAACCCATTCTAACTGGGGTGAGGTGAAACCTCATTGTGGTTTTGATTTGCATTTCCCTGTCAGGTAGTGATCCTGAGCATTTTTTCATGTGTCTGTTGGCCATTTGAATTTCTTCTCTTGAAAAAATGCCTGTTCAAGATCTTGGCCCATCTAGCCATCCCACTCCTGGGAATTTACCCAAGCCAAAAGAAATCAGCAGTGCCGGCATCCCATATGGGTGCCAGTTCGAGTCCTGGCTGCTCCACTCCCGACCCAGCTTTCTGCTATGGCCTAGGAAAGCAGTAGAAGATGGCCCAAGTCCTTGGGCCCCTGCACCCACGTTGGAGACTGGAGGAAGCGCCTGGCTCCTGGTTTCTGATCAGCGCAGCTCCAGCTGTTGTGGCCAATTGGGGAGTGAACCAGAGGATGGAAGACCTCTCTCTCTTTCTCTGCCTCTCCTTCTCTCTCTGTGTAACTGACTTTCAAATAAATAAATAAATCTTTAAAAAAAGAAAGAGTTATCTGTACGTCCATGTTCCTTGCAGCTCAATTCACAATAGCTAAGATATGGAATCAACTCAGATGTCCATCAACTGATGACTGCATAAAGAAATCATGTTGGAGTGAGTACTAATCAGCTGTAAAAAAAAATGAAAGCCTGTCTTTTGCAACAAAGTGGATACCACTGGAAACCATTATACTTAGTGAAATGACCCAGTTCCAAAAGTCAGATATCATGTTTTTCCTGATCCAAGGTAACTAATACAGTACCTAAATGTAATGTATTAGAGTGAAATGGATGTTTTGAGATTCGATGATCGACTGTTGAGAAACAAGTGTTTTTTTCCTTCATACTATTTGTTGAACTCTTACTTATGATCATTAAGCAAACTGAAAACAAATCTTTGTAAATATTAAGAGAGGGAGAAGGAGGAAGGGTTAGAGCATGGGTGGGAGGGAGGGTGAGGGGAAGTATCACTGTGTCCCTAAGTCTGTATTAAATGAAATACATGAAAATTGTGTATCTTAAGTAAAATAATAATTTAAAAAATCCTGGTTATTCTGCCTCTGATCCAGCTCCCTGCTAATGCACCTGGGAGGCAGCAAATGCTGGCTTAGCTATTTGGGCTCCTGCCACCCACATGGGAGACCTGTATGGAGTTCCAGGCTCCTACCTTTGGCCTGGCCCAGCCCTGGCTATTATGGGCATTTGGGGAGTGAACCTGCAGGTGGAAGATCGATCTCTCTCTTTCTAAGATTTTTAAAATTTATTTATTTTAAACATTCCATGTTTTAAAAAGATTTATATATTTATTTGAAAGTCAGAGTTAGAGAGAGAGAGAGAGAGAGGTAGAGAGAGGTCTTCCACCCACTGGTTCACTCCGGAATGGCTGCAACAACTAGAGCTGGGCTGATGTGAAGCCAGGAGCTGGGGAGCTTCTTCCGGGTCTCCCACACAGGTGCGGGGGCCCAAGAACTTGGGCCATCTTCTACTGATTTCCCAGGCCATAGCAGAGAGCTGGATCAGAAGTGGAGCACCTGGGATTTGAACTGGCACCCATATGGGATGCTGGCACCACAGGCAGAAGCCCTGCTTACTATGTCACAGTGCCAACCCACTCTTTAACTACCTTTCAAATAAATAAATAAATAAATCATTTAAAAAAGGTTGGTGGAGGGGTCAGCACTGTGGCGTAGTGGGTACAGCTGCCGCCTGCAGTGTCAGCCTCCCATATGGGTGCTGGTTCCTTCCAATCCAGCTCTCTGCTATGGCCTGGGAAAGCAGTAGAAAATAGCCCAAGTCCTTGGGTCACTGCACCCTTGTGGGAGACCTGGAAGAAGCTGCTGGCTTAAGATCTGCTCAGCTCTGGCCGTTGCAGCCATTTGGGGAGTGGATGGAAGCAGTGGATGGAAGATCTGTCTATCTGTCTGTCTGTACCTCTGCCTTCCAAAAAAAAATAGTGATGCTGCATGAAAAAGGCAAGTGGTGGGCGTGGCCCGCAGAGACCTCCCAGGGCACATGCACAGTCAGCCAGGACACTCGCCCTACGGTTGTGTGGTTGGGACTAGACGTGGGCTCATTCCGTCTTCCCACGGATGCTGGTGTCACCCTGCTCTGCAACAGAGCCCCTGGGGAGACACTGAGTGGGAGAGTTTGCTTAGGAAATGTGCAGTGTCTGTTCCATCCCTCCTCCCAGCCTCCCCTCACCAGGCATCTGTCCAAAGGCCAATCTAGCTTGCCTTAAATTTCTTTTCTTTTTTTTTGAGGCCAGCACCGTGGCTCACTTGGTTAATCCTCTGCCTGTGGAGACAGAATATAAGAAGTACAGATGTCAATAAGAGAGGTGCCTTTTAGGGAAACTTACTGTAGCAATTACTGATACTTGCATCCCAGTGTATAGGAGATAAATAGAAGCACAATGTTAGAAAATAAACTCAAAATTTTTTCTTAAAATCAGAAGAGTAGAAGTTCAGGAAGACCTCTGGGAGAAATACTACATATAGGAAAACTCAGAGAACTCTTGTGTATAAAATATCAGATGTCAGGCCATACATAAGATTCTATATGGTAAATGCACATCAAGTATTAGCATTTTTAAAAACAGGTCTCAAATAAGCTTACTTAGGAAAATAGATAATAGGACATATAAAGATAATATAAATATAATAAATGTAGCGGGTTTAGGAGGAATAATAATACCAATATATGAAATTAACCTTGATTTTAAATTATAATCATGATCTAATATTATGTATAGTGTTTACCTCTGAGCCAGTAGAAAATATTCTGGGGATGGACATAACTCCAAAATTGTTCAAGGAGTTGATTCCATTATAAATGTTAAAGGAAGTAAATGAAAGACTAGCATCAATCGAAATAACTCCTACAAAATTGCCATAGCCATTAAAGATTACATTTACTCAACAAAGTCCCTTGAAGGGAGGACACAGAAAATAACTTAAAAATATTTGAGTTACAAAAAGACAGCATAATTGAAAAAAGAAGGAGACACCTACACAATCATCCAGTAAGGCCAATTGTCAAGCCAAGTGGACAATATAGATTGACTGCAGACCATAAAAGTTTAAATCAAGTCAGCCCAAAACTGCCTGGAGCCTTGCCAGAGGTGGAGGAGGTTGTTCATAAAATTACTAGTAGTAGTAGTAAATTTTTCACAATGATTCAAATGTCAGTTATGTTCTTTGCCATGCCTTTAAATAAAGAATACATGACATTTACATGGGAATGTGTGCAATTCCATTTTAACAGACTGCCCCAAAGTTATTTAAAAGTAAACACTCATGTTATGGCTCATTTAATATTGGGTTCTCATGGATGATTTAAAATATAGATCAACCATCATTTCATCTACAGATGATAGAATAATGCATGGACTAAGGAGCAACAGACTGCTTTTGAGCAACAAAAGGATTCTATAATAACTTTTCTTTTTTTAACTTTTATTTAATGAATATAAATTTCCAAAGTACAGCTTATGGATTACAATGGCTTCCCCCCCATACCGTCCCTCCCACCCACAACCCTCCCCTTTCCCACTCCCTCTCCCCTTCCATTCACATCAAGATTCATTTTCGATTATCTTAATATACAGAAGATCAGCTTAGTATACATTAAGTAAGGATTTCAACAGTTTGCTCCCACACAGAAACATAAAGTGAAAAATAATAGATGATTTTTTTTAAATGATGATGAAATCAGACCAGACCTATTGTCATGTTTAATCCCAGTGAGAGTCAAGTTGGGAATTGATAATTTCTTTTCCTTTTTTTTTTTTTACAGAGGATCAGTTTAGTATGCATTAAGTAAAGATTTCAACAGTTTGCACCCCCATAGAAACACAAAGTGAAATATACTGTTTGAGTACTCGTTATAGCATTAAATCTCAATGTACAGCACATTAAGGACAGAGATCCTACATGAGGAGTAAGTGCACAGTGACTCCTGTTGTTGACTTTACCAATTGACACTCCTGTTTATGGCATCAGTAATCTCCCTATGCTCCAGTCATGAGATTCCAAGGCAATGGAAGCCTTTTGAGTTCTCCGACTCTTATCTTGTTTAGACAAGGTCATAGTCAAAGTGGAGGTTCTCTCCTCCCTTCAGAGAAAGGTACCTCCTTCTTGAAGACCTGTTCTTTCCACTGGGAGCTCACTCACAGAGATCTTTCATTTAGGTCTTTTTTTTTTTTTTGCCAGAGTGTCTTGGCTTTCCATGCCTGAAATACTCTCATGGGCTTTTCAGCCAGATCCGAATGCCTTTAGGGCTGATTCTGAGGCCAGAGTGCTGTTTAGGACATCTGCCATTCTATGAGTCTGCTGAGTATCTCGCTTCCCATGTTGGATCACTCTCCCCTTTATTTATTCTATCGGTTAGTATTAGCAGGTACTAGACTTGTTTATGTGCTCCCTTTGACTCTTAGTCCTTTCATTATGATCAATTGTGAACTGAAATTGATCACTTGGACTAGTGAGATGGCATTGGTACATGCCACCTTGATGGGATTGAATTGGAGTCCCCTGGTATGTTTCTAACTCTACCATTTGGGGCAAGTCAGCTTGAGCATGTCCCAAATTGTACATCTCTTCCCTCTCTTATTCCCACTCTTATATCTAACAGGGATCACATTTCAGTTAAATTTCAACACTTAAGGATAACTGTGTATTAATTACAGAATTAAACCAGTCATATTAAGTAGAACAGACAAAAAACTGCTAAGAGGGATGTATTAAGTTGTTCATTAACAGTCAGGGCTATGCTGATCAAGTCACCGTTTCTCATAGTGTCCATTTCACTTCAACAGGTTTCCTTTTTTTTGGTGTTCAGTCAGTTGTCACCAATCAGGGAGAACATATGGTATTTGTCCCTTTGGGACTGCCTTATTTCACTCAGCATGATGTGTTCCAGATTCCTCCATTTTGTTGCAAATGACTGGATTTCATTGTTTCTTACTGCGGTATAGTATTCTAAAGAGTACATATCCCATAATTTCTTTATCCAGTCTACCGTTGATGGGCATGTAGGTTGGTTCCAGGTCTTGGCTATTGTGAATTGTGCTGCAATAAACATTAGGCTGCAGACTGCTTTTTTGTTTGCCAATTTAAATTCCTTTGGGTAAATTCAAAGGAGTGAGATGGCTGGGTCGAACGGTAGGGTTACATTCAGGTCTCTGAGGAATCTCCAGACTGACTTCCATAGTGGCTTGACCAGTTTGCATTCCCACCAACAGTGGGTTAGTATCCCTTTTTCCACACATCCTCGCCAGCATCTGTTGTTGGTAGATTTGTGTATGTGAGCCATTCTAACCGGGGTGAGGTGAAACCTCATGGTGGTTTTGATTTGCATTTCCCTGATTGCTAGTGGTCTTGAACATTTTTTCATGTGCCTGTTGGCCATTTGGATTTCCTCTTTTGAGAAATGTCTATTGAGGTCCTTGGCCCATCTCTTAAGTGGGTTGTTTGTTTTGTTTTTGTGGAGTTTCTTGATTTCTTTGTAGATTCTGGTTATAAACCCTTTATCTGTTGCATAGTTTGCAAATATTTTTTCCCATTCTGTCAGTTGTCTCTTCACTCTCCTGACTGTTTCCTTTGGAGTACAGAAACTTCTCAATTTGATGCAATCCCAATAGTTGATTTTGGCTTTGACTGTCTGTGCCTCCCGGGTCTTTTCCAGAAACTCTTTGCCTGTGCCAATATCTTGAAGGGTTTCTCCAATGTTCTCTAATAACTTGATGGTGTCAGGTCGTAGATTTAGGTCTTTAATCCACGTTGAGTGGATTTTTGTGTAAGGTGTAAGGTAGGGGTCTTGCTTCATGCTTCTGCACGTGGAAATCCAGTTTTCCCAGCACCATTTACTGAATAGACTATCCTTGCTCCAGGGATTGGTTTTGGATCCTTGATCAAATATAATTTGGCTGTAGATGTTTGGGTTGATTTCTGGTGTTTCAGTTCTGTTCCATTGGTCTATCCATCTGTTTCTGTACCAGTACCATGCTGTTTTGATTACAACTGCCCTGTAGTATGTCCTGAAATCTGGTATTGTGATGCCTCCGGCTTTGTTTTTGTTGTACAAGATTGCTTTAGCTATTCGAGGCCTCTTTTGCCTCCATATGAATTTCAGCATCATTTTTTCTAGATCTGAGAAGAATGTCTTTGGTATCCTGATTGGAATTACATTGAATCTATAAATTGCTTTTGGGAGAATGGACATTTTGATGATGTTGATTCTTCCAATCCTTGAGCATGGAAGATTTTTCCATTTTTTGGTATCCTCTTCTGTTTCTTTCTTTAAGATTTTGTAATTCTCATCGTAGAGATCTTTAACATCCTTGGTTAAGTTTATTCCAAGGTATTTGATTGTTTTTGTAGCTATTGTGAATGGGATTGATCTTAGAAGTTCTTTCTCAGCTGTGGCATTGCTTGTGTATACAAAGGCTGTTGATTTTTGTGCATTGATTTTATATTCTGCCACTTTCCCAAACTCCTCTATGAGTTCCAATAGTCTTTTAGTAGAGTTCTTTGGATTCTCTAAGTAAAGAATCATATTGTCTGCAAAGAGGGATAGTTTGACTTCTTCCTTCCCAATTCATATCCCTTTAATTTCTTTTTCTTGCCTAATAGCTCTGGCTAAAACTTGCAGAACTATGTTAAATAGCAGTGGTGAGAGTGGGCATCCCTGTCTGGTGCCAGATCTCAGTGGAAATGCTTCCAGCTTTTCCACATTCAATAGGATACTGGCCGTGGATTTTTCATAAATTGCTTTGATTATATTAAGGAATGTTCCTTCTATACCCAATTTGCTTAGAGTTTTCATCATGAAAGGGTGTTGTATTTTATCAAATGGTTTCTCTGCATCAATTGAGATAATCATATGGTTTTTCTTTTGCAGTCTGTTAATGTGGTGAATCACATTGATTGATTTGCGAATGTTGAACCATCCCTGCATACCAGATATGAATCCCACTTGGTCTGGGTGGATGATTTTCCTGATGTGTTGTTGTATTCTATTGGCGAGAATTTTATTGAGGAGTTTTGCGTCTATGTTCATCAGGGATATTGATCTATAATTTTCTTTCAGTGCTGCATCTTTTTCTGGCTTAGGGATTAAGGTGATACTGCTTCATAAAAAGAATTTGGGAGGATTCCCTCTTTTTCGATTGTTCTGAATAGTTTGAGAAGAAATGGGATTAGTTCTTCTTTAAATGTCTGGTAGAATTCAGCAGTGAATCCATCTGGTCCTGGGCTTTTCTTTGTTGGGAGGGCCTTTATTACTGTTTCAATTTCTGTTTCAGTTATGGGTCTATTTAGGTTTTCTATGTCTTCCTGGTTCAATTTTGCTAGATTGGATGTGTCCAGGAATCTATCCATTTCTGGTAGATTTCCTTGTTTGCTGGCATACAAGTCCTTGTAGTAATTTCTGATGATTCTTTTTATTTCTGTGGTGTCTGTTGTTACGTTTCCTTTTTCATCTCTGATTTTATTGATTTTGGTCTTTTCTCTTCTTTTTTTAGTTAGTTGGGCCAATGGGATGTCAATTTTGTTTATTTTTTCAAAAAACCAGCTTCTCGCTTGGCTGATTTTTTGTAATGTTTTCTTGGGTTCAATCCTGTTCATTTCTTCTCTGATTTTAATTATTTCTCTTCTCCTACTAGATTTGGGTTTGGTTTGCTGTAGTTTTTCTAGGTCCTTGAGATGCGCTGAAAGCTCATTTATTTGGTACCTTTCCAATTTCTTGATGTAGGCACCTATTGCTATAAATTTGCCTCTCAGTACTGCTTTTGCTGTATCCCATAAGTTTTGATATGTTGTGTTGTTATCCTCATTTACTTCCAGAAAGTTTTTGATTTCTCTTTTGATTTCTTGAATGACCCAGTGTTCATTCAGGAGCATGTTGTTCAGTCTCCATGTGTTTGCATACTTTCTGGGGTTTCCTGAGTTGCTAATTTCCAGCTTCATTCTGTTGTGGTCTGAGAAGCTGCATGGTATGATTCTAATTCTTTTAAATTTGCTGAGACTTGCTTTATGGCCTAGTATGTGCTCAATCCTAGAGAAGGTTCCATGCACTGCTGAGAAGAATGTGAAGTCTGTAGATGTAGGATTCAAAGTTCTGTAGATATCTGTTAGATCCATTTGGGCAATAGTGTCGATTAAATCTGCTGTTTCCTTGTTGATCTTCTGTCCGGATGATCTGTCTATTTCTGAGAGTGGAGTATTGAAGTCCCCCAGTACTATTGTATTGGAATCTAAATCTCCCTTTAAGTCCCTTAACATATCTTTTAAATAGACCGGTGCCCTGTAATTAGGTGCATATACATTTATAATAGTTACATCTTCCTGTTGAATTGATCCCTTAATCATTATATAGTGCCCCTCTTTGTCTCTCTTAACAGTTTTTGTATTAAAGTTTATTTTGTCTGATATTAATATGGCTACACCTGCTTTTTTTGGTTTCTGTTGGCATGGAATATCTTTTTCCAACCTTTCACTTTTAGTCTGCATGCATATTTGTCAGAGAGATGTGTTTCTTGTAGGCAACAAATAGTTGGGTTGTGTCCCTTGAGCCAATCAGTCAATCGGTGTCTTTTAACTGAACAGTTCAGGCCATTAACGTTCAGTGTGACTATTGATAAGTGGTAACTTTGCCCTGCCATTTTCCCAGAGATATTTTCTAGTATATGCTTTGAGCTTCCCATGCTCTTTTACTGGTGGTTTTTCTTCCTTTACCTTCTTTCATATTGATGGCCATGTTTCTGTGTTTCTGAGTGTAGCACATCTTTAATTATCTTTTGCAGGGCCGGACAAGTGGCCACAAAGTCTTTCAATTTCTGTTTGCTATGAAAGGTCTTGATTTCACCTTCATTCACAAATGAGAGCTTGGCAGGATATAATATTCTGGGCTGGCAATTTTTCTCTCTTAGCACCTGTGCTATGTCTCACCATTCCCTCCTAGCCTGTAGTGTTTCTGATGAGAAGTCTGCTGTGAGTCTGATTGGAGATCCTCTGAGAGTAATCTGACGTTTCTCTCTTGCACATTTTAGGATCTTTTCTTTATGTTTCACTGTGGTGAGTTTAATTACCACGTGTCGTGGTGAGGATCTCTTTTGGTCATGTTTATTGGGGGTTCTATGAGCTTACTGTACTAGGATGTCTCTATCCTTCTCCAAGCCTGGAGAGTTCTCTGCTAGTATCTCACTCAAAAGGCCTTCTAATCCTTTCTCTCTCTCCATGCCTTCAGGAACTCCTAGAACTCGAATGTTGGTTTTTTTAATAGTATCCTGTAGATTCCCAACAATATTTTTTAGATTTCTAATTTCCTCTTCTTTTCTTTGGTTTGACTGTATGCTTTCCTGTGCTCTGTCTTCTAAGTCTGATATTCTCTCTTCTGCTTCACCCATTCTGTTTTTAAGGCTCTCTAATGTGTTTGTCATTTGATCTATTGAGCTCTTCATTTCATTTTGATTTCTCTTCACTATCACACTTTCCTGTTCTACTAGTTTCTGCGTTTCATTTTGATTCTTCCTTAAAATTTCATTTTCACGAGAGGGATTTTCAATCCTGTCCAGTAAGGATTTCTGTAGTTCAAGGATTTGCTTTTGAAAACTTCTAAATGTTCTTATCATAAATTTTTTGAAATCCGTATCTTGCATTTCTTCTATCTCATCATCTTCATAATCTTGGCTTGGGGTGTTTTGTTTATTTGGAGGCATCATAGTGTCATCGTTGATCTTGTTCCCTCAATTTCTGTGTTTGTTGCTTGGCAGAGTTAATTCTTCTTTCGTCACTGTGCGTTAGTTTTTTTTTATTTTTTTTTATTTTATACTATTTCTGTGTTAAGTGGACGGCCTGCTGTTGGAGGAGCCTTGGAGGCTTGATATGGGTGTGGCTTGAGAGCTCTGCTTGGTTCTTCCGGGTTACGGGTGTGCAAAGGTGACACCCTCAGGTTATGCGTGGTAAATCTCTCTCTCTCTCTTTATTTATTTATTTATTTATTTTATTCAGGAGGTAAGTAATACCGCACGGCTGAGCAGAATTGATGGTATTTAGCTTCCGATCTCTGGCTTCTACCCAAAGAGTCTGTGCAGGCTCTGTTTCTCCTGCAGACTCCCACTGGGTTGCCTAGGCTACTGAATTGTAGTGACTCAGTTCCTTAGCTCTCCCCTGTTGTTATGTAAATCCAGAGTGGGGGCCTACTCTTTGTCTCTTGCAAACCTTGCAAACTCTTGCAAACTCTTGCAAACCTTGCAACCTTGCAACCTTTGCAAGGTTGGCAGAGAGAGAAACCCCCCACCTTTTTTCCTTCTCTCCTGTAGTCAGTCTGGTGAACTTTCCCGCTCCCCTCTAGATTCTGACCACCGTTTCCCCGCCAATGTCTCGGGTTACTGAGCTCACCTCCCCTTCCAGCGCCAATGTGTGGACTCAGAGCCCTGGGTGTCCCTGCTCTCCCCGCTGGTGTCTGTGTAACATCCACTCCCCTTCCTGCACTGGCGCGCAGACCCTGCGGCTCCCGCGGCTCAGCTTCCATGCAGTGGGCGACCTTGTTCTCCCAGTAGGTCCTCTGAGTCACAGCCACTAGATCCAGGAGAGTTTCCTCTGCAGTTTTTTCCTGATTCTTTTTCTGAGGCTACCGTAACTCCACTTTTATTAAACTAAATTTTCCCAGACTATCGGTGCGCACCCTCACTTTCCGCCATCTTGGCTCCGCCCCTCTATAATAACTTTTCAAAAATTAAATTATCCAGCTAAGGGAGATGATTTGAGACTAGACCTAGTACAATCTGGTGATACTGTCACATAGGCATTACATTATGACTAAGAAACAGAGTGACAAATTATTTAAGGCTTGTGATTTCTGGATCAAAAATTCCCATTACTTCTGTTAAAGACATAAACTTTGAAGAAGGAACATGATTTATATATGATGCATTGATAATTACCAGAATCTCTTACTGGGAACACCAAAATAGCTGTCAAAACTGCTGTGCCTCTTCTACATCAGACCACAGTAACACCAGAAGGAGTGGTGGGGATCTCAATGGACCAACGGTTGTTGACCTGTGAGTGGTATATCTCAGAAGGGATATGGCCATCAGGGACAACCTGGGTTCCTCACAGAGGAAACCCATAAGGCAGAGGCTTGCCAAAAAACATTCCAAGGGAGGAGCAAATCCATACCCCTAAAAGGAAATGGGGCTCAGCCTGGTCTCTAGTCTTGCAGAATTGTTGGTTTTCAGATGGGTCGGCCACAATTGCTATAGGTGCTACGGAATGGACAGCACTAGCTGTAGGGACATCAGTCTGTCATCCTGAGAGAGCGGGTAAGACTGAATTGGCACAATACGCAGAACTGATAGCTGCAGTGTTGGCAGTGAGACATTCTGTAAAAAAAATGATAGACAGTTGGATTATTTACTGATGCACGAGCATTGTGCCAGTGTAATCAGACCACGAAAATGGAGAAAGATTATGAAATTAATGGTAAAGGTATTTGGTCCAATGATTACTGGCTAGACCTAGACTTGCTGAGAGTTCTTATAAGAGTGTATGTTACCCATGTCTTAGCACACCAAAATGGCAGTACTCTAGAGGAGATTACAATAAGTGGACAAACATATTAATTCAAGTTAAGTCATACAGTGTTCCCTCAGTTATAGGCAGACCAAAAAAAGGAAAGAGACTGTCTTCTACATTTATTTATTTATTTTTTAAGGATATGTTTTATTTTTATTTGAAAGAGTTACAGAGAGAGGGGGGGGGGGTCTTCCACAATAGCCAAAACTGCGCTGATCTGAAGCCAGGAGCCAGGAGCTTCTTCTGGGTCTCCCAAGAGGGTGCAGGGGTTCAAGGACTTGGGCCATCTTCTGTTGCTTTCCCAGGTCATAGCAGAGAGCTGGATTGTAAGTGGAGCAGCTGGGTCTCTAACCTGCACCCATAAGGGATGGTGATGCTCAGGCTAGGGCGTTAACCCACTGTGCCACAGCACCGGCCCCTGTCTTCTACATTTAAAGACTATAAGGTTTATACAGGTAAAGTTGGACTCATTCCAAAATTACGTATTAAGAAAATGTTAGGGCTGGTGTCGCAGCTCAGTAGGCTAATCTTCCTCCTGCAGCGCTGGCACACCAGGTTCTAGTCCCAATTGGGGCGCTGGATTCTGTCCCGGTTGCCCCTCTTCCAGTCCAGCTCTCTGCTGTGGCCTGGGAGTGAAGTGGAGGATGGACCATGTGCTTGGGTCCTGCACCGGCATGGGAGACCAGAAGGAAGCACCTGGCTCCTGGCTTCGGATCAGCATGGTACGCCAGCTGCAGTGTGCCGGCCACAGCAGCCATTGGAGGGTGAACCAACGGCAAAAGGAAGACCTTTCCCTCTGTCTCTCTTTCACTGTCCACTCTGCCTGTCAAAAAAAAGAAAAGAAAATGTTAGATTCCTATGAATGAACTGATAAGTGATGGAAGTGCATCATCTCACAGGATGTGCAGGTGTACAAAGCCGTTATCAATGCTTTCAAAAGCAGAATCAAAAAATGTTCTGATTTTATGGCAGAGAATACTGTTGAGATCTTGTGAAAAATGTGAACATTTTACAGATAAATTTAGATTTGGAGAAGCAAATGCTATTTAGACACCTGACATGTCTGACAGATTTAATTTTATGTGTCAGATTGATTTTATTGGCCCTAGGGACTTATTTTTTATTTTTATTGTTTTATTTAGTAAATATAAATTTCCAAAGTACAGTTTATGGATTACAATGGCTTCCCCCCCATAATTTCCCTCCCATTCCCACCCCTCCCATCTCCCACTCCCTCTCCCATTCCATTCACATCAAGATTCATTTTCAATTATCCTTATATACAGAAGATCGATTTAGTATATATTAAGTAAAGATTTCATCAATTTGCACCCACACAGAAACACAAAGTGTAAAATACTGTTTCAGTACTAGTTACAGCATTACTTCACATTGGACAACACACTAAGGACAGATCCCACATGAGAAGTAAGTACACAGTGACTCCTGTTGTTGATTTAGCAATTTGACACTCTTGTTTATGGCGTCAGTAATCTCCCTAGGCTCTAGTCATGAGTTGCCAAGGCTATGGAAGACTTTTGAGTTCACCGACTTCGATCTTATTCCGACAGGGTCATAGTCAAAGTGGAAGTTCTCTCCTCTCTTCAGAGAAAGGTACTTCCTTCTTTCATGGCCCCATTCTTTCCACTGGGATCTCACTCGCAGAGATCTTTCATTTAGGTCTTCCTTTTTTTTCCCAGAGTGTCTTGGCTTTCCATGCCTAAAATACTCTCATGGGCTCTTCAGCCAGATCCGAATGCCTTAAGGGCTGATTCAGAGGCCAGAGTATTATTTAGGCCATTCTATGAGTCTGCTGTGTATCCCGCTTTCCATGATGGATTGTTCTCTCCCTTTTTGGTTCTATCAGTTGTATTAGCAGACACTAGTCTTGTTTGTGTGATCCCTTTAACTCTTAGACCTATCCGTGTGATCAATTGTGAACTGAAATTGATCACTTGGACTAGTGAGATGGCATTGGTACATGCCACCTTGATGGGATTGTATTGGAATCCCCTGGCACATTTCTAACTCCACCATTTGGGGCAAGTCCGACTGAGCATGGACTTATACAAAATATGACTGTCCCATGGTGGATATCTATTCAGGGATAGAAATGACTGTGTCCTCCAAATATCCAGCTGCGTTAAGCATGTGAAACGCCATGTAACCTTGGTGTAGCCATCATGGATCACCAAAAATTGTTTTAAGTGTCCAGGAGTCACACTGAACTGCTAAAAGAATTCAATATATAATTGATCTTTTTTTTTGACAGTGAGAGTGGACAATGAGAGAGAGAGCAACAGAAATGTCTTCCTTTTGCTGTTGGTTCACCCTCCAATGGCCGCCATGTCCTGTGCGCTGCAGCTGGCGCATTGCGCTGATCCAAAGGCAGGAGCCAGGTGCTTCTTCTGGTCTCCCATGTGGGTGCAGGGCCCAAGCACTTGGGCCATCCTCCACTGCACTCCCAGGCCACAGCAGAGAGCTGGCCTGGAAGGGGGCAACTGGGACAGAATCCGGCGCCCCACCCGTTGACTAGAACCCGGTGTGCTGGCGCTGCAGGTGGAGGATTAGCCTAGTCAGCCGCACAGCTGGCCTATAATTGATCTTTTTGATATCCAATGGAGTTTTCATTTGACCTATAATCCAACTTCATCAGGTTTTATTGAAGGATTAAATGAGTAAAAGGAGAACTGCAGTTGATAGATATACAGCCTGGTCTGCAGCAAGCTTTAGACTTAGCCTATTTAACTTAAAGAGAAAGATTCCATAAACAATCACCTCATAGCTATTTAAACACTGCACTGAATATTGACGATTCTCCAAATACCACCAGAATCCCTAAATTACCTTATAAGGGGATAGCAAAAGATCACACAAGTAATCTGTCTTCCCAGGGGTTCTTAGGAGATGGACACGGGAACATTTATTGGACAGTTAAGAGGCATAGGAAAGCGCAGTTAGCCAAAATGACCCATCTCTAATTTTATTTTTCTTTTCTCTAAAATTGTTATGTTATTAGTTATGATTCTTATAACTAACTGTGCACCCTACCCTTTAAGAACATTTCTCTTCTGTCTTACCAGAGAGAACACTTTTACATTTAGACACCCACTTTAGCTGAAGATCTATAAGGCACTACAAGATTTACTTTTAGTGCTAGAAAATTATAACCTAAAAATACTCCACCAGTCAGATCCACTTAAACCTAAGTTTAACGATCACTTAAAACTAAGTTGGAGCAAGTTTTATACTTTTGGAAGCATAGCATGAGCTCAAGACGACTTAGTGCACTTGGCCTGCTCGGTGTGCTTGGTGGAACACACAGTGTTGTGCAGTGCCAGGATACTTGGGTGGCTCTCCTAAGAAAGACTGGGTGATGGCTTTCTTATCTGTGGTAGGCAATACACTTAACAAGATAACAATTTTACAACTTAGGTTTATAGAACATATCTCAATCCCTTAAGCAAAAAGAAACAAGTGTCTCACTAAAATATGGCAATATCAGCCTGATTTAAACCTTCACAACAATATTACAAGTGGGAAATGTGAAAAAGCAATAGTAACAGAGCCAGACTGAATAGCCAGCTATCATCCTAGTGCTACTGAACAGATTTATAGTGAAGAATCCACCTACCATGGTAAGTAATATGTACATCGAGGGAAATGTAGCCAGAGCTTCTGTGTCAGATTGGCTTGTTCCCTTTCTGTCCTTTCCTTTGTAGACTCTGAGCCCCTTCAGGTATTACTTTCTGTACCCACAACTCTGATATCGATATTGATCCTGATATATGTCATGCTGATCTTAATGGGTAATAATTACAGCTTTTGTCCAGACAGAAACTATAAACAAAATGTCAACGTCACGATCTCACATGCTTGTAGAATAATTAACAATTATACTTTGTGCCTGATGGAAACCTTCCTCTGGAACGACTGTATGGGAGTAGAACATTTGAGTGCTGGACCTGATTTCCTGAGACCAGCCACTGGACATCTTCCACAGGAAGCAGTGGAACAAATCCTTCCACGTAGTCATTACTTTGCACCAAACCTTAATCACAATATTTGTGCGAGTCTTGCTAAGATACTCTACTGTGAATTTGCATGTTTGACAAATTTTGTATATAAAAGACACAGAACTCACAATACATGTACAACATTGCCTGAGATATACTTATCTTTCCCACATCCTTCTGTGTTTCCATTGCTTTCTGAGATATTATAGTGTATAATCTACTTCTTCTGATTCTTCTTTCTTGCTTTCCTTACTACTATTGCCACCAAGCCACTTATAATTCATAAGGCAATCCCTAGAGCAAATCTTGAGTAGGGGAAAATGATAAAGGAAATAAAGATGCACTTCTGTGTCCTCCTGAAAATCCTCATGTACCATATGACATAAATGCTCCAACTTCCTCTCCAACAGACATTCAAATTCCAGAACTGGCAGAGCATATTCCAGAATATATATAATATATATGTAATATTTATATCTATATTTCTCATATATATTATATATTACATATATACACACACACACATTACACTATGCTGTGAACTTTGGCAGGTCTTATTGCTTATGTTCAAAATGACTGTCCTCGTTACAGGGACAAGCTCTGGACCTGAAGCAACTGATAATTGAGCCCTGCAGGAAGAGCCAGAAGCCCTTAACTGGTGCTGTGATGTGTAATAGGCAGTTTTACTATCTGAAACTGTTGAGAATCGGTGGCAATTCACCAGACACAAAAGAGTTTCTATAGATTATGTTGCCTGAAGATGTTATTCCATTGAAACTCTTATGCTGCCTATGTAACTATCTTCAGGTTTTTTTTCTAAATGCATCATCATTTTCCCCTGAAGAATTTTTGATGGTGTCCTGTGTTTCAGCAGCTGTGACTTGGGAGCAACACATCATGACAGCTCATCTTGGGCAGGTGGTGTCATGGAAAACAAGGTATTCACAGAGGCATGAGGCTGATGGATTGAGCATTGGAACTCATCCAACCAGCTTTGCCATCCCAGATCAAGAGCCACTGTGAGACAGGGAAAGAATTCCTGAAGACAAAATCTACTGTGCAAGACATTGAACAGCTACTCACTGTTTGTGGGATGGACATGGACAATTTCATGGTCTCATGGAACTGCCTAGAATGGGTGGCAGATTGCCAGATGCATATGGCTCAATTATAAGACTATGTAGACTGTGGCATTGCTCATCATGACGAGTTGATGACTCCTTTTAACAAGATAGGCAGAGACATTGTGTCATGCCAAATTTGCACATTGGTGCTTAGAATTGGTGGCAGATTGCCAGATGCATATGTCTTGTTAATAACAGACTATGTCGACTGCTTTTGTGTCACCACAATGAGTTGGAGACTCCTTTGGGCAAGACAGGCCTAGAGACATTATGTCATGCCAAATTAGGCACATTGGTGTCTATACCTCAGCTGGCAGTTTTGCAGTGGTGTGACTGGTGTCTTGACCAGAACATGGTAATGATAATCAGTGCTTCAACTGTTGATATCATTGTGATAACCAAGCTGAAATCATGGAACTCAATGATATTCTAAGATAATATATCTTTTTTTAAAGATTTATTTATTTGAAATTCATAGTTACACAGAGAGAGGAGAGGCTGAGAGAGAAAGAGAGGTCTTCCATCCGATGGTTCACTCCCCGATTTGCTGCAATGGCTGGAGCTGTGCCGATCCGAACCCAGGAGCCAGGAGCTTCTTTCCAGTCTCCCATGTGGGTGCAGGGGCCCAAGGACTTGGGCCATCTCCTACTGCTTTCCCAGGCTAGGACAGAGAGCTGGATTGGAAGAGGAGCAGCTGGGACTAGAACTGGCACCCATATGGGATGCTGGTGCTTCAGGCCAGGGTGTTAACCCACTGTGCCACAGCTCCGGTCCCTAAGATAATATATCTTGCAGTTTGGCCCAGCACTTTATAGAAGGGAGCCACATATTCCTTGTCATGCCTGGACAGTATACTACTCCTCATGAGAGTATCATGGCTGCCCTCAGACTCCTTGTGAAGCCTAAGATTGACAAAAAGAGGACCAACAAGCTCATCCTGCACCATCAGACTAATAAGGAGCTAGAGGTGTTGCTGATACACAACAGATCTTACCGTGTGAGATTGCTCACTGTTTCCTCCATGAACCACCAAGCCATCATGGAAAGAGCAGCCCAGCTGGCCATCAGTCACCAATCCCAATGCCAGTCGGAACAGTGAAGAAAATGGATAGCTCCTGTGCACATTTCATTTGTGTTTAAATAAAACCATTAAAACTGCAAAAAAAAAAACCTGCTGAAAGTAGCTGTTTGGTCCAGAAAGCTGAAAATTACAAATGACTAGTCCTTCATCAGTAACCAGCTGAATATGAAACAGTCTGTGGCTAAGTCTATGAACTACTTGGGTGCAGATAGAAACAGGAAGATTTCAAGGTTCTACAAGGTGCTGTGTGCATCTCCTTCCAAAAATCAGGGAGGAAAAAAAACTAAGAGGAAGTCCATGAATTTTTAAAGGTTATTTGTTTGAAGGGCAGAGTGACAGAGAAAAGATGCATTTTCACATGCAGCAAGAGAAACACCATATAAAAATGCAAAGCCTCTTGTTATCAGCAGCTGTGACCTCTTCAGAACCAACCAGTTCATTGTGTGACAAAGAGACATTGTTGGTGAAGTTTCTCCTGGTGTAGAAGACGGCAGGTGCATCTGGGTGTGAGCAGTGACTCCACTGACCTGGCCACACTTCTTCATGCTGTAGACGTCCTTTCCCAGCTGCTGCTTGCCAGTGTGGTCCTGCCATTCCTTACAGTATTTGGTGAAGGCCTTCCGAGCTTCTTGCCCATTCTTAACAGAAGCACCTTTTTTACTCATAGTGAATATGCTCAGTGAAGATGGTCTTGAAGATCCCGAGGCCTTGAGGGGTTTCCACATAGCCCCCAATGCCTCCAGACACCACTGGTGGTGTGTCCACAGTGACCCCAGCACCCACAACTTCCTTCTTGTGCACCTTGGATTCTGGATGAAAGTCCATGTGAATGTGGGCACTGCAGGCAAGACACTCAGTAAACTGAGAGGACAAACAAGAGCTTAACTCCCAGGAAATTCTGGTTGTAGGCTAGAGATGCAGGATGTGAGCCACCTGTCCCTGCACTGCCTGTATCAACTGAGTTTTCTCTGCAGAACAGCCCTTGGGACTCACAGGGCAGCTCTTGCACCACAGCTGAAGAGAGTGAAGAAACACACTTTCATGCAAAATCTCTATTTGCCACGTGTCACTGGGCAGCCCAGCCCTCCTGAAATGGTAGAGGTATTTACACTGTACAGAGACCTACAGGAGCTCCTTGAAGACATTCATCCATGCTGCGCTGGTGTCTCAGCTACCACCTGACTCTGCTGGGTTTCATGGACTTGTCTTCTCCAAATCTTAGAAGCTTGGTGTCTTCTGCTTTTGAAATGCTTCAACTTATCTTCCACCACAGACCTGAGTGTGAAGGATCAAATTGCAGCTGAGCCAGGTAAGGATTCCTTCATTGATTTTGTAATCTATAGGTTATTGCTTTCCTCCGGCTGGGCTATATACAGCTTTCCTTTCTAATCTCTAGCATATGCTTCTCATTTGAACTTACTTCGTTTATATCCTCCCAGAGTCACCATCCTGTTTTTCTCTTCCCTCGGATCATTGTTATACTTTTCTGGAGCCACTTCTCAATCTCTGCTCTATCTGTTCTTCCAGTACCATCATTTTGTTGCCAACTATGAGTTCTGGATGGCTGGTTTCAATGAACACTTCTGTTTTCCAGCATCGCAGATAAATACAGTGAATAATTATCAAGCAAGCAGAGTAAGAATACAACCTGTTTATCTGACATAGACTTGCTTGGACATCAGGTGACTTCACGGAAACATTCTCAGCTTCCACTCTCTCAGAGCCTTTCCTGTAGTAGTGAGTGGGCTCTCAGGCTCACCTAGATGGGTTCTCTCAGAAGAGCACCCCCACATGGACAAATGATTCCTCCCTGGATCTCTGATGATGGAGAGGGAAGCTTTAGAAGTCACACGACAGCAGGAAGGAGTACAGCAGTGGTTCCAGAGTCAGATCAAGACTCCAAAAGCAACCACTGTGTTTTGTCCAGGTCAGGGTTGTACACTTGATGGTCCACAGCAGAGGGTGGTATTTACAGCTCCCTGTCTCTGTTCATTAGTCACAGCTCCCTCTTGGTGTTCCAGCATCTGCACTCCTGATTTCCCTGAAGGGACACTGCTCTGGGCAGAAAAAAAATTTTATTCCCTGCTGATTCTCTATCCCCAAAAGACCAGGTAAGAAGTCAGGTGTGTACTTACCTGTCATTATTCTTTCTCTGTGAACTCCTCTGCCTCCTAGAGGTCAAATCTCCCACCAATTTATTTTCTAGAGTTAATGTTTTCTCTAGGGTGGAAGAACTTACCTTGTTAGTTGCCTGCAGCTTTCAAACATCTCTTGGGAACGCAGCTCCTGACATCTACAAAACTTCACATTTCCTTCCCTCTTCAAGAAGGGAAAACTATGGCAGACATTTGTTGTAGCCATTAAGATGCTGAGTGGATGCCCAAGACTCATACAAGGGGTCTGTTTTTTCAAGGCTAGGCTGCACTTTCAATCCAAGTTCTACTGATGCTCTCTGTGGGATGCAGGTGATAGCTCACATAGCTGGGTCGCTGGCACTCACATGGGAAAACCAGATAGTGGGTCCTGATCCACTTTCCCACTCCTGGCTGTCATGGGCCATTGGGGATCGAACCAGGGGATGGGAGATCTCCCTCTCTCTTGTTCTTAATGTTTGATAACAAATTAGCATTGACCAGTCCATATTAGCAAACATTTAAAAACCCTTTTCAAAAAAAAAAACTATTTCTCTGATGTAAAACATCATGGTATTTCTTAGCTTCATCACACTTTTGCCAGAAAATGGAATATTACAGCACACTTTAAGAACTGCCATTTATGCAGCTCCAGCCTTTGCAACCATCTGGGGAGTGAACCAGCAGATTGAAGACCTCTCTCTCTCTCTCTCTCCCTCTTCCTCTGCCTTTCTGTAACTCTGCCTTTCAAATAAATAAATAACCTTTTTCTTTAAGGGAAAGGGTTTATTGGGGAGAACCCAGCAGGCTGGAGAGAAGGGGTGAAGAAGGAAAAAAGAGAGAAGGACAGTGTAAAAGAGAGAGAGGAGAGGAGCTAGGGAGGCGAGAAGAGAGAGAGCTAAGAGAAGAGAGACGAGAGGGGAAGAGGAGAGGAGAGCAGAGAGCACAGAAGAGAGCGAGAGAGAAGCCAAGAGTGAGCAGAGAGACAGTGAGAGAGAGTGAGAAATAAATAAAGAACTACCTTAGCAAATGTTTGTCAATTAGAAGAGATGGGCTAATATATGTTTTTTGTTTGTTTTTAGTTGACACATAGTGTAGGGAGCCATTCACTGTCTAGATGCGCATATACATTGTGCTGTGTTCAAAGCAAACCCATCACCTTTGAGTCATTTCTTTGAGTTGGGAACATTCAGAATCCTCTCTTCTAGCTATTTGGAACACAGGGAGCACCATTGTTAACTGTGGTCACCCTACTGGGTGGTAGATGTCAGAGGTTCTCTTCTCATCCAACTGAAACGTTGAACGCACTAACCAACCTCTGCCATCACACCCTGCCACCTGCTCACCCTGATATTTGAGAACCACTATTCCACTGTCCACTTCTATGAAATCAACTTTCTGCTCACAAGTGTCATCACGTGGTAATTCTCCTCTGAGCTTGGCTTATTCACTTATTCTAATGATCTCTGGGTTCATCCGTGTTTTTCCAAAATGAGAGCACTGCATTCTGCTTTTTGGCTGAATACCATTCATTGTGCTGATGTGTCACATTTAAAAGCTTATCTGTTGATGTTTATTTGAAAGGCAGTGAGACAAAGAGAGACAGCAAAAGACAGATCTTCCATTCATTGGTTTACACCAAAATTACCACACAGGTGAGTGTGGGCCAGGATAAAGCCAGGAGCCCAGAACTCAAGCCAGGTGTCCCATGTGGACAGTGGAGACCCACAAAACCATGGGCCACAATCTGCTGCTCCTAAGATGTGCATTAGCAGGAAGTTGAATCTGAAGCACAGTGGGGATCAAACCCCATACTGTATGAAATGAAATGTGGGCCTCCTAGGAACTATCTCCACTGCTGGGACAATACACACCCCTTGGCATCCATCTTTGTCATCATCTGTGTTTCCCATTAAAAAAAGCACCCAAAATCTTTGAGAACAATTTACTTCCTTCCCCCATTTGATATAAATTTCCTACTCTGTCCTCTGTAGAGGGCTGTAACTGTCAATCAGAGCAGCTTTGGTTTCTTCCCCTTGTAAAGGTATGGTTTTGATGGAATTGTCAAATAAGGGAAGATTATGTTCCAGACCTGCTGCATGGAGAAAATCAAAGTTACCAAACTTTGTGGTCATGTGTGTATTTTTTTTCAAAGACTTATGTGTTTAGTTGAAATACAGATTTACAGAAAGGTTGAGATGAGAGAGAGAGAGAGAGAGAGAGACCTTCTGTCTGATGGTTTACTCCCCCAAAGGGCTGCAATAAACACTGCTGTGCAGAGCCAAAGCCAAAGCCAGAATTTCAGGGCTCCATCTAGGTCTCCCACATGGGTGCAAGGACCTAAGCACTAGGGCCAACTTCTGTTGCTCTCCCTGGTGCATTATTAGGGAGCTTGTTCTGAAGTTTAGCAGCCATGACTTGAATGGTGCTCATACAGGACGTTGGTGCCACACAGCTGCTTAATCTGCTACACAACATTGCCAGCCCCTAGATGTTCTGAGTGTTTCATGCTTTCAGATGAACTTACAATGTGTGTTATGTTCACATGTATGTTTATGTGAATACACATGATTAGCTGTAGTTTACATGGCACCAGGAAAGAATTGCACACACATAAATTAATCTCCATGCTTACAAAATTGATATACATTTGTGTGATGGCTAGTGATCCTGAGTGTTTTCTCGTGTGTTTTACTTTTGAATTTCCTCTCTTGAAAAACACCTGTTCAAGTCCTTTGCCCATTCCTTAATTGGATTGTTGTTTTGTTGTTGTTGAGTTTCTTGAGCAATTGGTAGATTCTGGTTATTAATCCTTTATCAGTTGCATAGTTTGCAAATATTTTCTTCCATTCTGTCAGATACCTCTTCACTTTGCTGAGTGTTTCTTTTGCAGTGCAGAAACATCTCAGCTTGATGTAATCCCATTTGTCAATTTTGGCTTTGATTGTCTATGCTTCTGGGGTATATTCCAAGAAGTCTTTGCCTATGCCAATGTCCTCCAGAGTTTCTCCAATGTTCTCTAGTAATTTGATGACATCATGTCATAGATTTAGGTCTTTGATCCATTTTGAGTGGATTTTTGTGTAAGGTGTAAGGTAGGGGTCTTGCTTTCAACTTCTGCAGGTGGAAATCCAGTTTTCCCAGCACGATTCATAGAAGAGACTGTCCTTGCTCAAGGGATTCCTTTTAGCTCCTTTGTCAAAGATAAGTTGGTTCTAGATATGTAGGTTGATTTCTGGTGTTTCTAATGTATTCCATTGATCTACACATCTTTTTTTGCTAGTATCAGGTTGTTTTGGTTATAACTGCCCTGTGGTATGTCTTGAAATTTGGTATTGTGATACCTCCAGCTTTGTTTTTGTTGTGTAATATTGCTTTAGCTACTCAAGGTCTCAAGTTTCCATATGAATTGCAGCATAATTTTTTCTATGCCTGAGAAGAATATCCTTGGTATTTTGATTGGCATCACATTCAATGTATAAATTGCTTTCTGTAGTATGGACATTTTGATGCTATTGATTCTTCCAATCCATGAACTTGGAAGATTTTTCCATTTTTGTGTGTGTGTGTGTCTTCTTTTTCTTTCTTTAAAGATTGTTTTTGATCATGGAGATCTTTAACCTTCTTGGTAAAATTTATTCCAAGGGATTTAATTTTTTTGTAGCTGTTGCGAATAGGATTGATCCTAGAAGTTCTTTCTCAGTCATGGCATGAATGCCCTTGGAGGACATCATGATAAGAGCAATAAGCCAGGCACAGAAGGACAAATACCACATGATTCACTGGTAAGTAGAAACTTGCAAAGTTGGTCTCATAGAAATAGATAAGGAAAGAGTGGTTAGCTAATGCCAGGGAGTGTAGGAGAAGAGGAACCTGGGGGTGGCTGGTCAATTAGTACAAGATTCTGATGGACGAGAGGAATATATTCTGGTGTATACTGCACAGTAGGATGACTACAGTTAACAATAAGGCTCAGTATATCCCAAAATAGCTACAGGAGAGGATTCTGAATGTTCCCATCTCAAATTCTCATTTGAGGTGATCGATAGGTTAATTACACTGATTTAATCATAACACTGTGTATACATGTGCCCAATATTCAGTGTCCCCCATAAATTGTGTTAAATGAAATAAAGTACAAATACTTCTCTTTTAACTCACAGACATATGGAAAACTAAGTGACAGCTGCCGAAATGCAATATAACTTCCTTTTTTATCTTTATATACAGAAGATCGATTTAGTATATATTAAGTAAAGATTTCGTCAGTTTGCACCCACACAGAAACACCAAGTGTAAATAGTGTTTCAGTACTAGTTATAGCATTACTTCACATTGGACAACACATTAAGGACAGATCCCACATGAGAAGTAAGTACACAGTGACTCCTGTTATTGACTTAACAATTTGACACTCTTGTTTATGGCGTCAGTAATCTCCATAGGCTCTAGTCATGAGTTGCCAAGGCTATGGAAGCCTTTTGAGTTCAACGACTTCGATCTTATTCCAACAGGGTCATAGACAAAGTGGAAGTTCTGTCCTCCCTTCAGAGAAAGGTACCTTCTTCTTTCATGGCCCCGTTCTTTCCACTGGGATCTCACTCACAGAGATCTTTCATTTAGGTCTTCTTTATTTTTTGCCAGAGTGTCTTGGCTTTCCATGCCTAAAATACTCTCATGGGCTCTTCAGCCAGATCCGAATGCCTCAAGGGCTGATTCAGAGGCCAGAGTATTATTTAGGACATCTGCCATTCTATGAGTCTGCTGTGTATCCCACTTCCCATGATGGATCGTTCTCTCCCTTTTTGGGTATTAGCAGACACTATTCTTGTTTGTGTGATGCCTTTGACTCTTAGACCTATCCGTGTGATCAATTGTGAACTGAAAATGATCACTTGGACTAGTGAGATGGCATTGGTACATGCCACCTTGATGGGATTGTATTGGAATCCCTGGCACGTTTCTAACTCCACCATTTGGGGCAAGTCCGATTGAGCATGTCCCAAATTGTACATCTCCTCCCTCTCTTATTCCTACTGTTATATTTAATAGGTCTCACTTTTCAGTTGAAATTTAAACACCTAAGAATAATTGTGTGTTAATTACAGAGTTCAACCAATAGTACTAGAACAAAACAAAGAAAAAATATTAAAATTGATAAAGTATTACATTGTACATCAACAGTCAGGACAAGAGCTGATCAAGTCACTGTTTCTCATAGTGTCCATTTCACTTCAACAGGTTTCCCCTTTCGTGCTCAGTTAGTTGTCGCCAATCAGGGAGAACATATGGTATTTGTCCCTTTGGGACTGGCTTAATTCACTCAGCGTAATGTTTCCCAGATTCCTCCATCTTGTTGCAAATGACCGGATTTCATTGTTTTTGACTGCTGTATAGTATTCCATAGAGTACATGTCCCATAATTTCTTTATCCAGTCTACTGTTGATGGGCATTTGGGTTGGTTCCAGGTCTTAGCTATTGTGAATTGAGCTGCAAGAAACATTAAGGTGCAGACAGCTTTTTTGTTTGCCACTTTCATTTCCTTTGGGTAAATTCCAAGGAGTGGGATGGCTGGGTTGAATGGTAGGGTTATATTCAGGTTTCTGAGGAATCTCCAGACTGACTTCCATAGTGGCTTAACCGGTTTGCATTCCCACCAACAGTGGGTTAGTGTCCCTTTTTCCCCACATCCTCTCCAGCATCTATTGTTGGTAGATTTCTGAATGTGAGCCATTCTAACCGGGGTGAGGTGAAACCTCATTGTGGTTTTGATTTGCATTTCCCTGATTGCTAGTGATCTTGAACATTTTTTCATGTGCCTGTTGGCCATTTGGATTTCCTCTTTTGAGAAATGTCTATTGAGGTCCTTGGCCCATCTCTTAAGTGGGTTGTTTGTTTTGTTTTTGTGGAGTTCCTTGATCTCTTTGCAGATTCTGTTTATCAACCCTTTATCTGTTGCATAGTTTGCAAATATATTTTCCCATTCTGTCGGTTGCCTCTTCACTTTCCTTTCTGTTTCTTTTGAAGTACAGAAACTTCTCAATTTGATGCAATCCCAAATGTTAATTTTGGCTTTGACTGCCTGTGCTTCTGGGGTATTTTCAAAGAATTATTTGCCACCACATATATCTTGCAGGGTTTTTCCAATGCTCTCTAATAATTTGATGGTGTCGGGTCGTAGATTTGTCTTTAATCCATGTTGAGTGGATTTTTGTGTAAGGTGTAAGGTAGGGGTCTTGCTTCATGCTTCTGCACGTGGAAATCCAGTTTTCCCAGCACCATTTATTGAATAGACTATCCTTACTCCAGGGGTTGGTTTTGGATCCTTGATTAAATATGAGTTGGCTGTAGATGTTTGGATTGATTTCTGGTGGTTCGATTCTGTTTCATTGGTCTATGCATCTGGTCTGTATCAGTACCATGCTGTTTTGATAACAACTGCCCTGTAGTATGTCCTGAAGTCTGGTATTGTGATGCCTCCGGCTTTGTTTTTGTTGTACAAGATTGCTTTAGCTATTCAAGGTCTCCTGTGTCTCCACATGAATTTCAGCATCATTTTTTCCAAATCTGAGAAGAAAGTCTTCGGTATTTTTATTGGTATTGCACTAAATCCGTAAATTGCTTTTGGGAGAATGGACATTTTGATGATATTGATTCTTCCAATCCAAGAGCATGGAAGATTTTTCCATTTTTGGTATCCTCTTCTATTTCTTTCTTTAAGATTTTGTAATTCTCATTGTAGAGATCCTTAACGTTCTTGGTTAAGTGTATTCCAAGGTATTTGATTGTTTTTGTAGCTATTGTGAATGGGATTGATCTTAGAAGTTCTTCCTCAGCCATGGCATTGCCTATGTATACAAAGGCTGTTGATTTTTGTGCATTGATTTTATATGCTGCTACCTTCCCAAACTCTTCTATGAGTTCCAATAGTCTCTTAGTAGAGTTCTTTGGATCCCCTAAATAAAGAATCATATCATCTGCAAAGAGGGATAGTTTGACTTCTTCCTTCCCAATTCATATCCCTTTAATTTCTTTTTCTTGCCTAATAGCTCTGGCTAAAACTTCCAGGACTATATTGAATAGCAGTGGTGAGAGTGGGCATCCCTGTCTGCTACAGATCTCATTGGAAATGCTTCTAATTTTTCCCCATTCAATAGGATGTTGGCTGTGGGTTTTTCATAAATTGCTTTGATTGTATTGAGGAATGTTCCTTCCATACACAGTTTGCTTAGAGTATTCATCATGAAAGTGTGTTGTGTTTTATCAAGTGCTTTCTCTGCATCTATTGAGATAATCATATGATTTTTCTTCTGCACTCTGTTCATGTGGTGTATCACGTTGATTGTTTTGCGCACATTGAACCATCCCTGCATGCCAGGGATAAATCCACTTGGTCTGGGTGGATGATCTTTCTGATGTGTTGTTGCATTCCATTGGCCAGAATTTTATTGAGGGTTTTTGCATCCATGTTCATCAGGGATATTGGTCTGTAATTCTCTTTCAATGCTGCATCTTTTTCCGGCTTAGGAATTAAGGTGATACTGCTTCATAAAAAGAATTTGGGAGGATTCCCTCTTTTTCGATTGTTCTGAATAGTTTGAGAAGAAATGGGATTAGTTCTTCTTTAAATGTCTGGTAGAATTCAGCAGTGAATCCATCTGGTCCTGGGCTTTTCTTTGTTGGGAGGGCCTTTATTACTGTTTCAATTTCTGTCTCAGTTATGGGTCTATTTAGGTTTTCTATGTCTTCCTGGTTCAATTTTGCTAGATTGGATGTGTCCAGGAATCTATCCATTTCTGGTAGATTTCCTTGTTTGCTGGCATACAAGTCCTTGTAGTAATTTCTGATGATTCTTTTTATTTCTGTGGTGTCTGTTGTTACATTTCCTTTTTCATCTCTGACTTTATTGATTTGTGTCTTTTCTCTTCCTTTTTTAGTTAGTTGGGCCAATGGGGTGTCAATTTTGTTTATTTTTTCAAAAAACCAGCTCCTCATTTGGCTGATTTTTTTGTAATTTTTTTTTATTCAATCCTGTTGATTTCTTCTCTGATTTCAATTATTTCTCTTCTCCTGCTAGATTTGGGTCTGGTTTGCTGAAGATTTTCTAAATCCTTGAGATGAATTGAAAGCTCATCTATTTGGTGCCTTTCCAATTTCTTGATGTAGGCACCTACTGATATAAACTTTCCTCTTAACACTGCTTTTGCTGCATCCCATAAGTTTTGGTATGTTGTGCTGTTATCCTCATTTACTTCCAGAAAATTTTTGATTTCTCTTTTAGTCTCTTCTATGACCTATTGTTCATTCAGGAGCATGGTGTTCAATCTCCATAAGTTTGCGTATGCTCTAGGGATTCCTGAGTTGCTAATTTCCAACTTCATTCCGTTGTGGTCTGAGAAGCTGCATGGTATGATTCTAATTCTTTTGAATTTACTGAGACTTGCTTTATGGCCTAGTAGGTGGTCAACACTAGAGAAGGTTCCATGTACTGCTGAGAAGAATGTAAATTCTTTATGTGTAGGATGAAAAGTTCTGTAGATATCTGTTAGATCCATTTGGGCTATATTGTCATTTACATCTACTGTCTCCTTGTTGATCTTCTGTCTGGATGATCTGTCTATTTCTGAGAGTGGAGTATTGAAGTCCCCCAGCACTATTGCATTGGAGTTTAAGTCTCCCTTTAAGTCCCTTAACAAATCTTTTAATAAACCGGTGCCCTGTAATTAGGTGCATATACATTGATAATCGTTATATCTTCCTGTTGAATTGATCCCTTAATCATTATATAGTGCCCCTAATTTTTCTCTCTTAACAGTTTTTGTGTTAAAGTTTATGTTGTCTTAAATTAAGATGGCTACGCCCGCTCTTTTTTCATTTCTGTTGGCATGGTATATCTTTTTCCAGCCTTTCACTTTCAGTCTGCATGCATCTTTGTTGGAAAGATGTGTTTCTTGGAAGCAGAAAATAGATGGGTTTTCTTCCTTAACCCAATCAGCCAATCGGTGTCTTTTAACTGAACAGTTCAGGCCATTAATGTTCAGTGTGACTATTGATAAGTGGTAACTTTGCCCTGCCATTTGCCAAAGATATTTTCTAATAGATGCTTTGAATTCCCTGTGATCTTTTGCTGTGAGGTTTCCTTCCTTTACCTTCTTTCATATTGATGACCGTGTTTCTGTGTTTCTGTGTGCAACACATCTTTAAGCATCTTTTGCAGGGCTGGACGAGTGGACAAATTCTTTCAATTTCTGTTTGCTGTGAAAGGTCTTTATTTCACCTTCATTCACAAATGAGAGCTTAGCAGGATATCATATTCTGGGCTGGCAGTTTTTCTCTTAGTACCTGTGCTATGTCTCGCCATTCCCTCCTAGCTTGTAGGGTTTCTGATGAGAAGTCTGCTGTGAGTCTAATTGGAGATCCTCTGAGAGTAATCTGGCATTTCTCTCTTGCACATTTTAGGATCTTTTCTTTATGTTTCACTGTGGTGAGTTTAATTACCGTGTTTCATGGTGAGGATCTCTTTTGGTCATGTTTATTGGGGGTTCTATGAGCTTCCTGTACTAGTATTTCTCTGTCCTTCTCCAAACCTGGGAAATTTTCTGCTAGTATCTCACTAAAAAAGGCCTTCTAATCCTTTCTCCCTCTCCATGCCTTCAAGAACTCCTAGAACCCAAATGTTGGGTTTTTAAATAGTATCCTGTAGATTCCCTACAATATTTTTGAGATTTCTAATTTCATCTTCTTTGGTTTGACTGTATACTTTCCTGTGCTCTGTCTTCTAAGTCTGATATTCTCTCTTCTGCTTCACATATTCTGTTTTTAAGGCTCTCTAATGTGTTTGTCATTTGATCTATTGAATTCTTCATTTCATTATGGTTTCTCGTCACTATCACAGTTTCATGTACTACTAGTTGTTGCATTTCATTTTGAGTCATCCTTAATATTTCATTTTCATGAGAAAGATTTTCTATCTTGTCCATTAAGGATTTCTGTAGTTCAAGAATTTGTTTTTGAGAACTTCTTAATGTTCTTATCAATTATTTGAGATCCGCTTCTTGCATTTCTTCTATCTCATCATCTTCATAATCTTGAATTGGGGTGTCTATTTCATTTGGGGGTGTCATGGTATCTTCCTTGTTCTTGTTACCTCAGTTTTTGTGTTTGTTGTTTGGCATATTGGAGATATTCTTTGGTTTCTTCACTGTCGTGTTTTTTGTTGTTATACTATGACTCCAGATTAAATGGACTGTCTGCTTTTGATGGAGCCTTAGAGGCTTGAGATGGGTGTGGCCTGAGAGCTCTGTTTGGTTCCTCAGTGTTAAGGGTGTGCCAAAGGTGACACTCCCAGGTAGGCTTGGTAAATCTTTCTCTCTTTCTTTCTTTTTTTGATTCAAAAGGGAAGTAATTCCACACAGTTCACTTTCCAGTGCTGGTGTGTTGAGTCTGCCGCTGGTGTTCCGAACTGTGGGCTCCCATGCTCTCCAAGCAGGTCCACTGTGAATCACTAGTTCCAGAAGAGTTTCCTCTGCTGTTTCTTCCCCTACTCTTCCTTGAAACTGCAGTATCTCCACTTTTCTTAAACTGTCTCTCCCCGGACTATCAGTGTGCTCCCTTTCTATTCCACCATCTTGCTGCCTCTCCGCAATATAACTTCTTTTTTTTGTTGTTGTTTTTAAAAAGAGTTATTTATTTATTTTTTATTTTTTATCTTTTATTTAATGAATATTAATTTCCAAAGTACGACTCATGGGTTACAATGGCTTCCCCCCCCATACCGTCCCTCCCACCCACAACCCTCCCCTTTCCCACTCCCTCTCCCCTTCCATTCACATCAAGATTCATTTTTGATTATCTTAATATACAGAAGATCAGCTTAGTATACCTTAAGTAAGGATTTCAACAGTTTGCTCCCACACAGAAACATAAAGTGAAAAATAATAGATGATTTTTTTTAAATGATGATGAAATCAGATCAGACCTATTGTCATGTTTAATCCCAGTGAGAGTCAAGTTGGGAATTGATAATTTTTTTTTTTTACATAAGATCAGTTTAGTGTACATTAAGTAAAGATTTCAATCGTTTGCACCCCCATAGAAACACAAAGTGAAATATACTGTTTGAGTACTCGTTATAGCATTAAGCCTCAGTGTACAGCACATTAAGGACAGAGATCCTACATGAGGAGTAAGTGCACAGTGACTCCTGTTGTTGACTTTACCAATTGACACTCCTGTCTATGGCATCAGTAATCTCCCTATGCACCAGTCATGAGTTTCCAAGGCTATGGAAGCCCCTTGAGGTCTCCGATTCTTATCTTGTTTAGACACGGTCATAGTCAAAGTGGAGGTTCTCTCCTCCCTTCAGAGAAAGGCACCTCCCTCTTTGAAGACCTGTTCTTTCCACTGGGATCTCACTCACAGAGATCTTTTTGCCAGAGTGTCTTGGCTTTCCATGCCTGAAATACTCTCATGGGCTTTTCAGCCAGATCCGAGTGCCTTTAGGGCTGATTCTGAGGCCAGAGTGCTATTTAGGACATCTGCCATTCTATGAGTCTGCTGAGTATCTCACTTCCCATGTTGGATCACTCTCCCCTTTATTTATTCTATCGGTTAGTGTTAGCAGATACTAGACTTGTTTATGTGCTCCCTTTGACTCTTTGTCCTTTCATTATGATCAATTGTGAACTGAAATTGATCACTTGGAATAGTGAGATGGCATTGGCACATGCCACCTTGATGGGATTGAACTGGAATCCCCTGGTATGTTTCCAACTCTACCGATTGGGGCAAGTCAGCCCGAGCATGCCCCAAATTATACATCTCTTCCCTCTCTTATTCCCACTCTTATGTTTAACAGGGATCACATTTCAGTTAATTTTCAACACTTAAGAATAACTGTGTGATAATTACAGAATTAAACCAGTCATATTAAGTAGAACAGACAAAAAAAAATATACTATGAGGGATAATGTATTAAGTTGTCCATTAGCAGTCAGGGCTATGCTGATCAAGTCACCATTTCTCATAGTGTCCATTTCACTTCAGGAGGTTTCCTTTTTGGTGTTCAGTCAGTTGTCACCGATCAGGGAGAACATATGGTATTTGTCCCTTTGGGACTGGCTTACTTCACTCAGCATGATGTGTTCCAGATTCCTCCATTTTGTTGCAAATGACTGGATTTCGTTGTTTCTTACTGCGGTATAGTATTCTAAAGAGTACATATCCCATAATTTCTTTATCCAGTCTACCATTGATGGGCATTTAGGTTGGTTCCAGGTCTTAGCTATTGTGAATTGAGCTGCAATAAACATTAGGGTGCAGACCGCTTTTTTCTTTATCAATTTAAACACCTTTGGGTAAATTCCAAGGAGTGGGATGGCTGGGTCGAACGGTAGGGTTATATTCAGGTTTCTGAGGAATCTCCAGACTGACTTCCATAGTGGCTTGACCAGTTTGCATTCCCACCAACAGTGGGTTAGTGTCCCTTTTTCCCCACATCCTCGCCAGCATCTGTTGTTGGTAGATTTCTGTATGTGAGCCATTCTAACCGGGGTGAGGTGAAACCTCATGGTGGTTTTGATTTACATTTCCCTGATTGCTAGTGACCTTGAACATTTTTTCATGTGCCTGTTGGCCATTTGGATTTCCTCTTTTGAAAAATGTCTATTGAAGTCCTTGGCCCATCTCTTAAGTGGGTTGTTGGTTTTGTTTTTGTGGAGTTTCTTGATCTCTTTGTAGATTCTGGTTATTAACCCTTTATCTGTTGCATAGTTTGCAAATATTTGTTCCCATTCTGTCGGTTGTCTCTTCACTCTCCTGACTGTTTCTTTTGCAGTACAGAAACTTCTCAATTTGATGCAATCCCAATAGTTGATTTTGGCTTTGACTGTCTGTGCCTCCCGGGTCTTTTCCAGAAATTCTTTGCCTGTGCCAATATCTTGAAGGGTTTCTCCAATGTTCTCTAATAACTTAATGGTGTCAGGACGTAGATTTAGGTCTTTAATCCACGTTGAGTGGATTTTTGTGTAAGGTGTAAGGTAGGGGTCTTGCTTCATGCTTCTGCACGTGGAAATCCAGTTTTCCCAGCACCATTTATTGAATAGACTGTCCTTGCTCCAGGAATTAGTTTTAGATCCTTGATCAAATATAAGTTGGCTGTAGATGTTTGG